>NC_035448.2:99859381-100459381 GCF_002127325.2 Helianthus annuus | reverse complement strand
CAACCTTGCTCAGTTAATCAACGCTGCTGATCTAATAATTTGGGACGAAGCACCTTTTACAACACAGGTATGCATTTGAGGCTGTCGACCGAACCTTTAGAGATGTTTGTCGTGATAACATGGTTGATGCTCGGCATCGGGTATTTGGGGGAAAAGTTGTGGTTCTTGGAGGTGATTTTCGTCAAATTTTACCGGTTGTTCCGCATGCACCACGTAGTCAGATTGTCGCGTCTGTTGTTAACAAGTCAGACACAATATGGAATGCATGTAAGGTATTTCATTTGACGACTAATATGCGCTTACACAATCCAGATATCAGCGGAGATTCGCTTGAAAAAATGAAAACGTTCAGCAATTGGATCTTGGACATGGGGGCCGGTCGGTTGCCTACTATTTCATTGGTGGGGGAAGATGAACCTACGTGGATCAAAATTCCTAACGATCTTTTAATCCCGGTTTCTGAAAATCCGATTGGCGTAGTGGTTTCCAATACCTTTCCTGATATTTTAGAGAGAGTCAATGACATTCACTATTTAAAAGAACACTGCATTTTGTGCCCAACGAATGATGAGGTCGATAAGATCAACCTTCACGTCCTTGAAAAAATGCCAGGTGAACTTCAAGAATTGTTAAGTGCCGATGAAATATGTCAAAGCACAAACACCTATGATGAGATGTGCGCTTTGTATCCACCCGAGTTTCTTAACACCTTGAATTTTTCTGGGATTTCAAACCATAGGTTACAGTTAAAGATCGGTGCACCGGTTATTTTGATGCGCAACTTAAATTTGCAAAAGGGCTTGTGTAATGGTACACGGTTGGTGGTTACACAAATTAGTCGGCGTGTTATTGAGGCAGTAATTATTACCGGTACACATGTTGGCGAAAAGGCATTTATTGGTAGGATCGATATGACTCCAACGAATACATGTTGGCCTTTTTCTTTTAAAAGAAAGCAGTTTCCAATAAAGGTTTGCTTTGCTATGACTATCAATAAAAGTCAAGGGCAAACTTTTAAACATGTTTGCGCGTATCTGGTAAATCCTGTCTTTACACATGGTCAGCTATATGTGGTTGCATCCCGTGTCACGTCTCGTGATGGCCTAAGGTTTTACATTGAAAATACTAGGAAGTGCAATAACAACCTCACAAGGAATGTTGTTTACAAAGAAGTGTTCTACAATTTACCATCTATAGCAACACGTGGTGTAATGTAGTCGATGGTTGGTAATTGTATAGTTTTGCATAAATATGGGCTATCTTTTTTTCATGGTATAAAAGGTGGTATTTTACTTTGTACTCAATATTATTGTTCTTGTCACTAATGTAATCATTTAACGTGTGTATTTGTAAATATTGTCTTCGTGTTTACCATATTTGTATTTACTTATGTTTCACCAACTTTTCAGGTTTCCCATCACCATAGCATGGCTTATAATTTTATTACAGACTTACGGTGCAATCGTACTGACAACCGGAGAATAGTTGTTATGGTCTCGCGCATATGGACAACATACAACCCCAAAACAAACCGTGTTCTTTCTAACGACATCATTCTTTCAGATGAACGTGTAAGATCATATTTTTTAGACCAGCCAAACGGGTCGGGTCGGATTTGGGTCGAGTCATGGGTTGAAACTTCAGGTTGAAACGGGTTTTGTTATAACCGGGTCAACTACCTAAAGGGTTGTTTTTGGTTCGGGATGGAACGGGTTCGGGACTGAACGTTTTCGGATGGGAACGTTTCGGGTCAGTATGAGTTTCGGGCCGAACGAGGTCGGTCAAAAAATGTTTGTTTTCCACAACAAAACAAGTATCTTTTGCATTTATTCAAATGCACAACATCAAATGTTAGTAACAACCAATGTGCTGCTTAAGATACGAAAAAAAAATACAAAATAATTTAGTCATTATGTTACAGTCATGTCATCTGATTGTTGAAGATTTACAATTACAAAACCAACTTCGAAAATCATTTAAAACATGTATATTAAGCAGTAGCCGATGTACCTTCAGCTGGCTAGAAACGGTTCTGGTCGTCTTTCGTTTTAGGTAGGATATCTGGAACTGCTTCCTGGATGTTTTAAACATACTCGACTGGTCAAGATCATATAAACCGAAAACATGTAGAAAAATGGCTTTCTGTAGATATTAGGAATAAACAATCCTGGATAAAAGTTGGAATGGGTTCGGGTTGGAACGTTTTGTGTCTAAACGCTTTGTGTCGAATCGGTACGCGTTGAAACTGTACTGGTCGACACGGTACTGATCAAAACGGAACAGGTCGAAATTATTCGCTTTGAAACGGTATTAGTGGGAATATTACGGGTTGGAACGGTTCTCGTCAAACACGCTTTCGCAGTGAAACGGTTCGATTTAGTACGGAATGTTTGGACTGGTACGAATCGCAATTGTTCACTTCGAAACGGTACGCGTCGAAATATCTTTCACGCATTGACCCATTTCTTTAATGTTGCCGATCCACTTTGACCCGAAAATATCAAGATAAATTTCAAGTGGCGCATTGTGACCCATTTGCTTAAAATATATTTACCCAAAGCAATCCATATAATATTAAACGTAACCCAAACTGACCCACTTTGAAGGCTTTGGGTCAAGATTGCCCCTTCTAATATTTATTTTCATACATAGCGGTATAACATCTTTTTCTAAGACTTAACATTGTTTCTTTTTAGGGTTTTACAATTCATGCAAGGATACCTGCTAATTTCATTTACATTTTCAAGAACCGTTTGGAAGAGGACTGTGTGTATCTGATTGATAACTTTTTTGTTCATCCCTATGATATGTTGTACCGTCCTTTGCGACGTTGTAAGTATCTTGAATTTTCACGGTGGACGAGAGTCTCTGCTTCGTCTATTGAACCGTGGTTGTTTAAACGCTATGTTTTCGATTTGGCTCCATTTGAGGATCTAACCAAACGCATAAATGATGATCACTATCTGACAGGTTTTACCGACGACTCTATCATTTGTTTTTATCTACATCATTATGTGTAACTTTCTTTTAAATGTAGATGTTTTTGGTGACTACGCGCATGGGGTCCTGTTACCACTGAATCTTCAAACGTTCAATCATGTAATCGGGAGATGCGTCACATAGTTTTATCTGATGAGCGGTAAATTTTATTGTACTTTTTGTTTGTATATGTTACTTGTATAATGTAACTATGTTTTTTTTCATTGTTGCTTTAAACAATATAGTGGCAACAAACTTTATGTTACGTTATGGGGCAAAGCTGCTCTCAAGTTTACTGATGAGGCCATCCGCAGTTATGGAAATAATCAAATTTTGGTTATTTTGACCGGTTGCAAGGTCCGGATGTTCGACGGTATGTTGTTTTTAAAATATTATGTATTTACATCAGTTAATATCTCAAATTATATATAAGTGTGTCAATTTATACCAGGGGGTCCGTGTTTAGTGTCAACGGTTGCGACCGAACTTTATCTCAATTTGGATTTCCCTCTCGTGATTGAGGCCTTCAAAAACATGTACAACAATTCTTTCCTAATTTTCCGTTGATTATAACAAACGATCAGTCTACTTGTAAATACTAACTTTATTTATTTATTTATGTTAACAGTGTGGTGTCGTCTGTTACTTTCACATTGGATGATCAAAGCAATGAGGACATGTCTGTTGTTAGTGTATTTGACATCTATAATTATATTAAAGATGGTCTTGCTAAGGTATTGTTACTGCTTTTTAGTCTACAACCAGCAGCTTTTACCATGGTCATGCCTAAATTTCTTTATATCTTTTTAAAGGGAAAAATGTAAAATGTTGAGGGCACAATAATTGGTGTTGATTTGGAGGAGGATTGGAAGTACGTACGGTGTACCATATGTCGTAAGAAGACGACTTTTTCAGATGCACGCTACCTTTGTTTGAAATGCAATAGATATGTCGTCAATCCCCATCATTCGTAAGTTTCTATAAGATATTAAAACTACGGATGAGCTCGGTACTAAACAGTACCGAAAAGCCCCACAAGTGGGTAGCGGTACCGATACCTAATGTACTCGGTATGGTACGTTTCAGTTCCCGTACGGTACAGATATTTGTTGGTACAAATTGGTAAAGGCCGGTTCCGACGAATAACCTAAGCGACACCGGAAAGTGTCGTCAGTTTGTATCGATTTGGTACTAATAAAGTATCCGTTCAGTTGATTCGTTACCGGTTCCGGTTGCTAGATTAATACTGTGCTCTTACCCACAAGCTGTTTTGACTATTATTTGTTGATCTGACTTTTTTATTCTTATATATTCTTATCGGTTTTCTTTATTTAGGTATAAACTGGCTGTTCAATTATGGAACCAAGAAAAAGAGATTACATGTGTTCTCTTTGACGATGCTGCAAATGTTCTTCTTGGACTTACGGCTGAACAATTGATTATAAAGACCTTATCAGAGGTATATTTTTATATATTATCATGTACTAATTACGACATATATGTCCTCGGGTCTTTATACTTAAAAATGCCCATGTCTATATACTCATTTATGTTTTTTTTTTTACTTTTTTCATGCTTATGTTATCCTTTTTTTGCTAATTTATAATATTGTTTGTTGGTGTTTTAATAGGGTGCTGATGATCCATATTGGATATATGAGTTTCTGATAGATGCTTTATGTGCTCGGCATGTGATCTTTAGGATAAAAGTTGATGATTACAATTTGGCACCTACTTACAGTCCACGCTTCACCGTATCAAAATACTTGGGTGACGACATTAATAATCTTGCTACCACTTTACTTCCTTCAACATGTCCTTCTGCTGATGCTCTCCATGACGAAACTAGCGAGTTTTTAGCTCGGATCAATGATGATGAATGGGACATGATGCACGAGTCATTATGGGGACTACGTATTTTGCCGATAGAGTCTAAAACGTCGACGTCATCGGTAATTATTTTCACGTGTAGACAAACTTTCTACATATACTTTTTTTTCTTTACTCTTAATGTGCGTGTAATGCCTTTAGGCGATTGTTGATATGGAACATGAGGTTGATTATGCCATCTGTCAGTCTGCCCCAACAAACGATCTCCAAAATACACCAAATTTGTCAGATTCGGACCAGACGACAACTCAGCAAGAAGAAAATACGTCATCGGTAATCTTTTTTATATCTAAAACCCTTTGTGTATATACTTTATATTGCTTACATTCAAATTTGTGTAACAACTTTAGGTGGTTGATAATGTGGAACATGAGGTCGACACTGGCAATTCTAAATGTTCCCGGGTCGATGATGCTAGATGTACACCAACTTCATCAGATGTCCACAATGCAACAAGTCAGGAAGAATTGGTAGTTGTTTTTACATGTAAACAAAGTTTATATCTATACTTTCTATTTCTTACTCTCATACTTAACTTTCAGGTGGTTGTCGATATGAACCATCAGGATGCCTCAGTAGACGTTGCGAAAGATACCCCAAGTTTGACAAATGAGCACCATGCATCAACTCAACAAGTTGAAAAGAGGCTATCTTCGAGGTTAAAGAGGACGATCCAAAAGCCGAGAAAATTGAGGCACTAAACCACGTTTGATTGTTATAACACTTTTCCGCAGTGTTGTTTAACATTTACTTTTGCATTAAAATGATAGTATTTCATGTTTTATCTCTCTATCAGTTTTATTTTATACTATTTCTGGTTGTAGACTGTTTACGTAGGTTTTGCTTTTATAAATTAGAGCAAAATGCAATTTGCGTCCCTGTGGTATGTGTGAAACATCAACCTTAGCCCGTAAATTCATTATTTGTTTTTTTAGCCGCTGAGCTTATAAATTCATAACAGTTTGAGTCCCTCCGTTATTAAAAACATTTTTTTTCAGAAAATCCGTAGTATTAATAAGATTTTTATGGCCTTAACCGTTATTAAAAATACTCTTTTCAGAAAATCGACAGTATTTAAATTAATTAAATGTTAGTTGAATATGCAAATGTTCAAATTTTATCCTTTATCTATATACGAAATTTTAGATAGTATTATTTGCCTTTAAAATGGATTAATTTTGTACTTTATGTTTCAGATTGATGAACGGTTTGTCCTTTTGCACCTAACTCAGATTATTTTTAACGTTAAATGAGATCACGGGCATGTTACAACTACGTACTTTAGTAATTTTACCCATTTAATTAAAAAAACAATATGTTAGTTAAATGAGGCCATTATAATTGTTTTCATTTATGGACTTATCACTTGTGGTTGTTACTAATTTGTGGTGTTTGTGATGATTTGAACTACCAACAGTTCTAATCGCATAACGACATCCAACAGATCCCCTGCCCCACTTCACCATAAATCACACGAGATAACTGCCATTCCCATGTTACCCTATTTTATATCATAGCCTTTTACTCCTTTCACAGGAAAAAGTTTAACTCAACACTCCAACTCATCAAATGTAAGTAAACGAACATACAAAGAAGCTTAATTATCAACGATAATGACATGGTAAAATAACCTCGACTAGATTCGAAAACAATGGGTTTACTATTTTAAGTTTCTTCTACATTAAGGTAAGATCTAAGACGAATTTTTTTTGAGTTTAATAAAATCTAATCAACTAAAACCAAGTTGTTATAAGTTCCTTAAATGTAAAGACCAACCATTCGAAATGCTTCAAGATAACCAAGGGTGCATACGAGTCGAGCTTAAACGAGCCCGAGCCTAAAAGTTAAACAGTTAACCATCAAACATGGACAGAACATATTACTAACTTAAACTTGATAATCTTGACAGATCTTACAGACTCGATAACAAAAAACCGTAACATACACCGTATCATACAACGTAAACAAGACCGTGTACTGGTTTAATAAATTGTGGATCTTTTGATGACTGGTGCACTTCAGAATGTAGCTGATAACCCCCTTTAGTGTAGCTCTTCGATTTTCTTGAAATTCCAGAGCTCGCTAATTACATATCTGCCACCACTGGGGTTGTATTCATTCATAAGCAATTGATCGTTCTGATCAATCACTTCCTTATGTGCACCGCGCCATCTTCTAGGAGGTTGTCAAGTGTTCTCGCCTTTGTAGTTGGTTTTTCCATATCTTTACATCCGCAGCCATTCTGTGCAATAAAAACATGCATAGTAAGACGAACCGAAATTCATGTACTGGTATATATTTTTATACCTACTGTGATGAAGAAATGAACGAATGAACCTTTTTTTCTTAATGGCTGATGTTATTTTTTTTCATTGTTGATCAAATATTAAAACTGCTTATTTTTTCTTCTTTAGTTAATAAGTTAAACTCTAGTTCATTCTTATATTTCCTGTATAAACTTTATTCAGTTCATTACAACTATTAGTATAGTAGTATGTATCAAGTTAAAAGCTTCGTGGGTTTAGAATAATTTAAACACAAGCCTTTGCCCAGAATCTTGTGAAGGTGTGTTCTCGGCTTCAAGCCCCTCAACAAGGTGTGTTCTTAAACAACATTAAAAAACAATCATCAAAGTAGACACAAAGGCATAATACTTAACCATGTAGACACAGTTAAACAAATCTATGAACCTGAAAAAAAAAACAATCTTACTAACTATACACTGATGATCAAAAGAAGCAAGTTCAACTATTCAATAAGCACATAAGTATTAGAACACTCATATATAATGTATCAACAGGAAATTATTAACATGTATTTAGTTAAAAATTAAACAACTATTTATAATTAGTCATAACTTCAATATAATCAAAAGCAACAGAATAATTCATATTCTTTCATCACATAAAGCTTGGCCTCACAAATAGTAGTCGATATGTCACATATAAGATTCTTCATGTAAAAACACAAGATATAAACGATTTTGATACTTAAGTATGCTCACAAAGGCGTACAACAGGAACAAATATCAAATCTAAGAATCGTATTAACACTTTTTCAAACTTTAATCTCAGATCTACATACTAAAAATAATAGTAATAATAAGCATAAAAAGGAAAAAAGAAAGAAACCCCGAGAAACATGTTTCTCTTTGTGTATTGAAGAACCCAGATCAACAAAAACAAAATTAAATGAAGGTCCATTGTTTTTTCTGATCACAACCCAACCACGAAACCCTAATTATGCCATATACGAATCTGACCTTTGCAGCTTTCCACACTTTAGCAGTTGAAGATGTGCACTTGCCGGAGTGGTCTCGGCGATCGGAAGTTCACCGGCTTCTCTGTGTCGTAGTGTCTATGTTTCTTCACTCTCTCTCTCTCTCTGTGTTTTGATCTGATGGGTTGAGGGGGACTTGATGTGTATCGAGAAAAGGAAGTGGTGGGTAGGGTTATAAATGGTGAGTTTGATGTTTACCGATAAGGGTAAATACTATTTTTGTATATAAATTAAACAATTGTGATTTTGT
Source organism: Helianthus annuus (assembly GCF_002127325.2). NCBI lineage: Eukaryota > Viridiplantae > Streptophyta > Magnoliopsida > Asterales > Asteraceae > Helianthus > Helianthus annuus. The sequence continues at coordinate 100,450,984 of NC_035448.2, read as the reverse complement.
TTATAATATTCTTTAGACTGGCCATGAGCAAATGGTATAAAATATTGACCTCATCCCGATCCTGATACCGATAATCCTGATCCTGACATGTTTCGGTATTGGGAATGGTATCCACATTTTGGTTTTTTCGTTATTGGTACGGTGTGGTATCGGTAAAATACCGACTTTTTCCCTCAAAATACTGATATCGTACCGAACTGACATGTTTCGGTATTGGTATCATGTATTCATGAAATTTCGGGATGGGGATTATCGGTGTCGGGCCGGGATCGGGACGGGATCGGTATTCGCTCATCCCCACTTTAGTTTTGTGTTCACTTAATGTGTGAGTTTGTAATTGTTTATTTTGACCTGCTTTTAAGTTTTTGACTTCTTAAAATTTAATATGTCATTTTTGTAGTGTTTGGATAATGTTTTTTCAAAATACGTTTCACTGGTTTTAAAATAAAAAAAAAAAGTTCGATGGTTGTACTATTTTCAAATAGGAGATGGAAAAGAGGAAAAGGAGAAGCAAACCGAAACACCATCAATATACATTGTCTTTGTTTGTTACCTTAGCGTAACCCGTCCAACGGACGGGTATTAAACTAGTTAGTCAAAGATAATAATAAATGAAATGAGAGAAAAACTATTTAATGTTTTACAATTGTACCCTTTGTTCTTTTTCTTCTCAATTTAATTTTCTTCTCAAATGAACATCCCCTAATACACTAATACACATATACTAGTCGGTTTGAGCAAAATTAAGATTAGCCCTTAACGGGACCGGTAGTTGCGGATGTTTTTTCCAATCATGTACCGAAGAAATTAAGCTCAGTTTGAGCAGGAATTAAACACACGTGTATTTCAATCCGACCCGGATTCACTCGTTTTACTGTTAAAATCTTTGTTACGATCCGAAACAGAGTGTGTGTGAGTGTGTCGGATCTTTAGAGGTTGAAATTCAACTGTCAGGTCAAAAACAAGTTGGTCAAGTATTATTCGATAAGTTCCGATGTGACTTGGGAGCGATGTTCCGGCAGTGGCTTGCTGCACGCTGCCGTTGAACCATCTTGCCGGATTCTCTCTGTCTATATATCTTCGAACAATCTTTGTCTCTCTTTTTCTTTCTATGAAGAAAGTCAGTTTTATTAGTATCTGTTAATGTTAATATAATAGATATATAATATGTATGTGTATATATCTAACAATAAATAAATTAGAATATAAAAATATATTTATTTTACTGGTTACAAAAACAGTCCCCCATTAAACATAAGGTTACATAATTATATTTTTAATGTGAGATGACTAAAATGCCCTTGCACCTAACAGAAAAACTAATATTTGTTAGTCTTAGTACCCCTAGCTTGTTACAAAATAAAAAGTTACAACCTGAGAATGTGACTTTAAACTATTAGTATCTGACCTTGTTACTTTCCATGAACCCTAGAGACTGACGGTGTAATTAACTCAACATCTTAAGTACGTAGTTGTGCTTGATTCTTTCTTTGACATTCCGTTATAAGTTTTTGTTAAAAACGAAGTTGTACTCAAGATAAAATATTTATTTGGTATCATAAAACGGTACGATGATAAACTAAACCGTTCTAATTGTTTGGCTTTCTAAACAATATGTTTTTTTTTTAAATCACTTTTATTTTACATTATCATTTGTTCGGTTTCGCCGCAACGTGCGGCGTAAAAAAAAACTAGTTTAAATTAAACAGGAATTATATGCTTTATTAATTAACTAATAGAATTTCTAGTTATAGTCTAATGTGGTAGATTAACTATATAAACAAATTCAATTGATAGGGAAATTGTGATCAAGGACTAAAGATTTTGAGTTTCAGATTCCTTGATGATGAAATTGGGTGATTCAGCCAGTTATGTTTCTGTGTTCCTGTTTCAATTTCTAATTTGATTAACTTGCTGGTACCAAATCGCTTATATAATGCAATATGTTGAGGCATAAACTAATTCTTGTGTATTACTTAAACAAATAAATTAGCAAAATACTTAAATCCATCCACATACGACATGTGACGAAACGGGCACGAAAATGAAAGAGGGTCCCAAATTGAACCGTCGCTAAAGATGCAATTGGTTGGCCCCCGTTAACACTGCAGTTATTATTGATGGTTATAAAGACATCTCCTGAAGATATTCGTATGTCGTACTATCTTTGACCAAACATTATCATCCACAAGATTTATACTTGACACCTAGAACATTTATGGTTTCATTAAAGGTTATTTGCGACCCCTACTCAGGGGCAGCTTAATCTTTTTATTGGCATAAATCTGCATGCTTTATGTAAAAAAAAAAATTTTAGACCATGCGTAGTGGTTGGGGTGAATAATGTCTCACCTTTGGCGTTTTGCGCCATGTGGCAGCCCAGTCAGCAATGAGACGTTTTTCTAAAATGGGTGTAGTGGGGATATGAGTATTTTGTTAAAAGGGGTGTAAAGAATTAAAAAAATAAAAAAACCCATGAAAAAATTGATTGGCTAAACAAGAAAAGGGTTAGATGTGATTGGCTCATCAAATGGGGCTTGGGCGTGCTTTTAAAAACGCATGGGAACCAAAATCAACAAAACACGCCCATGGAGACGGCCTTGCCGGCGTTTTGGGGCGGGATTGAGGACAAAAAACGCCCATTATGCTTGGTCTTATGATCCTAACACTAGTTGTCAACCTTTAAAAAAATTGAGACCCTCTTTTGTGATGGATTTTGATACGGATGGTCTACGATTAAGACCGTTCGTTAGGGCAGGGACGGTTTGATTCTATCAAATATCAACAATAAGCTAAAGCTTGAGGTCCCTATATCTGAAACTTTAGCTTATTGTTTATAGAGTCGAACCGTCCCTGCGCTAACGAACGATCTTAGTCGTAGCCCCTCCATCTCAAAATCCATCACAAAATGTTTATGATGCGATGATAAATTCCGTGGCAATATCAAATCCGTTGCAAAAGGCCATGGCAAATTTGTCTTAGATTTTAGGACAGACTACATGGTCATTCATATCCGTTAACATGTCCAAAATGCTAGCGACGAAAAAACTTTTGTGTCGTAGTGATTTCTGATCCAACTTTTTTTCTTTTTATATATATTTTTTCTTTTAGAAACATAAGAATTCTTTGACAAAACCCACATGACTTGATCATGCCCGATACGTATATTTGTAGTCACTATCATGATTGTATGATTCCTATATTTTGTATCGATAAGAAGTTCTTTATAAAATTACAAAAATATATATACTGCAATATGTAGAACCATAAAACGTATGTTAACTAAAAAATAAATAAGCAAAATTTAACTAAAATCCTCCACAAACGATTTGTGACGAGACTGGCACGAAAATGAAAGGAGGGTCCCAAGCATAAAGAAACTGGACCGTCGCAAAAGGTGCAATTGGTCGCCCCCCATTAACACTGCAGTTCTTACCGACGGGTGCAAAGACATTTGGATCAACTTTCTCGACGGTTTGGAAACCATCACAAGAGACCGTTAGCGCTTGTTGTGCACATTTACAAGTGTTTATAAAACTCACGCTCCATTCTTGTTTACCTTGTATCGTTGCGGATGTCCTTTCGGTCCCGATAGTTATGTCTTTTAGTTCACACTGGCAAAATCCTAAACACGGGAAATTACTCGTTAGCGACACCTAAAATCGATGTGTACACATACCAAATCAAATGAAAAATACTTTGGAAACCTTAATTCGGTTATTGTCATTTTCAAAGAACGTGTTTGGCTACATATAATGAGGGAGTTTGTGACCAAATTGTTGGTCGAAAAATCTAGTGTATATGCCAAGAACTTTTTGTGACAGCTCTTTTACAAAAGCTTTTTGTGAAAACATCCTTAAAAAGTAAAAGTCAAATGCATTGTTGGTGGGTTATTATTAATTAAGAATTAAGAATTAAGATTAAGAATTATTTAATAACATCGTAAAAGCTATAGTATAGTTTTCGTTTTTTTCTGGTTTCGACAAATGGCCACTAATGTTTGATACTTTTTTTAAAATAACATCATAAAAGCTATAGTATAGTTTTCGTTTTTCTAGTTAAAAATAACAACATAAAATTCAGTAAAGAAAAAATAAATAAAATAACATGTATCTAACATGACGGAGATAACAACAATGTTAATTATGTATATATAATTATGTATATATAAATTAAAAGAAGTTGAATAGTAAACGGTTTTCTATTGAACTAGTTGTATCATTTAACTATTAATTCTTTTTCATTTAACTAAATCTCCATGGTTTTTATTCTAGACGACACAATCAGAGATCGAGTGTGTAGATTAAAAATAACACTTTAGCAATACTTGCTATGTAAACGGTTTAGGATTTACTTGCATTAATATTCACGATATTGCAAATGAATCTTATTTTCAGAAATGAATCTTATTTTCAGTTTTGTGTTAGTGATTTTTTACCAAAGACCTTGTATCTTAATGGTAACAAAAGTGTGTGGTATGAAGGTGTGTAGTTAAGATGATTATTCCTTAACGATCGAGGATTCAGAACGTTTTATAATGGATATTGGTTACCGTAACAAACCTAAATAATACCGATCGAATTTCCTACGCGTAACGAACCGAAATGATATAAATCGAATGCAAAAAAATCGTTGCCTGCCGCAAAGCGTGGGCTTTCTTACTACCTTAGTTTATACAATAAGCAAGAAATACAAAAATAAAAAAGAAGCACCCAATATTATATTATAAATAATATTAAAAGACAGTGAAATTTAAGAGACTTATAAATAACAAAGGGTTTGCCAAATTCTTTAAATATTTTTAGATGAGAGGTTTTAAGTTCAAGTCCCGTAAATAACAAGGGATAAAAGAAATTTTTCGTTAAAAAGAAAAGAGAAAGTGTTGCTTGGATTATATTATACGTGTTTAGATGAGAGGTTTTATACATTTATTTAGTTTACATGATGTAATGAATTGTTAGACAAAGAGTCAATATACCATCAAATGGAATTGAACGATTGGGAAAGTAATCAATTATTCACACTTAAATAAGTAATAAAATATGCAAATAAAGAAAGAATAAACTTACATAATTATTTTATATGTTTTAAATTGTAACGGTGGTTTACTCATATTTTTTTATGATAAAAAACCTTAGTCTTAAATACTATATTTTGCTTAACAGTGGGACTTGAACACTCACTACTTAGGAAAGACTAAACATTTACAAACACATTAATATAATTTGACTAACAGCCCTTTAACAGTGGTTTGCTCACTTACAAGTTACAAGTAGGGGTAGACTTACCTTATAGTAAGAGATAGTATACACTACCACTCAACTTTATTGGCGAAATGTAAAAAATAGCGTAAAATTTTTGTTTTACTCTTCATTTTATGTATTACGTTACATCTGAATCTAAAAAATAATTTTATGCTACCCTTGAATTTTTTTCTAGATCCGTCACTACTTACAAGTAATTTTTGTTGAGTTAGATTTTACTATGTATGTTTATTTGTTCTATTATTGATAGATTGAGAAACTAATAAAATATTCACATTTAATTTAAATGAATAATAATGAACCAAAGCAAAACTTTAACATGGGTTGTGAGGGGCAAACACTACTCATGAACATTGGTTGAGTACAAATGATGAAGCTTAAGGAACAAGAATATGGTGCAAAACTATTTTTTTTTTTTCCTTTGGTTTCGTTCTCCTGTTATTTTGTTTAAACAAAAATAAACAATTCTCCCGGTGAGGATAGTTTTCGTAGTTCGAGTCGGCACACACCCCTTGACCGGTTTTTTTGCGTACACATGCCTTTTAATTTTTTTATACGGGCCTTCTATATTTCTTTTAATTTTATACTAGGTTAGAACCCCGTGTATTACACGAGATTGAATAAATGTAATTTTATATACTAAATAAAAAAATAATATATTTTTAAAAACCTTTTTTATTACATGTGTTGAGTAATATAATTTTATATATTAAATAATAAAAAAGTTATATCTTGGTTTGAATAAATGTAATTTTGTATACCAAATAATAAAAAAGTTATGTTTTTAAAAACCCTTGTGTATTCACGGGTGGAAGAAATGTAAATTTAAATACTAAATAATAAAAAAAGTTATATTTAAAAAAAAAAACTCCGTGTATTGTACGGGTTGAATAAATCTAATTTTATATAGCAAACAATAAAAAAAGTTATATCTTAAAAAACCCTGTGTAGTTTTAAATTAGGTTGTACTATTTTAAATTTTTGGTTTGATTAATAAGTTGTTTAATATAATTTCTGATAGTTAACAATAATAACATTAACAATAAATAATACGCATGTATCTCTCATAGTTAACAATAATAACATTAACAATAAATAATATGCATGTTTACCTACTGTTAAGTGAAACAATACTTTTTAGTTTAGATAAGACTTTACGATTTAAAGTTAAATTGATTAATTTAGAGTTGATAAGATTTATATTAATTTAATTAATATTTAATATTTTAAATTAAATAATTATTATCTACAATTAAGGATGATATAAAGTAATGATTTGTATAAGAAACATTACAAAACCATCTTTGAAAAAACGTGTGTATTTCTCCTCTTATTTCAAACCACTTTGTGATTTGTTTTTAGTTTAACTTATATAATGAATAACATACACAAACTCATAGTTTAGATAAGACTTTACAATTTGAAATTAAATTTATTTATTTAGAGTTCATAAGATTTATATTAATTTAATTTTAATAATTTAAATTAAATAATTATTATCTACAATTAAAGATGGTCTAGAATAATGACAAGTGTCAATTAATTGGTTTCTTTTATTATATTGTAAGTATATATATAGATTGGAAGGCAATGTACATCCTAATTATACAAGCCCAAATTAAAGGTACAACCTCATAATATTGATTATTGAATAATCACGATTCAAAAGTGATAAGACTTTTTTTATTGAGATAAAATATATATTAAAGAAGGTAAAGAACATATTATATCTTAACTCCTTAAAATCTGTTAATTATGTATGTATTTCTTACTCTTTACCCTTAACCACAACACATTGATAATAAAAATTTGTATTAGATTAGATTTTAAATTTGATTAAATATTATTAATAATAAAAAATTGTATTAATTTAGATTAAATATTATTATTATTATTAATTTTATTCTATTAAATGAGAGAATGACAAGTGTCCCAAAACAAGTTTCTTTTATTATATAGTATAGATAATTTTATATAATTTCAAAGTATTTCTTAGTTAATATTTTATACTTTTTTTTACTTTTAAAAATCAAATTAACTTTTAAATATTTCATTTTTATTTATTTATTAACGTCCATATTTTTATCTACATATTTTTATCTACGAACTGAATCAATACTAATCAAATACCACTGGTTGTTAACCAAAAAGTCAAATATTTTTATTTATTTATTAACGTCCATATTTTTATCTACGAACTGAATCAATACTAATCAAATACCAGTGGTTGTTAACCAAAAAGTCAAATAACGAACAAATAGAATTGATAGATGCAAAAGTAACCACATATTCACAACAAATAATAAAATTACAAATAACAACTAACAAATACATAATAGTTTACGTGTTTTGATAATCGTTTCTTGAATTCTTAGACCAAAAATCAAACCGGCATCAAATAGAATTGATCATAAATTAGAAAGCAACCAAATATTCACATATGAATAAATAAAATATAAGAAAATAAAGAAAGAACATTACATAATTATTTTGCATGTTTTGATAATCCTATTTTAAATTGTTGAACAAAAAGTCATTCTACCTAACCAAATTATTTTGCATGTTTTGATTATCATTTTTGATATTGTTTGATTAAAAAGTCGATCAATGATAGAATCAAATTGATAAATGAGAAAAGAATCAAATGTTCACCTTTAAGTAGAAGATTAAAAAGAAGAATTGCAAGAAGAGCATGAAGTGTCGAGGCCATATGTTTGAAGCTTTCTCTCTCTAGACTTGTAAATTTGAAGCTTTCTCTCTCTCTCTCTCTCTCTCTCTCTCTCTATATATATATATTTATGTGTGAATTATCTTATCTACTTGTCAAATTTATAACACCCTCACGATAGAGTGTCCCCGACCACTTTAGCATTTATAGTATTGATGTAGACCATTACCAAATTTTTGAGTTAATCAACTAAATTAAATATAAATAATATGAAAAATCAAATAATAAATAATTTAAAAAAAAAACCAAAGAGTATTTAGCCTAGTAGTGTTCAAGTGTGTAAAATGTTTTGCCCTAAGAGGTCGATGATGAGTCTCGTGAAAGGACAATGGTGCAAAACCATGATTAGTTGGATTACGGTTAAAACATAATACGTTATTATAGCGCTAATGGGTGTGGGGCTCATCTCCGAAACGGCGAGCCGCATCGAGGGCCGGCTACACCGCTACCTTCTGTTGCGTCGCGTGACGTCCCTCCCTTCATTATCCAACACACACACACACACAAATATAAAGGGGCTCATCCCCACACTATAGGTCCATCCATTTACGCTCACCCCCACACGGCCACACCCGCTAATGTGGACGCCTACATAGCAGATCATCCTCAAGGAACTACGCTTCTCTACATTCATTAGCCTAATTTATAGATCAAAAGAATTTTTATTATTGATGGTTGCAAATTTTTCAAAGTAGTCAGAAATATTCATGAAAAAGAGATTACCCGTTTTCAAGGTTTCGTATTTCAAGATTTTTGTAGCATACTATGAGCATGTATAGTGGTCAAGCTCCATAACCTCCATAGATATGGGGTTATATGGCACGTGGCAAATGTATAAGAAATGAGGGGTTATGAGTGTTATATAACTTGAAAATGTAGTGGGGTTATACCCCTTCAATTATACATATATACATATGTATATGTATGTATATGTGTGTGAGAGAGAAACCAAAATTCACGTCGCTATACGTATCACGGCCATGCTCCATAACACCCCCCCCCCCATAACGCCGAAAGAGGGGGGGGGGGGGAGGGTTGCGGTGTTCTAGGGCGCCATGAGGCATTATAACCATATAGCACTATATAACCCTATGCATGTCCTAAACAAGTAATAAAATACATGTTGATGTACCCCAAGTTAGATCGATTACAATCATGTGAGTACCACACAAGACTAGGTCAGTTTGAACGTTGTGGTGTATGTCATCCATTAACTAGAATGGTTTTCATGTTCCATGTAGTGGAAACGTGAATGTTTCTTTGTATACAAAACTAGTATTAAGTGTTCTCGCGTTGTGGTGAGTGCGAAGATCAATGCCACACTATTGCCAACGACCAACAACACTAAAATTGCGGCGCGTTAATGCAAAAAATTAAACCAAAACGTAAAGCATATAAAAGAATAACTAAGTCGATCTAGGACCCGCACGTTACGATGAACTTGTCAAACGGTGTAAGTCCCGTGAAACCGGATCTTTCAATGATATCAAACAATCACCAAGTTTGTGCGGAATCCAAACTTGGTGATATTCAAGAAAAACACGAAAATATGAAATATCAAGAACACCAAAATCACCTTTAATACTTGCACACGTTCTATTACTATGAATTAGCAAAACGTCTGGTACAAGTATCTTTCACAACCAAATCGCCTCCCTCTCTCTCTCTGTAGGAATTCTGTAACTAAGAGGCTCCAAGAACTTCCAACCCTAAAACAAGTTGTAAACTTGTTTATATACCTAGGCAAGCCCAATTCCCTACATGGACTCCCCTTGGGCCTGCTTGGCCCACATGGCCTAAAGCTTGGCCCAAGTGACCTATAAAGGTCTACAACCTAATATAAACTAACCCGGTAAATCCCAGTTCGTAACCATAGCCCGTTGTATTAATTTGATGCGTCAGTCTCACACTTTAGGGCCTAACAAACAGGGAAAAATAGACGACGTAAAAACGTTTAACCACACACGCACATTGCACCGTATTAACTTGTAAAATTTAAAACGAAACGTAAAACGAATATTTTGCAAAAAGTAAAAAGTATAGAGGACCAAAGCTGAAAGTAAAAAAAGTTGTGAGGTTAAATTGAAAAGATGAAAAATTTTAGGGTTAAAAGTAAAAAAAATTAAATAGTTTTGGGTTAAAAATAAAAAATTATTTTTTTTTTGAAAACTTCCAACGCATAAGACACAACATCTCTATGCCTAAAAATGTTGGGTAATTATAGTATTGGGTAATGGGTAATGGGTAATGGGTAATGTATCATACATGTTTATACACGTAAAGATATATTAATGAAAACTAAAAATTCATAAAATGCTTAAGTATTACGAAAGATCGAAAATGGATATATTTATCACCCAACAACTTTTCACTTAATCATTTTATAGGTTTAAATATATAGAACTAAGAAAAAGACGCGCGCGTGTTACGGCGCGTGTACATCGCAAATATTGAATAAATTAGTCCAAATATTATGTGATGCATTAAGCATATGAAAACGCACGTTTCGAAGTATCTGACTGAACTCAATGTGACCTATATAAGCATTATGATTGGATCAAAATGTAAGGTAAATCGAGTTTATATCATATAGTCATAACGTATTATATGTGACCCAACTCATACATAGAAAATATCAACGGGTATAAAGTAAAAACTGTTTAATCAAAAGCGATTAATTGCAGCTTGGAAAAAAAGGCGGAAAAGTACAATTTGACTCCATTCGGTTCGGAACAAAATTTACGAAACATACATAAAAAGACGAAAACGTATTATATTTGACCTGACTCGTTTTCCAAAAAAAGTTTACGTTTTACGTAAACCAACTCGAATTTATACCAAAACGTACATAAAACATGCACTTAAATATGGTTTTTTGACGAAAACATATTATATCTGACCTGACTCGTTTCCAGAAAAAGTTTACGTCGGAACGTAGAGCAAATCGAATTTATACCGACATCTACATAAAACATGGACGTAAAATTTACTTTTTTAATTAAAGGATATATAGAGGTAAACTCAAAAATATTATTAGTAAAAAACTTAATAGATTAAAAACGTTCGTAAAACCGTGCTAAGTAGCACCAATGTCACATCATTGCCAGCGACCACCAACATCGGAAAAACTCGTCAAAATAAAGTAAATAAAAAGGATAAAATAACACATGAAGAAAAGCAGATGTAAGATCGTTGAACCACGCACGCCCATTGCGGCGAGTTAATGCGATGAAATTAGAGCGAAACGTAAAACGTAGAAAAGAAATAATAAGTCGATCTAGGACCAATGTGTTGCGACGAATCTGTCAAACGACGAGAAAACGTTGAACCCCACACCCACGTTGTGTGTTAAGTCGCAAAATTTAGAACGAAACGTAAAAACTTGTGAAAGATGAAAAGTGTAAGGGACCAAAGTTGAAAATAAAAAAGTGTTAGGGTTAAATTGCAAAATATGAAAAACTTTAGGTTAAAAGTTAAAAATCAAAATGGTTAAAATGCAAAAAGTAAAATTCTTTGGGTTAAAAGTGAAAATGTAGTTTTATTTTTGAAAACCTCCCAATGCAAAGATTACAACACCATTAAGCAACAAATGGTTGCTAGTTTATAATACAGAAATATGAACAATTTTAAAGCAATCACCAAATAAAAAAAATATTTACTAAGCATAAACTTAAAATAAAAAATACCCATCAAAGTTTTTGATCCAAGCACGTGCGAAAGACGATTATGTTACCAATAAATACATTATTCTCAATACAACTATGTTTCGTTAAAACTTATATTATGTAAGACCCTAATCATGATTTGACCCAAAACGACGCAGCGGAAAATGAACCGTAAAATTTCTTTCTTTTAACTACTCTAACATACATGAATACCGTTTAGGTCAACCCTTTTAACATAAATACATCATTCATCATTTATCTAATGTAACCATGTTAACAAATAATTACAAACAACGTGACCGCTTTCCCGTACAATCCATGATCTTCAACTCGACCCTCATTCACTTGTCCATCATGAATATCTGACTAATCTGCGATCACCATATATAACCAACACGTTAGTACATGGTGACATAATATATAATTTAATACATATACTTAAAAGGCTATATCACATTCTAACTACGTAAGGTATTCCATTGAAACATCCTCTCAATTTTATTTACTCGAGTCCGACATCAATTCCTCGAGAGTCCGGCATTCCCATTCCTGCACTCCATTTCATTCTCAATAGTAACATGGTTAGGAATACGTAATCTCAAATATATTGAGAACCCACATCTTCACATATACTTATACCAGTGATCTACAATCATTATATTACAATACGTGTATACACTTTCAAATATCAAAGTTGTAACACCTCGTAAAATCACGACCAATATTATAAAGACACGTGTCATGAAAGGTAAACGTGTTATCTGGATCCAAGTTGAAAGATATCTGAAGGAATTAAAGGTGTCAACATGTTAAAATTATTACCTCTGAGTGACCTTTTTATTAATTCCAAACCTTAATATGTTTTTACAAACATCTGATATAGATTCAAATCCGGTTAACTAATGTGATAAATAATTCAAATTTGCAAAAAGTGGAATCCTATGTGCATTTACAACAAAACTTCATTCAAAAACCTTCTTCAATAAAGTCCAAGAACACGTAAGTGCATGGCATCACTTCCAAGAGCATACAGGTCTGATTATATGGTCCCCTCTGCCGGAAAATGACATTTGGTTCGAAGTTATAAAGATTGCATGGTCAAAATCTAAAAGTTTACAAATTTTGCCTCCTGACCAAATCTTACGGACCGCAAAGAGAACACCTTACGGACCGTAAGGTGGCTGATCTGGGCGATAAAGATTAAAAAGCGGATACGGACCGTAAGGCCCTTAGCTTACGGTCCGTAAGACCTGTAACTGGGCAGAAAAATGGGCAGCTGCCTGTTCAGCTTGTTCCACCGCCTTAGAAGTATGGTTTTCGAATTCAGGGGCTGCACCAGTGGTATTACATGCATAGGGACACATGGAATTCATCAGGGATCAGTTGTAGACCTTGGTGGAATGATCTTATTAATTTAGAACTCCTATATAAGGCCTTGTTCATTCACTTATCATTTGCACTTCACAAAAGTTATTCTAACTTATTCTCTAGAGCTCTCTGGACTTCAAGCAAGCTTCCATCAGCTCTTAATTCGTGCTAAGGACCATTGTGAGTGTTCTTAGCCTTCCTAGTTCATGTTTTATTAGTTTAATGACCAAAAGTCAAAGCCGTCGTAATTAAGGTTTGACTTAGTGATTAATCACTAATGGTCCAGTCATTTTTCGAATTGAAAGTGGCTATGAGTTGGTAATTATGTGGGTAATAAACCCTTAAAAGGGCACCCTATGATTTCCACTCTAACTTGGTCAATTGTCAGGCCAAACTTAATTATAAAATGTCAACAGAAATTTTCAAATAAACTCATATTAACAATGTAGAAGCTATAAAACCTATTTTAATACTTATATAACTTGGTAATTAATGTAAGAACATGTCTAAGCATGTTCAACCCGACAATTTTGAGTTTAGGCTCGGTTCGGAACCGAAAGTCGCAAAAGTAGACTTTTGCTTTGACTTTCAGTTCTGACCTGATTTAACTTAGTTATATATGCCTTAGAGTTCCATTAGGACCATGTTATAGGATAGTATAACCCTCTGAGGTTATACAACTTGGTTCCTAATTAATCCGATTCATTTGCATGTTTCCGTTAATTGCTTAGATGTTGACCATTATGCTCTTTTGACATTAAAATGATATTTTTGAAAATGTAAGAGGACAAAAACCTTTATTACTGATTTATAAACTTGTCCTAAAAATTTAACATCAGTTTGAGGTCTAGATTAGGAGTTATACTCAATAGCATAAATTGAAAGCTTTTTATTAATTAAACGGCATATTTGGCATAAAACCTATTTAAACCCGAATTTTGACACCAAACCTTTTACCCACTGATGTAATATAATATTTTGGGATTTTTGAAGATTTTTATTTATTTTTAAACTGATCATAACATAGGGTTCTTGCTTTGATTCGGTAATTGTCGGTTATACAATTTTTTGCTAATAAAATGAGTTTTACATAACATTTTGATACCAAACCTTTTGCTACTGATTTTATATGATAAATAAAATATTTTAAGTCTTCTGGACTGATAAAAATCTCAGCTTTTCTTATATAACCTGAAAATCGCTTAAAACTGACTTTTTACGCGTTTTAAACGCATAGTTTGGGTTAAAACTATTTTTGACATATAAGACTTAATACCTACTGATGTTTTAAGTAAATTTCCATACTTTAACAGTAAGCAAAAGTTTTGAACTTAGATTTCCAAATTTGACCTTTAAAAGCTTATGTGAAATTACCCAAAATGCCCCTTCGGTGCATAGTTTGGTTATAAGTGATAAATTTCACATATATGCAATACCCTACTGATGTAACTTGTTAAATAAAATATTTTTATTGATCATTTTAGACCCGAACCTCAGATTAATATTTAATCTCTTTTATAACCATTAAAATGACCAAAATACCCATACGGGGCTTAATTTGAGTTTAAATTCGTTTTGGACATAATGGAAGATATCCTACGGATATCACAACATATGTAAGGCATATTAACTTAGGAAACCTGTTCATGACTCATTTTTTTACCCGTTATGCATTTTTCGCGTTCGGTACGGTTTGTGTAACTAGTTTGCATAAATTAACCGAAACGGGTCAAACCTTATTATTTTTACCTCAAAATCCAGAATGTGTTTAGTTTACCCATATTATACAAGTCTTCAAACTTGTCGGGTCTAAATCACATTCTAATCCGGTCTTCGCTTAATCTTGCGTTTTGAACCGAATACCTTTCTTTAAAACTAACCGGTCTAAGTTTAAACTTAAGTAAGACCCGTTAGGAATCTAATAGGTTAATTAAAACCTTCGTTCCAGATTTAGGAGACCAGTAAAAGATACATGCACTTGCTGATTTGTACGGCTGGGATAAATTTGTATAATTTGCTCAGGTAAATAAATACTTTTAACTTATTTTCCCTTATACGGGCTTGGGGTACGGTATATAAAATACCGCTTGGTCGGGTATTGAATTTTTAATCGTATGAAGTATAAATCACTGAGATAACCTGTTTAATCTGTTTTGTTTATTTTAAGCCTTGGGGGGATTAATGACCATGTCATGGATATCCTCGGCTCATTCATTGAAATGGCCACGACTTAAGCACGGGGTGTAGGCATACACCTGCCGGTGCGTATGTAAAATTTATGTACCCGCCTGTTCGAGAATAACTTGCCGTGGGATACATTATGTGGTGTGTCTATTAATCTTAACCTGGTATTCAGCCCGAGCTACTGAACGTATAATAAACATGTAATTCTTTAACAAGTTTATTTTTAAATAATTATCCCAAGTTATAAAAGATTATTTGTGCCTTGTGCATTTCAAATCAATTTTCTTAAATACTTTTCAAAAGAGTCGGTTAATTGTATTTACCAGTGTAAACTGACGTATTTTTCAAAAAGGCTAAAGTGCAGGTACTAGGCGGAATAGGCTGGATACTCCTAGCATCAATAAAGAGTCTTGCAAGCTTAGATGTTTAAGAATCTGTTGAACAATGTTGCTTTTATCTTTGATCCGCCTATGGATCCCTTACAACCGTTTTTGTAATAACTGATATTACTTTCATTTGGTTTGTAATGTTTTTATCTTTCGACTTCCGCTGTGCATTAAACTGTGATAAATTGTCTATGGTGATATCAACTACGTCACGATACTCCCCACCGGGCCCACCGGTAATACGTGGAAATATCGGGGTGTGACAGGTTGGTATCAGAGCGAACATTGAGTGAATTAAACACTAGCCTTTTGTGTTTAATCTCAATGACACAGTTTCCACAATCCTCGACTTCCAAGTCTAGACAAAGAACTTAGGACTAATCCTAGTTCATTTTATTTTGTCCTTTATTGTTTTCTTTGTTGTTTCTTTTGTTTGTTTTGACAGGTTCAACAAAATGCCACCAAGGTTCAGAAGAGGAGGACGAGGTAAGGCGCCATTCGCCAGCCACGATCATGAGGACGGACCTTCCCATCGGTGAACTCCGTCTGCAACAACGAGCACAAGTCCTTAAGAGGATTGGAGGACATATTTGGAGTCAGCGAGGCGATCTGTCTCGCTAAGTTCATCACCCTCTTACCATCATTCTTTTGGGCCACAATCGGAGAACGAGCCCAACGATTCGCACCACTCATACCTACCATTGCAGCGGTCGGGGTCACACCGCGCGTTTCAAGACCCGACCCCATTTTTCCAGAGCCGGTTTAACCCGGAAAATCAGATTGGGAACCAATAGGTCATTACCCATTGGGCCCCAAAGACCATTTCCCTGAAGCCTAGGACATGGAGATTGATGATGACCAGAATCCCGCCAAACCACCATCTGGGACACCTACTCATCCCATCGAGATTTCGGATGGGTCGACTTTTCATGGATCACCTTATCGTGGTCCAGACAACTATGAGGCAAGGTTTGCCCAATACGACTAGGTGTTTACTCCCTCTTACAACCCATCTCAGCAGCAGCAACAGCAGGATTCCTCGGAGGATTCACGTTTTGTAGTGGTCACTCCACCGCCACCACCGCCGCCAGAGCAGCAACCGCCTCCGGAGCCACCGAGGCGTAGGAGATCAAGAGCACAGATGTCCGTGCGAGGGGGATTCCATTTCAGCACCCCTCAGCATTCAAGTGGCAGTCATTACCCGCCACTATACGAAGACCCGCAGATGGGTGGGCCTTCGAACCCAGTTTCCGAGGTGGAATCTGCACCAGTCGCACCACCACCATCATACATGGGTTCTGATAACCCGATTCCTTCCTACGCTGGTCCAGCAGCGTATAACCCTTTCGAGCAGCCAGCCCATACTAACTATAACTACGCCGAAGTTGACCCATACCTCGTAGCGGCGAACTACAATGCTCTCCATCCTGAAGGGCCCTATGGAGCTCCCTGGGGGACTGGATACCTAGCCTATGGGTACCAATACCCACCACCTCCTCAACCTCTGCAGCCGCAGCCACCGCAGATCCAGCCGCCACAACAACAGGAGATTCTTCAAAGGTTGAGCCAGGTGGAACGGGAGGTTCAAGAAGAGCGTAGGAACCACCGGGGATTTCTCAAAGGTCTGGCGAATCTAATAAAAGGAAAGAAGAAAAGGGATTTTTGAAGATTCCTTATTTATTTATTTGTATTGTAATTTCCTTGTTTCAATCAAGTCTCTGCGTGGACATCTATTTAAGTATTTAGTCCCTGCGAGGACTTGTATTTTCAGTTTAGCCCCTGCGTGGGCAAGTTATTTCTGTTAAAGTCCCGTTTAGGGCATTTATGTACTCTTTTTATTTAATTATGGAATGTGTTAAATTTAAAATTTCAATTATCATTATATGAATGAAATTAATATATGGAATAAAATAAAATATCATTCCTTTTAAAGATTAATCTGCCATTATATATTAAAGAAAATCTTGAAGGCAAAACCTAGCCATGTATCGTATTAAGACAGGGCCATGATGGTAATTCCTTATAAGATTCAAAATCCTTGTTAACATCTGAAAACATGTTAACACTCCTGGCAAATGTGATTCGATAAAATCACATAAGTCATCCTTATATTGGATTCTTCCAATTCCTTATTTAATATTTAATCATCCAATAGTGATGAAATGCCTACGGGCCATACTCATTGTCATATAAGACAAAAGACAGTTGTAGTCTATGACTCCCTGTCAAGAAAAGGTAATGAACTGCGTTCAAACCTTAATGCCTTGAATCTATAAAATCATGGCTTGAAATTTAAATTGTCCTTGTGACTTGGCTTTTTGTGACAACTGTGTTCTATAGTCGTGGTTCAATGTAAAACAATGTTGGTTATCAATAAAACAATGTGCTTTGGTGTTATTATATGTGTTTTGGTGTTGTTATGTGTGTATTTGTGTTTGGTGATTTTTCAATTTAATTAGATTCCAATTTCAAGCTTTAAATCGATTTCTGGAAGGTTATACGCGCACTGATGCGTAAATATAACCAGTTTAATGCAACAAACACTCCGGAATAGTGAAATAGGCTTAACATACCTTAAATAACCTCCACATAACATAGAAATAAGTTTTGGATAGTTTGGTGTGTTGAAATCAAGTTTGTTCGATCGCAGGGACTATTTGTGTCAAACTGCGAAACTATACCGATTTTTGTAGTAACGAACATTCCGGAACTTGATCATAAGTTAAACATACCCTAAATAACCTTTACATAGCTTAGAAATAGGCTTTTGAGGTGTTTAGTGCGCAAAAATAAACTTATTTGATCAATAGAGACAAAAAGCGTCAAAAAGTGCATAAGTTTGCATTTTCGCGCATATCTTACGTTCTGAATATATCCGGACTTCCAAAAAATTTATGAAATCATTAAAATATTTTATTTTAGTGATTGGCATGATAAAATCCCATTCGTGGCGTAATTTGGATCGTTTTTGCGTTCGTTACGACTTCCGTCGTAATTAACCAAATAACGCAACCGTACGGCCAAACGAACCGACATCCGTGATGTCTTTGAGCATCTTTTAAGTTCCCTATACTTTAACATCATTTTAGAGCCTTGAAATGAGGTTAAAGGGGTTTAAAAATGCCAAAAAATCAACTTTTACAAGTGTAGGGACCATTTTTGAAATTTCTGTTAGATACATTGAACTTGGTCCATTTTTTTAGGCACCCATGGTATTTCAAAACAATGTGCCACACATGGGTGGTTTTGATCCTTGTTTTGCAATACCATTTGATGGTTTTAAGTATTCCCATGGTTTTGAAAACCATGTGCCCACATGTAAGGTCTAGATCAAAGCACGTTTTTCGATGAACGATCTTAACGGTACTTGAATTCCTATAAATACCCAAACCGATTTCACTCCCAAAGCACACTTGAATCTGATTTTGGCTCTCTAAGTTGAAGTTTATGCTTCATACCTGAGAGTAAATCGGATCAAGAGCTTGCGGGGACCTTCTGTAAGTATTCTTTCGTTCTTTTCATTCGTTTCTATCGTTAAAGTCAAACTGTGTTTGACTTTCTGCTTTGACCAGTTTATGGTCAACGCGAAGTTCGTTTGAACTTCATAACGTGAGCGTAATCACGATGGTTATAGTCCCTAGTAACTATACCTACTGATTACCACGTTATCTAGGCTCAGTGACGAGTCGTAGCTTCGGCTAGAATACGTTTTCTCGCGTATTTTGTAACCAAGCTACTTTTAGGTATCAAAACCGTTTGTTTTGATACCAAACCTGTTTTCTAACTTAACTAAACATGTTTCGACATGTTTAGCTCGTCACTTTTTAGTTTAGTGCTTGTGTAGAGTCGTAAGTCAAGCGGACTAAACACCCGCTTAGACTTTCGAACACGACCCATTTGGTCGATCGTTAGGATCCGACCAAACCTGTTTAGTGACCATAATAGCATAGGGAATAACCTTCCGAGGTTATGCCTTATGGTCACCTAGGTTTAATTAGTCGCATGATAGGTAGTTTATATGCCCTTGGTAAATTACCAAAATACCCTTTTCATACATAATTGGTAATTAAGCATATGTAACCTAAACTTTGGTCACGTAACTGATTATATAACATAATTAAACATGTATGGGCATATAATACTTGTCATAGTACTAATTAGACGTCTCGAATGCGCATTGCGCGCACGACGCGTTAAAGTAGCGTAAGCTACCCTAATGGGTCGCAATGGGTCGAAAGCACTTAGGTTAGGTTCCGATTTAGGATGTAGGCTTTGTTAAACCATATCACATGAGTTCCAACACTCAATTGGTTTACAATGCCTCATTCTATCCGATCTTCCAATTTAGGTGTCTATTGTTGACTAGTGATTCGATTACTAGGTGTTGTTTGATTTCTCTGGTTTGCTCGAGTTTGTTGAAGTTCTATTGATTGAGGATACTTTGCACTCCATGTGAGTACATAGTTCCCCTATTTTACTGTTTTCAAATGTTTTGGGGTGATTCATATGTACGAAATGTTTTCAAGGTTTAAACGATGATTTCAAAAACGATTAAAACGATTTTTACTAAACTAAGAACGATTTCCATAAAGTGAACGAACTTGTTGGTTGTAGTTACATAACGAATGACATTCATTAGCATTGATCAAGCCGACCAGTATTAGGTTATGGTACCATAGGATCTGATAAATCCCGTTACTTTACTACACCCATGGTTATGTGTGGGGGTTTTGGGTAGCGACTGAATCTGATGTTTGTTAACTTACCCTTTGGTGGTTTGTTAATTCGAGAAACGAGAAGCGAGGTGATCGAGTCACGAAGGTTTGAATGTTATTAGCGAGGCAACCACAAATAGTTTTTCACAATTAAAACGAGGACGAATTAAACGATTTGAACGAGTTAACGATTTGGAAAACGATTTTAACAAGTTAAACGATTTGGGTAAACGATTGGTTTTTGGTTAGTGTTTAGATAACGGGACGGGTGTGATATGGTGAAAACATGGTGGATACGCCGCTGGTACTTCCTATACATAAGTGTTTTCAACATATTACATACCGTAGCGTTATTTAGTTCACTTGGGTAAGCGATTTTGGAACGATATCACACAAACGAGGTTTTCGAAATAATATAAACCATACGAGTTTTTAACGAGTTTTTACAAGATGTTTTACAAGTTGGTTTTCTAAAACAAATGTTTTTGGGGTTAAGAAGCATGGCTACGAGGTTTTATAAACTATAACCCACTTGATTTGAGTTGGTTAATTATGTTGCAATACACTTTTCAAAACAAGGTTTGTATTTTGACTCTTGTAGTCTAATAAAGTACCGCAACATATAAATGAGTCATGATTCTGATACTCTTATTAAACCTATGTACTCGCCAGCATTTCTTTGCTGACTAAGTTTTTACATATGTTTCAGGTGTTGATGCTTGATTGATTTCTAGGATGCATGCGTCACGTAGGATCTGGACAAGGCCTTAGTGACATAATAACTACGATAGTCAATAAGAAACTTGTTTGTTATGTGATAAGACAATGTTAAAATTTAATGTTATCAATAAAACGAAACACTTTTTGTATCCATGGTTATGAAACAATAGCTTCTGTTACAACAGTCCCCGACCTTTCCGCCACGGTTTGTTGTCCTACGTGGTCGGGGTGTGACAGAAGAAGTTGGTATCAGAGTCAATGGTTATAGGGAACTAGGTTATTAGTAATGCTTTGACCTAGACTATAACTTTTAGGACCCTAACGCAAGTTTCTTTGCGTTTTGATTTTTAAAACGATACCGTCACCTATCCTTAGGTGATAACCACAACGTGAACACAAAATTCGAATCCGCTTTGAAAACTAATCATCTGTTCTAGGATGATTGATTACTAGGTTTTGAACCCTTCGTTATAAGGTTTCAAACCCTTTAAGTTTTCAAAATCTCGTCAAAGTTTGGATCTAAATAGTGTGAACACGTGCAAACTGGAAGAGTGGGTGCCTGTACCCTGGGTCTTCTGTCTAAGGCTAGAGTGTTCGTACAAATCCGCAGTATCGGACCAGTCACTCTTACCTGGGAACTCTTGGGGTGAGTGTCCACTTATAGGCGAGCATGTCTTCGCGATACATTACTTTTGACCCATTTACTTTGCTTAGTCTTTGCGTGTCGTTTGTTTGTTCAAGGTAACGAGCAAATGATCGCCTCTCTTGTGTTTTATCGATGCTCTTGTGTTTTTC
Source organism: Helianthus annuus (assembly GCF_002127325.2). Lineage (NCBI taxonomy): Eukaryota > Viridiplantae > Streptophyta > Magnoliopsida > Asterales > Asteraceae > Helianthus > Helianthus annuus. The sequence continues at coordinate 100,429,159 of NC_035448.2, read as the reverse complement.
CAATTGTCGATCCCGCTCATGGAGGAGCATTCAATCTGAATGCAAACGAGGCTCGAGCTAACCACCTCGTTGTTAATGGTACCATTCTGGTGAACGGTACGTTTCTTGTTAACAATCGACCTGCATCTATTCTTTTTAATTCTGGTGCCGATCGAAGTTTTGTTTCGTTATCTTTTGAACCTTTGCTTGCGATACCTAGAACTAAATTGAGGAAACCCTTATCTGTCGAAGTTGCTACTGGTAAACCTCTTGTCCTCGACTCTGTTATTCGAGATTGTCAGTTGAACCTTGATAACCATCTTTTTCCTATTGACCTCACGCCGATGCAACTTGGGAGCTTCGAAATTATCGTTGGAATGGATTGATTAACTAAACACCACACTGAGGTGGTTTGTTTCGATAAGATTGTTCGTATTCCTTTGTCTTCTGGCGATATTCTGGAGGTTCGTGGCGAGAAACCTTCAGGTGGATTGAAGCTTATGTCATGTATGGAAGCCCAAAGGCATTTGCGAAAAGGATATGTTGCCTTCCTGGCACATGTCACCGAGGAGAAAAGCAAGAGTAAGAGTATTCAGGATATTCCGATTGTTCGGGATTATCCAGAGGTGTTTCCTGATGAACTGCCTGGTTTGCCTCCAGTTCGTCAAGTCGAGTTTCATATTGACCTTGTACCCAATGCCAACCCAATTGCGAAAGCACCTTATCGTCTTGCACCGTCGGAGATGCAAGAGTTATCGAAACAACTTCAAGAGTTATCTGATAAAGGATTCATCCGTCCGAGCTTTTCGCCTTGGGGAGCTCCTGTCCTCTTCGTGAAAAAGAAAGATGGATCTTTTCGAATGTGTATCGATTATCGTGAGCTGAATAAGCTCACCATCAAGAATCGTTATCCCCTACCTCGAATAGATGATCTCTTCAACCAGCTGCAAGGTGCTTCATGCTTTTCCAAAATCGATCTGCGTTCTGGGTATCATCAACTTCGTGTTCTCGAAGAAGATATTCCCAAAACTGCTTTCCGCACAAGATATGGCCATTACGAATTCACTGTCATGCCGTTTGGTTTGACAAATGCTCCAGCCATATTCATGGAATTAATGAATAGGGTCTGTAAACCTTATTTAGACAAGTTCATTATTGTGTTCATCGAAAATATTCTTGTCTATTCGAAGTCTCGAGCCGAGCACGAGCAACACCTTGGTTTGACTTTGGAACTCCTGAAGAAGGAACAACTTTTTGCTAAATTCTCCAAGTGTGAATTCTGGCTTAAAGAAGTTCAATTCTTGGGTCATATAGTCAACGAGCAGGGTATTCATGTGGATCCATCCAAGATTGCTGCTATTAAGGAGTGGAATACACCGACAACGCCAACAGAGATTCGATCTTTCTTGGTCTTGCTGGTTATTATCGTCGATTCATTTCAAATTTCTCGAAGATTGCGGTTCCACTCATTGCTTTGACTCAGAAGAATAATCCTTTTGAGTAAGGGACCCAAGCAAGAAGAAGCATTCCAAACGCTGAAACAGAAGCTTTGTAATGCTCCTGTTCTATCTCTGCTCGAGGGAAGCGATGATTTCGTTGTCTATTGCGATGCGTCCAACTTAGGCCTTGGTTGTGTCCTCATGCAACGAGGTAAAGTTATTGCATATGCATCTAGACAGCTGAAAATTCATGAGAAGAACTACACGACTCATGATCTTGAGTTAGGAGCTGTGGTTTTCGCGCTGAAAATCTGGAGACACTACCTCTATGGAACGAAGTGTGTGGTTTTTACAGACCACAAAAGTCTCCAGCATATTCTTAATCAGAAAGAGCTGAACATGAGGCAACGACGTTGCGACGAGCTCTTGAGTGATTACGATTGCGAGATTCACTACCACCCTGGTAAGGTGAATGTCGTAGCCGATGCGCTTAGTCGAAAGGAGCGAGTCAAGCTTCATTCTGTTCGAACTCTATCTGATATTCAATCTCGTGTCCTTCAAGCTCAGCAATTTTGTGTTTCACAAAATTTGATGGGTAAGGGATTACCACGTCAGCTTGAGCTTAAACTCGAAGCGAAAGACAATCGTTTGCTCTATTTCAAGGATCGTTTGTGGATTCCGAAACAAGATGATCTTCGCACCTTGGTAATGAACGAATCTCATAAGTCTCGATATTCTATCCATCCTGGTGCTGATAAAATGTATAAGGATCTTCGTACTCAGTGCTGGTGGCCTGGTATGAAGAAGGATGTTGCCTTGTACATATCGAAATGCCTAACTTGTCTCAAAGTTAAGGCTGAACATCAACGACCTTCTGGGTTGCTTGTATAACCAGAGATACCGGTTTGGAAGTGGGAGAACATTGCGATGGATCTCATCACTAAGTTACCGCGTACGTCTAAAGGTCATGATGCTATTTAGGTTGTTATCAATCGATTAATGAAATCAGCTCATTTTATTCCAATTCGCGAGGACCTATCTGCCGATAAACTTGCAAAGATTTATGTTGATGAGATTGTGACACGACATGGTGTTCCTTTGGATATCATCTCTGATCGTGATGCCCGATTTTCATCTCATTTCTGGAAGACCATGCAATCTGCTATGGGAACCCAACTAAATCTAAGAACTTCTTATCATCCCCAATCAGATGGTCAATCTGAGAGAACGATTCAAACTTTGGAGGATATGCTTAGAGCATGCGTGGTAGACTTTGGTGGTAATTGGGATTCTCATCTGCCATTGATAGAATTCTCTTACAACAATAGCTATCATGCTAGCATTAATATGGCGCCATTCAAAGCTCTCTACGGTCGAAAATGTCGTTCACCTGTCTGTTGGAATGAGATCGGTGAAGCTTCGCTTACTGGACCTGAGCTCGTTCTTGAAACAACAGACAAAATCAAGAAAATCCGCGATAATCTTCTGACAGCTCGAAGCCGTCAAAAGAGTTATGCGGATATGCGACGCAAGCCCTTAGAATTCCAAGTCAGAGATCGTGTCCTACTCAAGGTTTCACCTTGGAAAGGAGTCGTGAGATTTGGAAAGAAAGGAAAACTTGCACCTCGATATGTGGGACCATTCAAGATTGTGGAAAGAATTGGGAAGGTTGCCTATTGACTAGAGCTACCTCCAGAGCTTGGTAATATTCATCCGACTTTTCACGCGTCCAATTTGCGAAAGTGTTTAGCTGACGCTGATATTCACATTCCCCCCGACGAGATCCAAATCGATGAAACGATGCACTTTGTCGAGAAACCCGTGGAGATCGTGGACCGTACTTTCAAACAGTTGAAGAATAAACGGATTAAATTAGTCAAAGTTCGTTGGGAGTCCAAACGTGGCCCAGAGTTTACTTGGGAATGTGAGGACCAGATGAAGGCGAAATATCCGCATTTGTTTTCACAATCTTCCTCTAGTTAAAATTTCGGGACGAAATTTCCTGAAGTAGGGGAGACTGTGACAACTGTGTTCTATAGTCGTGGTTCAATGTAAAACAATGTTGGTTATCAATAAAACAATGTGCTTTGGTGTTATCATATGTGTTTTGGTGTTGTTATGTGTGTATTTGTGTTTGGTGATTTTTCAATTTAATTAGATTCCAATTTCAAGCTTTAAATCCCTTTCTGGAAGGTTATACGCGCACTGATGCGTAAATATAACCAGTTTAATGCAACAAACACTCCGGAATAGTGAAATAGGCTTAACATACCTTAAATAACCTCCACATAACATAGAAATAAGTTTTGGATGGTTTGGTGTGTTGAAATCAAGTTTGTTCGATCGCAGGGACTACTTGTGTCAAACTGCGAAACTATACCGATTTTTGTAGTAACGAACATTCCGGAACTTGATCATAAGTTAAACATACCCTAAATAACCTTTACATAGCTTAGAAATAGGCTTTTGAGGTGTTTAGTGCGCAAAAATAAACTTATTTGATCAATAGGGACAAAAAGCGTCAAAAAGTGCATAAGTTTGCATTTTCGCGCATATCTTACGTTCTGAATATATCCGGACTTCCAAAAAATTTATGAAATCATTAAAATATTTTATTTTAGTGATTGGCATGATAAAATCCCATTCGTCACGTAATTTGGATCGTTTTTGCGTTCGTTACGACTTCCGTCGTAATTAACCAAATAACGCAACCGTACGGCCAAACGAACCGACATCCGTGATGTCTTTGAGCATATTTTAAGTTCCCTATACTTTAACATCATTTTAGAGCCTTAAAATGAGGTTAAAGGGGTTTAAAAGTGCCAAAAAATCAACTTTTACAAGTGTAGGGACCATTTTTGAAATTTCTGTTAGATACATTGAACTTGGTCCATTTTTTTAGGCACCCATGGTATTTCAAAACAATGTGCCACACATGGGTGGTTTTGATCCTTGTTTTGCAATACCATTTGATGGTTTTAAGTATTCCCATGGTTTTGAAAACCATGTGCCCACATGTAAGGTCTAGATCAAAGCACGTTTTTCGACGAACGATCTTAACGGTACTTGAATTCCTATAAATACCCAAACCCATTTCACTCCCAAAGCACACTTGAATCTGATTTTGGCTCTCTAAGTTGAAGTTTATGCTTCATACCTGAGAGTAAATCGGATCAAGAGCTTGCAGGGACGTTCTGTAAGTATTCTTTCGTTCTTTTCATTCGTTTCTATCGTTAAAGTCAAACTGTGTTTGACTTTCTGCTTTGACCAGTTTATGGTCAACGTGAAGTTCGTTTGAACTTCATAACGTGAGCGTAATCACGATGGTTATAGTCCCTAGTAACTATACCTACTGATTACCACGTTATCTAGGCTCAGTGACGAGTCGTAGCTTCAGCCAGAATACGTTTTCTCGCGTATTTTGTAACCAAGCTACTTTTAGGTATCAAAACCGTTTGTTTTGATACCAAACCTCTTTTCTAACTTAACTAAACATGTTTCGACATGTTTAGCTCGTCACTTTTTAGTTTAGTGCTTGTATAGAGTCGTAAGTTAAGCGGATTAAACACCCGCTTAGACTTTCGAACACGACCCATTTGGTCGATCGTTAGGATCCGACCAAACCTGTTTAGTGACCATAATAGCATAGGGAATAACCTTCCGAGGTTATGCCTTATGGTCACCTAGGTTTAATTAGTCGCATGATAGGTAGTTTATATGCCCTTGGTAAATTACCAAAATACCCTTTTCATACATAATTGGTAATTAAGCATATGTAACCTAAACTTTGGTCACGTAACTGATTATATAACATAATTAAACATGTATGGGCATATAATACTTGTCATAGTACTAATTAGACATCTCGAATGCGCATTGCGCGGACGACGCGTTAAAGTAGCGTAAGCTACCCTAATGGGTCGCAATGGGTCGAAAGCACTTAGGTTAGGTTCCGATTTAGGATGTAGGCTTTGTTAAACCATATCACATGAGTTCCAACACTCAATTGGTTTACAATGCCTCATTCTATCCGATCTTCCAATTTAGGTGTCTATTGTTGACTAGTGATTCGATTACTAGGTATTGTTTGATTTCTCTGGTTTGCTCGAGTTTGTTGAAGTTCTATTGATTGAGGATACTTTGCACTCCATGTGAGTACATAGTTCCCCTATTTTACTGTTTTCAAATGTTTTGGGGTGATTCATATGTACGAAATGTTTTCAAGGTTTAAACGATGATTTCAAAAACGATTAAAACGATTTTTACTAAACTAAGAACGATTTCGATAAAGTGAACGAACTTGTTGGTTGTAGTTACATAACGAATGACATTCATTAGCATTGATCAAGCCGACCAGTATTAGGTTATGGTACCATAGGATCTGACAAATCCCGTTACTTTACTACACCCATGGTTATGTGTGGGGGGTTGTGGGTAGCGACTGAATCTGATGTTTGTTAACTTACCCTTTGGTGGTTTGTTAATTCGAGAAACGAGAAGCGAGGTGATCGAGTCACGAAGGTCTGAATGTTATTAGCGAGGCAACCACAAATAGTTTTTCATAATTAAAACGAGGACGAATTAAACGATTTGAACGAGTTAACAATTTGGAAAACGATTTTAACAAGTTAAACGATTTGGGTAAACGATTGGTTTTTGGTTAGTGTTTAGATAACGGGACGGGTGTGATATGGTGAAAACATGGTGGATACGCCGCTGGTACTTCCTATACATAAGTGTTTTCAACATATTACATACCGTAGCGTTATTTAGTTCACTTGGGTAAGCGATTTTGGAACGATATCACACAAACGAGGTTTTCGAAATAATATAAACCATACGAGTTTTTAACGAGTTTTTACAAGATGTTTTACAAGTTGGTTTTCTAAAACAAATGTTTTTGGGGTTAAGAAGCATGGCTACGAGGTTTTATAAACTATAACCCACTTGATTGGAGTTGGTTAATTATGTTGCAATACACTTTTCAAAACAAGGTTTGTATTTTGACTCTTGTAGTCTAATAAATACTGCAACATATTCCGATACTCTTATAAAACCTATGTACTCGCCAGCATTTCTTTGCTGACTAAGTTTTTACATATGTTTCAGGTGTTGATGCTTGATTGATTTCTAGGATGCATGCGTCACGTAGGATCTGGACAAGGCCTTAGTGACATAATAACTACGATAGTCAATAAGAAACTTGTTTGTTATGTGATAAGACAATGTTAATATTTAATGTTATCAATAAAACGAAACACTTTTTGTATCCATGGTTATGAAACAATAGCTTCTGTTACAACAGTCCCCGACCTTTCCGCCACGGTTTGTTGTCCTACGTGGTCGGGGTGTGACACTTTTAAGCCAATATTATATTTTAATTTAACTAAGGATAATTATAATGAAAATCCTGAATGAATATGCCTAACAAATTAACCAATATGGTTTATTAATACCATAGTTAATAAATCATCAAGAATGATAATACTGTTATAGACTTCTGAATAAATCGGTATCATTATTTTATGTAGCAATCAAGCTACATGGCAAAGTCTGAAGAAGTCAATAGTCACCCAAGGGAAAATCATGATACCACCAGAATCAACATAGCTGGTGCAGAATTGCAGGCATTGATAGACAATGCCGTTACTCGAGCTCTGGACAGACGAGACAATGAATCAAGTGGTACTCGAAGCAAGACCCTATCGGTACCTCATTCTAAATCACACCCTAAGACTCACTCTGTGGCTCATAGCAAGCCACCATCAAAGAAGGATGATGCTCAACACTCCTCAAATCAGCATAGTGTTCCATCCAAGAAGATTGTATTAAATCATGAACCACGTGTTAAAACCTGCTCCTATAAGTATTTCGTCTCCTGCAAGCCGAGGGATTTCACTGGGGAAAAAGGAGCCATTGATTGCATGACGTGGTTAGACGAAATGGATACAGTGGTTGATATTAGCGGGTGTGTGGAGCAAGATATTGTGAAGTATGTTTCACAATCGTTCAAGGGAGAATCCCTAGCTTGGTGGAGGTCTTTAATCCAAGCTACTGGAAAGATTCCGTTATACAACTTAACATGGGATCAGTTTGTTGCTTTGATCAAAGAGAATTTCTGTCCTCAACATGAAGTTGAGAAGATTGAGACTGACTTCTTGACCTTGGTCATGAAGAATTTAGACTGCCAGACATACCTTACCAGTTTCAATACCATGTCTAGATTGGTTCCTTACTTGGTGACACCAGAACCAAAACGGATAGCCCGTTTCATTGGGGGTTTAGCCCCAGAGATCAAAGCTAGTGTAAAAGCATCTCGACCGACTACCTTTAGGTCTGTTGCTGATCTGTCACTATCGCTTACCCTTGATGCGGTCAGGCAGAGATCGCTTAGGAACTCTGATTAGGGAAAGGGGAAGCGTGAGAATGATAACTCACATCATTCAGACATGAAGCACAAGGGGAACTCCAACCGCAAGAAGAGTTCAGGGTTCAAGAAAGATGACCAACAGTCAGGTGAGAAGCCCAAGTGCAAGACCTGCAAGAAGCGCCATCTGGGAAAGTGCAGGTATGAATCAAAATCCCAATCACAGCCTAGGGCTTGTGGGATCTGTAAGTCTTCTGAGCATAAGACGTTGGATTGCAAGAAGATTAAGGATGCAACTTGTTACAATTGTAACGAGAAGGGGCATATCAAGTCCAACTGCCCAAAGTATGCCAAGAAACCTGAAGAAGGAAAGAAGACCAATGCTAGCGTCTTTCAGATGAATGCTCAGGAAGCAATTCAGAATGACAACGTGATAACAGGTACCTTTCTTATCAATGATGTTTATGCAAGGGTATTATTTGATTCGGGTGCAGATAAGTCATTTGTTGATGATAAGTTTTGTAAGTTATTAAATCTGCCTGTTAGAACCCTAAGCTTAAAATATGAAGTAGAATTGGCCGATGGTACCATAGAAACTGCTTCAACCTTGTTAGATGGATGTTTCATATCCATTAGGAACCACTCTTTTTCTGTTGTCTTTGCTTCCTTTGAAATTAGCTGGTTTCGACATAGTAATTGGCATGGATTGGTTATCTCACAACCAAGCTCAGATCGTATGTGACAAGAAACAAGTGGTTATCAAGACTCCGTATGGTGAGCCACTTACCATACAAGGAGATACCCAATATGGGTTACCTAAGCAAGTGTCTATGCTTAAGGCGTCAAGGTGTATGAAGAAGGGTTGTGTCATTTACATGGCACAAGTGACTATTGATGAACCGAAGCCCAAGGTTGAATACATCCTCGTTATTTCTGAATATCCAGAAGTATTCCCTAAAGAACTACCTGGTTTACCACCAGATAGACAAGTGGAGTTCAGAATCGACATCATTCCTGGAGCAGCATCTGTTGCAAGGGCACTTTATAGGTTTGCACCGACTGAGATGAAAGAGTTAAGGACTCAACTAGATGATTTGTTAGCAAAAGGTTTTATTCGACCTAGTTCATCTCCCTAGGGAGCACCGATTCTGTTTGTGAAGAAGAAGGATAGATCGATGCGTCTATGCATCGATTATCGAGAGCTGAACAAGGTCACAATCAAGAACAAATATCCATTACCCAGGATTGACGATCTGTTCGATCAACTGCAAGGGGCAAGTTACTTCTCCAAGATTGATTTGAGGTCTGGTTACCATCAGCTGAAGGTTAAAGATGACGATGTGCACAAGACTGCATTTAGGACTCGTTATGGTCACTACGAGTTCTTAGTGATGCCTTTTGGGCTCACTAATGCACCAGCAGCGTTCATGGATCTCATGAACCGTGTCTGCAAGCCATATTTGGACAAGTTTGTCATCGTCTTCATTGATGACATTCTTATTTATTCGAAGAACCAGGCCGAGCACGAGAAGCACCTTCATTGTATTCTTAAACTTCTTCAGCAAGAAAAGCTCTACGCTAAGTTTTCAAAATGGGAGTTCTGGCTTCGTGAAGTCCAATTCCTTGGACATGTGGTTAGTGAGCGTGGTATCCAGGTGGATCCCGCTAAGATTGAAGCTATCATGAATTGGTAAGAGCCGAAGACACCCACTGAGATTCGTAGCTTCTTGGGTCTGGCAGGATATTATAGGCGTTTTATTGAAAACTTCTCAAGGATTGCTGCACCCCTAACTTCATTGACTCGCAAGAACATCAAGTTTGATTGGGGTCCTAAGCAACAAGAATCCTTTGATATTCTTAAGCAGAAGCTAAGCAATGCACCTGTGTTGACTTTGCCTGAAGGGATTGAAGAATTTGTGGTATATTGTGATGCATCACACACTGGCATGGGATGTGTGCTGATGCAGAAAGGCAAGGTTATTGCCTATGCTTCCCGACAATTAAAGGTGCACGAGAAGAATTACACCACCCACGATTTGGAGTTGGGTGCCGTTGTATTTGCACTGAAGCTTTGGAGGCATTACCTGTATGGGACTAAGTGTGTGATCTATTTGGATCACAAAAGCCTTCAACATCTGTTTAATCAGAAGGATCTGAATATGAGACAACGTCAATGGATGGAGACACTGAATGATTATGATTGTGAAATTCGCTACCATCCAGGCAAAGCGAATGTTGTAGCTGATGCCTTGAGCAGAAAAGAAAGAATTAAGCCCATTAGGATCAATGCCAAGAGCATTGAATTGAGAAACAACTTGAATGAAAGGTTGTTAGCCGCTCAGAAGGAAGCTGTATTAGAAGCTAACTTCCCAAATGAAAAGTTGGGTGTCACTGCCGATCAATTGTCTTGTGACAAGAATGGAATTCTTTGACTGAATGGACGAATATGGGTTCCAATTTATGGTGGACTGCGAGATGTCATTCTTCAAGAAGCCCATAGCTCCAAATACTCAGTTCATCCTGGAAGTGATAAGATGTACCAGGATTTAAAGGCAAATTACTGGTGGATAGGTTTGAAGAAATCTATAGCCACTTATGTGGCCAAATGTTTGACGTGCGCACAAGCTAAAGCAGAACACCAGAAGCCGTTAGGTTTGCTGCAACAGCCTGAGCTTCCCACCTGGAAGTGGGAAATGGTAACTATGGATTTTATCACTAAGTTACCAAAAACAAAGCGAGGAAATGATACTATTTGGGTTACAGTGGATAGATTGACTAAGTCAGCCCACTTCTTGCATATTAAGGAAACACACAGCTCAGATAAGTTAGCTCATCTGTACGTGGACGAGATTGTATCTCTACATGGAGTGCCAGTGTCTATCATCTCTGATAGGGATACGAGATATACATCGCATTTCTGGAAAAGCTTTCAGCAATCCCTAGGCACTCAATTAAACTTCAGCACTGCATATCTTCCTCAGACGGATGGTCAAAGTGAACGCACTATTCAGACACTCGAGGATATGCTACGAGCTTGTGTTATTGATTTAGGTGGAAGCTGGGATGATCATCTTCCATTGATTGAATTCTCATACAATAATAGCTATCATTCGAGTATTCAAGCTGCACCTTTTGAAGCTTTGTATGGAAGGAAGTGCAGGACGCCCGTTTGTTGGGCAGAAGTTGGAGATGTCTAACTAACAGGACCTGATATAGTCCTGGAGATCACAGATAAGATTGTGCAGATACGAGATCGTCTCAAAGCTGCCAGGGATAGGCAGAAAAGCTACACAGATAAAAGGCGTAAACCTCTAAAATTCGAGGTAGGTGACAAAGTGTTACTTAAAGTATCTCCCTGGAAAGGGGTAATGCGTTTTGGCAAGAAAGGTAAGTTAAGCCCAAGATATATAGGACCATTCGAGATCATCGAATGTGTCGGAGCAGTGGCTTACAAGTTAAACCTGCCTGAAGAGCTCAGCGGAATCCATAACGTGTTCCACATTTGCAACTTAAAGAAGTGTCTAGCTGATGAATCGGTAGCCATGTTACATAAAGATGTGCATATTGATGAGGGCTTAAAGTTCGTTGAAAAACCTTTGTCGAATGAGGATCGACAGGTTAAGAAGTTTCAAAGGAAGCACGTACCGATAGTGAAGGTTAATTGGGATGCCCGTAGAGGCCCAGAATACACATGGGAGGTTGAATCCACAATGAAATAGAAGTACCCTCATTTATTTCAGTAAATCTCGAGGTCGAGATTTCTTTTAAGGGGTGAGGATGTAACACCTCGTACAATCACGACCAATATTATAAAGACACGTGTCATGAAAGGTAAACGTGTTATAAACCCGGATCCAAGTTGAAAGATATGTGAAGGAATTAAAGGGGTCAACATGTTAAAATTATTACCTCTGAGTGACCTTTTTATTAATTTCAAACCTTAATATATTTTTATAAACATCTGATATAGATTCAAATCCGGTTAACTAATGTGATAAATAATTCAAATTTGCAAAAACTGGAATCCTATGTGCATCTATGACAAAACTTCATTAAAAAACCTTCTTCAATAAAGTCCAAGAACATGTAAGTGCATGGCATCACTTCCAAGAGCATACAGGTCTGATTATATGGTCCCCTCTCCCGGAAAATGACATTTGGTTCGAAGTTATAAAGATTGCATGGTCAAAATCTAAAAGTTTACAAATTTTGCCTCCTGACCAAATCTTACGGACCGCAAAGAGAACACCTTACAGACCGTAAGTTGGCTGATCTGGGCGATAAAGATTAAAAAGCGGATACGGACCGTAAGGCCCTTAGCTTACGGTCCGTAAGACCTGTAACTGGGCAGAAAAATGGGCAGCTGCCTGTTCAGCTTGTTCCACCACCTTAGAAGTATGGTTTTCGAATTCAGGGGCTGCACCAGTGGTATTACATGCATAGGGACACATGGAATTCATCAGGGATCAGTTGTAGACCTTGGTGGAATGATCTTATGAATTTAGAGCTCCTATATAAGGCCTTGTTCATTCACTTGTCATTTGCACTTCACCAAAAATTATTCTAACTTATTCTCTAGAGCTCTCTGGACTTTAAGCAAGCTTCCATCAGCTCTTAATTCGTGCTAAGGACCATTGTGAGTGTTCTTAGCCTTCCTAGTTCATGTTTTATTAGTTTAATGACCAAAAGTCAAAGCCGTCGTAGTTAAGCTTTGACTTAGTGATTAATCACTAATGGTCCAGTCATTTTCGAATTGAAAGTGGCTATGAGTTGGTAATTATGTGGGTAATAAACCCTTAAAAGGGCACCCTATGATTTCCACTCTAACTTGGTCAATTGTCAGGTCAAACTTAATTATAAAAAGTCAACAGAAAGCTATTTTTCAAATAAACTCATAATTAACAATGTAGAAGCTATGAAACCTGTTTTAATACTTATATAACTTGGTAATTAATGTAAGAACATGTCTAAGCATGTTCAACCCGACAATTTTGAGTTTAGGCTCGGTTCGGAACCGAAAGTCGCAAAAGTAGACTTTTGCTTTGACTTTCAGTTCTGGCCCGATTTATCTTAGTTTATATATGCCTTAGAGTTCCATTAGGACCATGTTATAGGATAGTATAACCCTCTGAGGTTATACAACTTGGTTCCTAATTAATCCGATTCATTTGCATGTTTCCGTTGATTGCTTCTTGACCATTATGCCCTTTTGACATTAAAACGATATTTTTGAAAATGTGAGAGGATAAAAACCTTTATTACTGATTTATAAACTTGTCCTAAAAGATTAATATCAGTTTGAGGTCTAGATTAGGAGTTATGCTCAATAGCGTAAATTGAAAGTTTTTTATTAATTAAACGACATATTTGGCATAAAGCCTATTTAAATCCGAATTTTGACACCAAACCTTTTACCCACTAATGTAATATAATATTTTGGGATTTTTGAAGATTTTTATTTATTTTTAAACTGATCATAACGTAGGGTTCTTGATTTGATTCGGTAATTGTCGGTTATACTCTTTTTGCTAATAAAATGAGTTGTACATAACATTTTGATACCAAAACTTTTGCTACTGATTTTATATGATAAATAAAATATTTTAAGTCTTTTGGACTGATAAAAATCTCAGCTTTTCTTATATAACCTGAAAATCGCTTAAAACTGACTTTTTACGCGTTTTAAACGCATAGTTTGGGTTAAAACTATTTTTGACATATAAGACTTAATACCTACTGATGTTTTAAGTAAATTTCCATACTTTAACAGTAAGCAAAAGTTTTGAACTCAGATTTCCAAATTTGACCTTTAAAAGCTTATGTGAAATTACTAAAATGCCCCTTCGGTGCCTAGTTTGGTTATAAATGATAAATTTCACATATATGCAATACCCTACTGATGTAACTTGTTAAATGAAATATTTTTATTGATCATTTCAGACCTGAACCTCCGATTAATATTTAATCTCTTTTGTAACCTTTAAAATGACCAAAATACCCCTACGGGGCTTAATTTGAGTTTAAATTCGTTTTGGGCATAATGGAAGATATCCTACTGATATCACAACATATTTAAGGCATATTGTCACACCCCCAAAATACCACCTAGGGAATGTCCCTGTTAGGCGTGTGGGTACCAACAATGAGCCACTAATTACATTGAACCCAATCAAGTTTATAATTAAAATCTCCAATTATTAATAAAAAATATCATCAACAAGTTTAAATGAAAACCAACGTGTTCAGCGGAAGCAATTAGTAAACCAAAGTTAATCAGTTTCAAAACCAATGTATAAAATCAAGAAATCAATCGCATGAATCCTTCCAGTCGACCCATGACCACTCCAGCTACACAAGACAACAAGTTCCAATCCAAGACATCTAACGACCTGCGAGCATGTAACAAGTGTATCAGGCAACACTGGTGAGTTCATAGTTTTACAAAAACGTTGGTTACCAAGTGTTTAGTTAATCCATTGAATTTAATGTTGATAATACCCGGAATACAAGACGGCTCCTGATTTACATTGCCCTTTTCCAATGCTCCTATCAAAGCATTGGTCATGACTAGGTCTTAGTTCAACACCCGTCCTCCTAGGTACGGGGTGAGGTTGCCAAACCTAAGTAGCGCTACTAACTAATACCCTGTTACCTCTCAGGTAACCAAACAACACGGTGGGACTTTAATGGTGATAGGATGAGTATATTATCCAACATTCCCGTTTTTACCCAAAAGACTTATCGCTCCCCGGGATACCCACTGACTGTCCCAACTACCGGGACGCATGCTCAAGAGAGATGAACTCACCTTTGTTTTGCTCGGTAAGTTTATAGCACGTATTCCAAGTTGGTTAATTAGTCCCTATTGTAATTACCACAATAATCAGTTTCGTATGCACATCAAACACGCATCTCATCCACAATTATTTCATGTACACCTTGTTTGCATATCGCATAATTATTGGACATGTAGCAGGTAGTTCCAGTCATACAATAAATCTAACAACACAACAGTAGATAATTTAATCAAGTTAGCAAGCCTCTTTAATTTCATGCGATTCATTACCACCCATCGGCCCAGTTTTAAATTACCAACCTAACACAATGTAAACTCTAGTTTAGTATTTTAACTGTACGGCCCACTAGGCTTCGGCCCTAAGTCTCCTAGCTCGACCCGTCCCACATTGACCCACTATTAAACCCAGCCCAGCTGCGGCCCAAACTAAAATGCTTATAAGTTGTATATGTGGGTCACAGTTTTGCAACATGCCCAACTAAGTGTTTATTCAAGATCACAGCCCCACCTAGCATAAAATTAAAGAGTTGACTGGTCCAACTGGCCCAGCCCATCCCGGTCATGCCGCTCGGTTGTCCCGGGTCAGTTTCACGGCCCATATACTTTTAATTAAGACTTGTTTGATTGGGCTCAACTAACATGTTAAGTATCCACTGCGAATATCTAACTTAGATTATGCTAACGATTGCTAACCATGCTACCCTCCCGACGACACAACGGCCTCAATTAGTTGATTGAACCCAAATAAGTAATTTTCAGTACAAGTAAAACTCTAACAGATCATTCATCTACTAAACACGTTCATTGATCCATCAACAACCAACTTAGCTACCAAATCTACCAATATCAGTCAACTGTGGGTTCGTATACACGTTTCACCTAGGTCAACATTATTACCATCATGCACCCTAAATATTTACTATTAATCCATCATTATAATATTTCTTGATTAGATCTACCAGGGAGTTTAATAAAGTGTTTATTATTATTACACATATCATGTTTACATAAACACACATCGCACCAAAGATTATAACGTTGTCACACCCCCAAAATCCACCATGCGGAGTATCACCGCTTGGAGGCGTGACATGACCAGGATCAAGCCACCAATCATATTGAACAATGTATTTAAGATAGATAAAATCCAACCACACAATATAATTGATGATCAAAGCTAGTTAACCAAGTTCAAATTAAAAAGCGGAAGCATAAAACGCGATACCAAAACATAAGTCTCATAAGTTCATAAAGTTCAAATATTAAACACGGGACATAACAGTCCATATCCCACAATGACCTCCTCCTCGTGCAAGCTCCATAAGCATCTAGTGACCTGTAAGGCATGTAACAACGAGTCAACAACAAAGTTGAGTGAGTTCACAATTGGTTGTTTAGTTTTAAGTTGTTTCCAAAAAGATGGTTTGTCTTTTGCTGGCTTACTTGCCTTGGGGGTTTCCCCATAGTTGAAAATAAGATTAAGCAGTTCCTTCTTTATTACCCAAACCATATCCGTAATCAGTGGGGGCTTCCCCATGTGAACCACTAGACCGTTACCATATCGACTACTAACGAAAGTAAGTTGTGCCCTACGTCAATGTCTATCATCATTGACAGTTTGCCATAGTCCATTAGTACACGCATGTCCGACTGGCACGGTGTGAGGTTTGTTAAACCTAATAGCGCTATTAACTAATGACCCGCTCGCCATTGGCCTTGGCGATTATGAGGGACTTAATGATAGAGTTTTGTCTAGTAAGTTTTAAGGTTGTTGTCCTACCCAAGGAGGAAGAATGTACGTATTCTACCCAAGGAGAATACGCAGGATTAATATTGGCATCCTACCCATGGAGGATGGCGGTAAATATCCTACCCAAGGAGGATATGTAGGTTCCGTTTTAATTCTTTAACCCATTCCCAACCACCGGGAATTCCCATGCCTTAGGAAGTGTGTGAACTCACCTTGGTTTGCTCGGTTAGATTAGTTACTCTATTAATCAGAAATCAAGCACGTCCTAATAAGGTACAGATATCAATCAGTTTCTCATGCATAACACGTATCCTACGTACGGTTTATCTACTCATTACTTCTATCACGTACCACACAATTCTAATGTCAAGGTACTTTGTTAAGTTATATTATTTTACTTTAAAATAATATAACTATCTCACAAAATAAACAAGTATCCACACAAGTGTTCTAGTATAAAATATATATTCTAAATATATATTTAACCATTTTACTTGTAAAAATCAACCTCCGATACTTTGTATTTTTGTAACAAAACTCACGGCGAAGTTTAGTTTGAAAAACAAAGTTAAAACGTATTTGTGAACACTTGTTAGAAAAATAATTTCTAAGTGTTGGAATTTTTAGAAAATTTCGCCAGAGTTTCCTTTGTAAATGGAGGTGCCCATGCTAATAAGCATATCATTTTCTTTTCCAAAAATCATTCAACAATCAACAACAATTTACCAAGAGCAAACTATTCTATTTACAAACCAACATGAACTTGATGTTTCATAAAAACGCATAGTAACTTGGTAAGGCGTTTAGTGGGTTTAGTTACCCTTCAAAGTGTGTTTACTTTTGTTAAAATCTCGTTCTCGGGATTTTCAGATGTTCACAACTTGTGAGTATATTTTACAAAAATATTTATTTACAACATTTTCATGTTTCACTAGCATCCATATTCTTAGTTTATTTCCAAAATAGTGTAAGGATCATGATCTTTCGAAAACCGTCTTCTAAACTTGGTTTATTTAGGAAAATCATTCACAAGATTTAGATCTACAAGATCACTAGTTCACTTGGTTTATTATTTTTACAAGAAATCATTTTATCACCAAGTTCATGTCTAAATATGGAGATGATTCTTTTATGTAAACCCCTAATCACCTCCTACTTGTTAAATCATGTTTTTATTTATAAGTTAACAAGTTTCATATAACGATCAACAACATATTTTTAATAATCAACAACATATCAAAACAACTTTACTTCTTCAAGATTCCATTTTATGTAACCTTTATGTTCAAGTTTTAAGTGTATGATTCTTAGTGTTCTTGTATAAATCAACAAACAATAACTTTTAACCACTACAAAACATGAAGTAAACAAGATCAAAGAAGTCTTACAACTAGCTTAAAGCTAGGGAAGATCAAGAAGCAAAAGTGGTGGATAATAGCAAACGAATGAGGTCCTTGATGATCCGTGAACACCGAGCTTCGTTGAACACCTTGATACACCTTGTAATACACTTGGAAAGCTTGAACTTGAAACAAGAAAAATGATGGTGGTGGGGGATAGGGTCGGCCGAGAATTAGGGAGGGAGGAAGAGGAGAAGTGTTGAAGATGGTGAAGTGTTATGTTTACTTATAGCCCTTTAATCTCTATTACCCCTTGGTTAACATGTCCACACAAGTAAAAACATAATCTCCCAACTTCCAAGAAGAGATTATGGAAAGATTTAGCAAGATTCAGAAAAATCTTGGAGTGGGGGTCCCATGGGGACGGTTACACGGGGGGGGGGGGGGTGAGTAGATTAGGTTTGAACTAAGTTCGTTAATTACTAGTTAAATCTCAAATGTAAGTTATGTTTGATATTTTTATGAGGTGTTATGATGTTCGGGGACCATAACTAGCTCAATAATGTTAAAATAATGCTTCTAGTATAATTTTGGCGTTTCGGGTAGTGTCCGGTTTTTCGGTTAGATACCGTTCCGTTAAAGTGCTAAGTTATCCCGTATAGTGTCTTTTATATATCTTTTTGTAATACTTTTAATTCCCAACACTTTGGAAAACATACAGGACCATTTAGTTAATTTTCTACACAAGACTAGCATGTTAAAAAGCTTTAGATCTACAAAATCACTAGTTCACTTGGTTTATTATTTTTTACAAGAAATCATTTTATCACCAAATTCATGTCTAAATATGGAGGCGATTCTTTTATGTAAACCCCTAATCACCTCCTACTTGTTAAATCATGTTTTTATTCATAAGTTAACAAGTTTCATATAACGATCAACAACATATTTCTAATAATCAACAACATATCAAAACAACTTTACTTCTTCAAGATTCCATTTTATGTAACCTTTATGTTCAAGTTTTAAGTGTATGATTCTTAGTGTTCTTGTATAAATCAACAAACAATAACTTTTAACCACTACAAAACATGAAGTAAACAAGATCAAAGAAGTCTTACAACTAGCTTAAAGTTAGGGAAGATCAAGAAGCAAAAGTGGTGGATAATAGCAAACGAATGAGGTCCTTGATGATCCGTGAACACGGAGCTTCATTGAACACCTTGATACACCTTGTAATACACTTGGAAAGCTTGAACTTGAAACAAGAAAAATGATGGTGGTGGGGGATAGGGTCGGCCGAGAATTAGGGAGGGAGGAAGAGGAGAAGTGTTGAAGATGGTGAAGTGTTATGTTTACTTATAACCCTTTAATCTCTATTACCCCTTGGTTAACATGTCCACACAAGTACAAACATAATCTCCCAACTTCCAAGAAGAGATTATGGGCAAGATTTAGAAAAATCTTGGAGTGGGGGTCCCATGGGGACGGTTACACAAAGGGGGGGGGGGTTAGTGGATTAGGTTTGAACTAAGTTGGTTAATTACTAGTGAAATCTCAAATTTAAGTTATGTTTGATATTTTTATGAGGTGTTATGATGTTCGGGGACCATAACTAGCTCAATAATGTTAAAATAATGCTTCTAGTATAATTTTGGTGTTTCGGATAGTGTCCGGTTTTTCGGTTAGATACCGTTCCGTTAAAGTGCTAAGTTATCCCGTATAGTGTCTTTTATATATCTTTTGTAATACTTTTAATTCCCAACACTTAGGAAAACATACAGGACCATTTAGTCAATTTTCTACACAAGACTAGCATGTTAAAAAGCACGTGTAAGTATGACACAGTAATCAGAAAGCAGTTAAGTAATTCAGCACAATCATCAAGCACTTAATTAACATTTAATTAATCGTACGGATACATGTAATTAGGAGGGTTGTCACATTCTCCCCCTGTTAAGAGAATTTCGTCCCGAAATTTAGCACGTGTTTACTGAGGAAGCTAGTTAAGTTGCGTGGTTTCCTAGTTTTCCTGGGGTGTCACATCATCCCCCCGTTGGTTTGGAATTTCGTCCCGAAATTCTGCAGTAGCTTCAGCCTCAGTAGTGGTTGCACTTTTCTTAAACAACTGGGGATACTTGAGTTTCATTTGGTCTTCTCATTCCCAGGTATACTCTGGGCCACGACGGGAGTTCCAACGAACTCGAACAAGAGGTATCCTGGTACGCTTGAGAACCTTAACATCTCGATCAGTAATCTCTACTGGTTCCTCGACGAATCATAGCTGGTCGTCGATAGTGAGCTCCTTGAGAGGAACTATGAGGGTCTCATCTGACAGACACTTCTTCGGATTTGACACATGGAAGGCATTGTGAACTTCGCTGAGTTCTGCCGGTAGATTCAGTTTGTAGGCCACCTTGCCAATCTTCTCAACTATTTCGAAGGGTCCAACATATCGCGGGTTGAGTTTGCCTCGTTTGCCAAAACGAAATACACCTTTCCATGGTGAGACTTTAAGTAGCACTCGATCCCCAACCTGGAACTCGAGTGGTTTCCTTCGCTTATCAGCATAGCTTTTCCGACGGTCACGAGCTGCCGCCATTCGTTGTCTTATCTGAGCAATCCTCTCGGTTTTATCTACTACAAGTTCTGGGCCTGTGATTTGATTGTCGCCAACCTCTGCCCAACAAAGAGGTGATCGGCACTTCCGTCCGTATAACGCCTCGAACGGAGCGGCCTGGATACTGGTGTGGTAACTGTTGTTATACGAAACTCCACTAACGGGAGGTGTTTTTCCCAGCCATTACCAAAATCAATTACACATGCTCTAAGCATGTCTTCAAGGGTTTGGATGGTGCGTTCAGATTGCCTATCCGTCTGTGGATGATATGCCGTGCTCATGTCTAATCGAGAACCAAAGGACTTGTGCATATCTCGCCACAACTCAGATGTAAAACGTGAGTCACGATCAGAAATGATAGAGGTTGGCACTCCGTGCCTTGATACTACTTCCTTTAGGTAGACGTCTGCTAGAGTGAAAACTTATCCGTTTCCTTGATAGCCAGAAAATGTGCAGACTTGGTCAGTCGATCCACGATCACCCAAATGGTATCATTTCTGCATTGAGATCTAGGCAGACCAGTAACAAAATCCATGGAAATTTGCTCCCATTTCCATTTAGGTATCTCTGGTTGTTGAAGTGGTCTTGATGGTTTCTGGTATTCGACCTTGACCCTATCACAAGTCAAGCATTTACTGACGTAGATTGCTATGTTGGCTTTCATACCAGGCCACCAGTATGTAGTCTTTAGGTCGTGGTACATCTTATCCGAACCAGGGTGTACTGAGTAACGAGACTTGTGCGCTTCATCCATCACAAACTCGCGTAAGTCTCCGTAAAGTGGAACCCAGATGCGCCCGCTAACATAGTAGTCGCCGTCTTCCTTTGAGCGGGAAGGACTCAGCCCTGATGTTCTCTGCTTTCAACGCTTCGACTGGGCATCACGAATTTGAGCGGGAAGGCTAGAGTGAATGGTAAGCTGTAATGCATATACACGCTTAGGTATAGTATCCTTTCGACTGAGGGCGTCGGCCACACCATTGGCCTTGCCCGGATGGTATTTGATAGCACATTCATAATCGTTCAAGAGCTCGACCCATCGGCGTTTTCGCATGTTTAACTCCTTTTACTTGAAGATATGCTCGAGACTCTTGTGATCGGTGTAAATGGTGCACTTGGTACCGTACAGGTAATGTCTCCATATCTTAAGTGCGAAAACAACTGCTCCCAATTCCAAGTCGTGCGTAGTGTAGTTCCTTTCATGAACTATAAGCTGGCGCGATGCGTAGGAAATGACCTTGTCATGTTGCATCAACACGCAACCAAGTCCTTGGATGGAAACGTCGCAATAAACCACAAAATCATCTGTGCCTTCAGGCAATGAGAGGATAGGCGCGCTAAAAAGTCTGTCTTTTAAGTGCCGGAATGCGGACTCCTGTGCATCACCCCAACGATAGGTGACACCCTTCTGAGTCAGCGAAGTGAGCGGTTGTGCAATCTTTGAGAAATCCTTGATAAACGTTCTGTAATATCCTGCCAAACCCAAGAATTGGCGGATTTCTGTTGGTGTACGGGGTGCAGGCCAGTTCTTGATCGAGTCAACCTTGGATGGATCCACATGAATTCCATCCTCGTTTACCACATGGCCTAGAAAATGGACTTCGCGTAGCCAGAAGTCACATTTCGAAAATTTGGCATACAATTGCTCTGTTCGAAGAAGTTCCAAGATAAGCCTTAAGTGTCGCTCGTGTTCCTCCTGACTCTTAGAATAGATCAGGATGTCGTCGATGAATACAATGACAAACTTATCCAGGTAAGGCTTGCACACTCTGTTCATGAGATCCATGAAGACTGCAGGTGCATTCATCAATCCGAAAGGCATAACCAGAAACTCGTAATGTCCATAACGAGTCCTGAATGTTGTTTTAGAGATATCCTCGTCTCGGACTCTCAGTTGATGGTAACCTGACATCAGGTCAATCTTTGAGTAGAAAATCGACCCTTGCAACTGGTTGAATAAATCATCAATGCGTGGGAGAGGATAACGATTCTTCACGGTCACCTTGTTGAGTTCGCGGTAGTCAATACACATTCTGAATGTACCGTCTTTCTTCTTCACGAATAACACTGGAGCTCCCCAAGGCTAAGAGCTAGGACGTATGAAACCCCTTTCCAAGAGTTCTTGTAGTTGCGTGGACAGTTCTTCAAGTTCTGATGGAGCTAGACGATAAGGTGCTCGAGCTATGGGCGCTGCTCCAGGAGCTAGCTCGATTTGAAACTCAACTTGACGATGAGGCGGAAGACCATGTAATTCCTCAGGAAATACCTCAGGGAAATCACGTACAATAGGTATGTCTTCTATCTTCCTTTCTTCCAAGGATGTATCAGAAACGAGGGCTAGAATAGCAGTGTGGCCCTTTCGCAAACACTTCTGGGCCTTAACGAAAGAGATGATGCTCACAACAGCACCACTCTTGACGCCATGAATTACGAGGGGTTCTTTACCAGAACGAGGGATGCGGACAATCTTCTCGTTGCAAAGAATTTCCACTTGCTGATGAGATAACCAATCCATCCCAATAACAACGTCGAAACTACCCAAAACGATAGGAATAATATCGATAGAGAAGGTCTGACCAGCTAGGACGAGGTTACAGCCCTTAAATATGTGTGTGGCTTCAAGGCTTTTACCGTTTGCTAGTTCTACCGTGTGTTTGGTGTTCAGAAGTGTTAGAGTGCGCTTAAGCATTTGGCTAACTTTTAAGGACACATAACTAGTATCGGCACCTGAATCAAATAAAACAGTAACAAAGAAGTCGCCTAGAAGAAACTTACCCATCACAACGTTGGGATCATTCCTTGCATCACCCTGACCAATCACGAAAGCACGACCTCGGGCGCCATTGCGATTATTGTTACCCCCGTTGTTGCCCCCATTGTTGTTCCCGTTTCCTTGGTTGTTGTTGTTCTGATTCTGGTTCAGCTGGGGGCAGTTCCTCTTAAAGTGGCCTTCAGCGCCACACTGAAAGCATCCTTTATTGCCCTGCTGTTGCTGCTGCTGGTGGTTCCGTGGAGCTTGTTGTTGTTGTTGACGATTCTGATTTGCAGGATGTGGGCTCCTGCAATCCTTGGCTTCATGACCCAGCTTGTTACATCTCAGACAACGACCCTTGGGGCACTGCCCGCTATGATGCTTGTTGCACCGGTTGCACTTGGGGTGGTTCCCTCGGTATCCACCCTGTCCTTGACTACCAGAAGATTGCTGACCAGGACTCTGGTGGTCATCAATCTTTTGCTGCTGGGACTGAGACTGAATTGAAGTAGAACCCTTGCCCGAATTTCAATCCCACTTGCGCTTATTATCACTGGGAGCATCAGTAGTAGTAGCGCTAATACGCTTGGGCAGCCTGTTCTGCTCAACTGACTAATCAGTGAGACGATGAGCCAACCAGATGATTTGCTGAATGGTGCCAAGATTAGCTGAGGTCACGTGGCTTTGAATTTCTGGCACCAAACCCTTAAGGTACAGCTCGATACGCTTGATAGGAGGATCCACCATAGTAGGACACAAGATAGCTAATTCGTTCGATTTCTTTGTGTATGCCTCGATCTCAGACCCCGTCATCTTCAAATTGAAAAATTCCACCTCTAGCTTGTGGATGTCGTCATGGCTACAGTACTCCTCTTTGATCAAATCCTTGAAATCGTTCCATGGGGTGGCATTAGCAACCGCCAGCCCTAGCAGTTGAACCTGTGCTTTCCACCAGGTTAATGCAGCACCTTCGAGCGTTCCAGTAGCATATTTCACCCTACGATCTTCAGGGCATTCATACATCTCAAAAACAGACTCAATCTTCTCGAACCACTGAAGAAGACCTACAGCTCCTTCTGTGCCGCTGAAAGTACTAGGTCGGCAATCCATGAATGTTTTTGTGACAACCCTCAAAATTTCATCTATCCGTACGATTTATTTATGTTAATTAAAGTGCTTAATGTCTGTGTTGAATTACTTAACTGCTTTCTGATTACTGTGTCATACTTACATGTGCTTGTTAACATACTAGTCTTGTGCAGAAAACTTACTAAATAGTCCTGTATACTTTCCTGAGTGTTGGGAATTAAAAGTGTTACAAAAAGATATATATAGGACACTATATGGAATAACTTAGCACTTTAACGGAACGGTATCTAACCGAACACTCGGACATTAATCGGAACACTAAAATATTGCAAGAAACACTGTTTTTATTTTTCTGAGCTAGTTATGGTTCCCGAACACTTAAACATATTATATAAAGCATCATACACATAAAACACTAACTTTTACCTTTAACCTCCCACTAATCACCATCGTTTACCAACAACCTACAACTTAACCCCTTCCCCTTGATATTTTCGGCTCACATGGGCCCCACTCAAAGATCACCATAAATCTTCATCATGTCCCTATGTGATCTTCCAAGATATGATTAGATGTTGTGTGTACTTTAGGAAACATAGTGACAAAAAGGTAATAAGAACTTGGAGGATTATAAACTCTTCATCATCTTCAACAACTCACCAACATCCTCTTCTCTCCTCCCTCTTAAACACTCGGCCGAAACACCCCTCTTACACACCACCCATTTTCGATTTTGATTCAAGTGTTCCAAGGTTACTACAAGGTGCACAAAGGTGAATCACGAAGTGTGGAACTCACGGATCATCAAGGACCTCTCTAGTTTGCTATTATCCTCCATATTTTCACTAGTGTTCTTCCCTAGCTTTAAGCTAGTTGTAAGCTTCTTGTTGATCCTTATTTACTTCATGTTTTAGTGGTTAAAAGTTATTGTTTGTTGATTTATGCAAGAACACTAAGAATCATACACTTAAAGCTTGAACATAAAGGTTACATAAAATGGAATCTTGAAGATGTAAAGTTGTCTTGATTATGTTATTGTTTACTTGATGATTGCTAGTAATATGATGATTGATCATCATAGTGAACTTGTTAGATCATGATTAAAAACATGATTTAACAAGATAAGTGGTGATTATGTGGTTACATAAAGTAATCACCTCCACATTTAGACATGAACTTGGTGACAAAATGATTTCTTGTAAAATAACAAAGTGATTTAGTAATCTTGTAGAGCTAAAACTCGTGAATGATTTTCCTAAATAAACCAAGTTTAAAAGATGATTCTTGAAAGATCATGATTTTTAGTAAACCTACACCATTTTTAGTGACAAAATAAATGTAGAAATATTTTTGGAACAAGAAGATGTGGTAAATAAATATTTTTGTAAAAAGTATCAACAAGTTGTGAACATCTAAAAATCCCGAGAATGAGATTTTAAATAAAGTAGACACACTTTGGAGGGTAACTAAACCCACTAAATGTCATACCAAGTTACTACGCGTTTTTATGAAACATCAAGTTCATGTTGGTTTGTAAATAGAATAGTTTGCTCTTGGTAAATTGTTGTTGATTATTGAATGATTTTTGGAAAAGATAATGATATGCTTATTAGCATGGACACCTCCATTTACAAAGGAAACTCTGGCGAAATTTCCTAAAAATTCCAACACTTAGAAATTATTTTTCTAACAAGTGTTCACAAATACGTTTTAACTTTGTTTTTCAAAATAAACTTCGCCATGAGTTTGTTACAAGAATACAAAGTATCAGAGGTTGATTTTTACAAGTAAAATGGTTAAATATATATTTAGAATATATATTTTATACTAGAACACTTGTGTGAATACTTGTTTATTTTGTGAGATAGTTATATTATTTTAGGGTAAAATAATATAACTTAACAAAGTACCTTGACATTAGAATTGTGTGGTACGTGATAG
This sequence comes from Helianthus annuus, assembly GCF_002127325.2. Lineage (NCBI taxonomy): Eukaryota > Viridiplantae > Streptophyta > Magnoliopsida > Asterales > Asteraceae > Helianthus > Helianthus annuus. Next base: position 100,403,086 of record NC_035448.2, on the reverse strand, counting down.
AAGTAATGAGTAGATAAACCGTACGTAGGATACGTGTTATGCATAAGAAACTGATTGTTATCTGTACCTTATTAGGACGTGCTTGATTTCTGATTATTAGAGTAACTAATCTAACCGAGCAAACCAAGGTGAGTTCACACACTTTCTAAGGCATGGGATTCCCGGTGGTTGGGAATGGGTTAAAGAATTAAAACGGAACCTACATATCCTCCTTGGGTAGGATATGTACCGCCATCCTCCATAGGTTGGATGCCAATATTAATCCTGCGTATTCTCCTTGGGTAGAACACGTACGTTCGTCCTCCTTGGGTAGGACAACAACCTTAAAACTTACTAGACAAAACTCTATCATGAAGTCCCTCATTTTATATCGACTTAATCGCCGAGGTCAATGGCGAGCGGGTCATTAGTTAATAGCGCTATTAGCTTTAACAAACCTCACAACGTGCCAGTCGGACGAGCGTGTACTAATGGACTATGGCAAACTGTCAATGATGATAGACATTGACGTAGGGCACAACTTACTTTCGTTAGTAGTCGATATGGTAATGGTCTAGTGTTTCACATGGGGAAGCCCCCACTGATTATGGATATGGTTTGGGTAATAAAGAAACTGGATAATCATATTTTCAACTATGGGGTAACCCCCACGGAAAGTAAGCCAACAAAAGACAAACCATGTTTTCGGAAATAACTTAAAACTAAACAACCAACCGTGAACTCACTCAACTTTGTTGTTGACTCGTTGTTACATGCCTTACAGGTCTTTAGATGCTTATGGAGCTTGCACGAGGAGGAGGTCATTGTGGGATATGGACTGTTATGTTCCGTGCTTAACATTGAACTTTATGAACTTATTGAACTTATGTTTTGGTTTCACGTTTTATGCTTCCGCTGTTAACTTAAAGTTGGTTACTTTCTTTTGGTCACCAATTGTATTGTGGTTGGTTTTATTTACTTAATTACATTGTTCAAAATGATTGGTGGCTCGATCCTGGTCATGTCACGCATCCAAGCGGTGATACTCCGCATGTGGAACTTGGTTTTAAAAAGAGAAAAAGCTTTTTGACAAAACCAGACTATAACCTGTACAATGCTTAACGATCCACAACGACGCTTCGCTCCACGTGCAAGACTCGACACAATAGGTGGTACGATTTATGTTACATTGTTGGTTAGATAGTTTACACTGTGCATTAATTAACGTGATAATTGCTATTTGAACCTTGTGTGCTTACTCTCTATTGTTGTCCCACACTTACGCACTTTCGCGACACTTTTCTCACTTACGTTGCTTCGTTGTGAAGATCATGAACGAACGCGGAGGACGTATCAACCTAAATCAAGCCCAGTTGACGACTTTGATCAATGAACGAGTTGCTGAGGCACTCGCAGCTGTCCCTGCAAGAGGTATAACCTGCCATATCAATCCATCTTAGGATGTTTAGATCCTACCTTCGCAAACCAACCCTTGTACTTAACCTTGTCTTTTATTCTCGCGCGACAGGTTAACCTGCACAACCTCCTGTGTGCACGTTCAAAACATTCATGGATTTCCGACCTAGTACTTTCAGTGGCACAGAAGGAGCTGTAGGCCTTCTTAACTGGTTCGAGAAGCTCGAGTCTGTTTTTGAGATGTGTGAATGCCCTGAAGATCGTAGGGTGAAATTTGCTACTAGAACACTCGAAGGTGCTGCGTTAACCTGGTGGAAAGCACAAGTTCAACTGCTTGGGCTGGCGGTTGCTAATGCCACCCCATGGAACGACTTCAAGAATTTGATCAAAGAAGAGTACTGTAGTCGTGACGACATCCACAAGCTAGAGGTGGAATTTTTCAATTGAAGATGACGGGGTCTGAGATCGAGGCATACACAAAGAGATCAAACGAACTACCTATCTTGTGTCCCACTATGGTGGATCCTTCTATCAAGCATATCGAGCTGTACCTTAAGGGTTTGGTGCCAGAAATTCAAAGCCACGTGACCTCAGCTAATCATGGCACCATTCAGCAAATCATCCGGCTGGCTCATCGTCTCATTGATCAGGCAGTTGAGCAGAACAAGTTGCCCAAGCGTATTAGCGCTACTACTACTGATGCTCCTAGTGATAACAAACGCAAGTGAGATGGAAATTTGGGAAAGGGTTCTACTTCAGTTCAGTCTCAGTCCCAGCAGCGAAAGACTGATGACTACCAGAGTCCTGGTCAGCAATCTTCTGGTAGTCAAGGGTGGGGTGGATACCGAGGGAACCACCCCAAATGCAATTGGTGCAACAAGCATCATAGCGGGCAGTGCGACAAGGGTCGTTGTCTGAGGTGTAACAAGATAGGTCATGAAGCCAAGGATTGCAGGAGCCCACGTCCTGCGAATCAGAATCGCCAACAACAACAACAACCAGCTCCACAGAACCACCAGCAGCAACAACGTCCTAGCTCTTCGCCTTAGGGAGCTCCAGTGTTGTTCGTGAAGAAGAAAGACGGTACCTTCAGAATGTGTATTGACTACCGCGAACTCAACAAGGTGACCGTGAAGAATCGTTATCCTCTCCCACGCATTGATGACTTATTCGACCAGTTGCAAGGGTCGAGTTTCTACTCAAAGATTGACCTGAGGTCAGGCTACCATCAACTGAGAGTCCGAGACGAGGATATCTCTAAGACAGCATTCAGGACTCGGTATGGGCAGTACGAGTTTCTGGTTATGCCTTTTGGATTGACGAATGCACCGGCAGTCTTTATGGATCTCATGAACAGAGTGTGCAAGCCTTACCTGGATAAGTTTGTCATTGTATTCATCGACGACATCCTCATCTATTCTAAGAGTTAGGAGGAACACGGACGACACCTGAGACTTATTTTGGAACTCCTTCGAACAGAGCAGTTGTATGCAAAGTTTTCGAAATGCGACTTATGGCTTCGCAAAGTCCACTTTCTAGGCCACGTAGTAAACAAGGATGGGATTCATGTTGATCCATCCAAGGTTGACTCGATCAAGAACTGGCCTGCACCCCGTACACCAACAGAAATCCACCAATTCTTGGGTTTGGCAGGATATTACAGAAGGTTTATCAAGGATTTCTCAAAGATTGCGCAACCTCTCACTTCACTGACTCAGAAGGGTGTCACCTATCAATGGGGTGATGCACAGGAGTCCGCATTTCAGCACTTAAAAGATAGACTTTGTAGCGCGCCTATCCTCTCATTGCCTGAAGGCACAGATGATTTTGTGGTTTACTACGACGCTTCCATCCAAGGACTTGGTTGCGTGTTGATGCAACGTGACAAGGTCATTGCCTACGCATCACGCCAACTTATGATCGACGAAAGGAACTACACTACGCACGACTTGGAATTGGGAGCAGTTATTTTCACACTTAAGATATGGAGACATTATCTGTACGGTACCAAGTGCACCATTTACACCGATCACAGGAGTCTCGAGCATATCTTCAAGCAAAAGGAGTTAAACATGCGACAATGTCGATGGGTTGAGCTCTTGAATGATTACGAATATGCGATCAAGTACCATCCGGGCAAAGCCAATGTTGTCGCCGACGCCCTCAGTCGAAAGGATACTATACCTAAGCGTGTACGTGCATTACAGCTTACCATTCACTCTAGCCTTCCCGCTCAAATACGAGATGCTCAGGTTGAAGCGTTGAAAGCAGAGAACATCATGGTTGAGTCCTTACGAGGATCGAGGCAACGACTAGAACAAAAGGAAGACGGCGCCTACTATGTAACAGGGCACATCTGGGTTCCACTTTACGGAAACTTACGTGAACTTGTGATGGATGAAGCGCACAAGTCCCGTTACTCAGTACATCCTGGTTCGGATAAGATGTACCACGACCTAAAGACTACATACTGGTGGCCTGGTATAAAAGCCAACATAGCAACCTACGTCAGTAAATGCTTGATTTGTGCTAGGGTCAAGGTCGAATACCAGAAACCATCAGGCCCACTTCAATAACCAGAGATACCTAAATGGAAATGGAAGCAAATTTCCATGGATTTCGTTACTTGTCTGCCTAGATCTCAATGCGGAAATGATACCATTTGGGTGATCGTGGATCGAATGACCAAGTCTGCACACTTTCTGGCCATCAAGGAAACGGATAAGTTTTCTACCCTAGCAGACATCTATCTAAAGGAAGTAGTGTCAAGGCACGGAGTGCCAACCTCCATCATTTCTGATCGTGACTCACGCTTTACATCTGAATTGTGGCAAGCCATGCACAAGTCCTTTGGCTCTCGATTAGACATGAGCACGGCATATCATCCACAGACAGATGGGCAATCTGAACGTACCATCCAAACCCTTGAAGACATGCTTAGGGCATGTGTAATCGACTTTGGTAATGGCTGGGAAAAACACCTCCCGTTAGAAGAGTTTTCGTATAACAACAGTTACCACACCAGTATCTAGGCCGCTCCGTTCGAGGCATTGTACGGACGGAAGTGCCGATCTCCTCTTTGTTGGGCAGAGGTTGGCGACAGTCAAATCACTGGCCTGGATCTTGTGGTAGACACAGCCGAGAAGATTGCTCAGATACGACAACGAATGGCGGCAGCTCGTGACCGTCAGAAAAGCTATGCTGATAAGCGAAGAAAGCCACTCGAGTTCCAGGTTGGGGATCAGATGCTACTCAAAGTCTCACCTTGGAAAGCTGTAGTTCGTTTTGGCAAACGAGGCAAGATCAATCCGCGTTATGTCGGACCGTTCGAAATCATTGAGAAAATTGGCAAAGTCGCTTACAAGTTGAATCTACTTGAAGAACTCAGCGGAGTTCACAATGTATTCCAAGTGTCGAATATGAAGAAGTGTCTGTCAGATGAGACTCTCATAGTTCCCTTAAAGGAGCTCACAATCGACGACCAGTTGCGATTCATCTAGGAACCAGTTAAAATCACAGACCAAGACGTTAAGATTCTCAAGCGTACCAGAATACCTCTTGTTCGAGTTCGTTGGAATTCCCGTCGTGGCCCAGAGTATACCTGGGAACGGGAAGACCAAATGAAACTCAAGTAACCCCAGCTGTTTGAGAAAAGTGCAACCACTACTGAGGCTGAAGCTACTGCAGAATTTCGGGACGAAATTCCAAACCAACGGGGGAATGATGTGACACCCCAGGAAAACCAGGAAAACCACGAAACTTAACTAGCTTCCTCAGTAACCACATGCTAAATTTCGAGACGAAATTCTCTTAACAGGGGAAGAATGTGATAACCCTCAAAATTTCATGTATCCGTACGATTTATTTATGTTAATTAAAGTGCTTAATGACTATGCTGAATTACTTAACTGCTTTCTGATTACTATGTCATACTTACATGTGCTTGTTAATATACTAGTCTTGTGCAGAAAAGTTACTAAATAGTCCTGTATACTTTCCTGAGTGTTGGGAATTAAAAGTGTTACAAAAAGATATATATAGGACACTATATGGAATAACTTAGCACTTTAACGGAACGGTATCTAACCGAACACCCGGACATTACCCGGAACACTAAAATATTGCAAGAAACATTGTTTTTATTTTTCTGAGCTAGTTATGGTTCCCGAACACTTAAACATATTATATAAAGCATCATACACATAAAACACTAACTTTTACCTTTAACCTCCCACTAATCACCATCATTTACCAACAACCTACAACTTAACCCCTCCCCCTTGATATTTTCGGCTCACATGGGCCCCACTCAAAGATCACCATTAATCTTCATCAAGTCCCTATGTGATCTTCCAAGATATGATCAGATGTTGTGTGTACTTTAGGAAACATAGTGACCAAAGGGTAATAAGAACTTGGAGGATTATAAACTCTTCATCATCTTCAACAACTCACCAACATCCTCTTCTCTCCTCCCTCTTAAACTCTCAGCCGAAACACCCCTCTTACAGACCACCCATTTTCGATTTTGATTCAAGTTTTCCAAGGTTACTACAAGGTGTACAAAGGTGAATCACGAAGTGTGGAACTCATGGATCATCAAGGACCTCTCTAGTTTGCTATTATCCTCCACATTTTCACTAGTGTTTTTCCCTAGCTTTAAGCTAGTTGTAAGCTTCTTGTTGATCCTTATTTTCTTCATGTTTTAGTGGTTAAAAGTTATTGTTTGTTGATTTATGCAAGAACAATAAGAATCATACACTTAAAATTGAACATAAAGTTTACATAAAAAGGAATCTTGAAGATGTAAAGTTGTCTTGATTATGTTATTGTTTACTTGATGATTGCTAGTAATATGATGATTGATCATCATAGTGAACTTGTTAGATCATGATTAAAAACATGATTTAACAAGATAAGTGGTGATTATGTGGTTACATAAAGTAATCACCTCCACATTTAGACATGAACTTGGTAACAAAATGATTTCTTGTAAAATAACAAACAAAGTGTTTTAGTAATCTTGTAGATCTAAAACTCATGAATGATTTTCCTAAATAAACCAAGTTTAAAAGATGATTCTTGAAAGATCATGATTTTTAGTAAACCTACACTATTTTTAGTGACAAAATAAATGTAGAAATATTTTTGGAACAAGAAGATGTGGTAAATAAATATTTTTGTAAAAAGTATCAACAAGTTGTTAACATCTAAAAATCCCGAGAATGAGATTTTAAATAAAGTAGACACACTTTGGAGGGTAACTAAACCCACTAAACGCCATACCAAGTTACTATGCATTTTTATGAAACATCAAGTTCATGTTGGTTTGTAAATAGAATAGTTTGCTCTTGGTAAATTGTTGTTGATTATTGAATGATTTTTGAAAAAGAAAATGATATGCTTATTAGCATGGACACCTCCATTTACAAAGGAAACTCTGGCGAAATTTCCTAAAAATTCCGACACTTAGAAATGATTTTTAGAAAATTTTGCCAGAGTTTCCTTTGTAAATGGAGGTGCCCATGCTAATAAGCGTATCATTTTCTTTTCCAAAAATCATTCAACAATCAACAACAATTTACCAAGAGCAAACTATTCTATTTACAAACCAACATGTACTTGATGTTTCATAAAAACGCGTGGTAACTTGGTAAGGCGTTTAGTGGGTTTAGTTACCCTCCAAAGTGTGTTTACTTTTGTTAAAATCTCGTTCTCGAGATTTTTAGATGTTCACAACTTGTGAGTACATTTTACAAAAATATTTATTTACAACATTTTCATGTTCACTAGCATCCAAATTCTTAGTTTATTTCCAAAATAGTGTAAGGATCATGGTCTTTCAAAAACCGTCTTCTAAACTTGGTTTATTTAGGAAAATCATTCATAAGTTTTAGATCTACAAGATCACTTGTTCACTTGGTTTATTATTTTTACAAGAAATCATTTTATCACCAAGTTCATGTCTAAATATGGAGGTGATTCTTTTATGTAAATCCCTAATCACCTCCTACTTGTTAAATCATGTTTTTATTTATAAGTTAACAAGTTTTATATAACGGTCAACAACATATTTATAATAATCAACAAGCAAGCATCAAGTAATCAACAACATATCAAAACAACTTTACTTCTTCAAGATTCCATTTTATGTAACCTTTATGTTCGAGTTTCAAGTGTATGATTCTTAGTGTTCTTGTATAAATCAATAAACAATAACTTTTAACCACTACAAAACATGAAGTAAACAAGATCAAAGAAGTCTTACAACTAGCTTAAAGCTAGAGAAGTTCAAGAAGCAAATGTGGTGGATAATAGCAAACAAATGAGGTCCTTGATGATCCGTGAACACCGAGATTCATTGAACACCTTGATACACCCTGTAATACACTTGGAAAGCTTGAACTTGAAACAAGAAAAATGATGGTGGTGGGGGATAGGGTCGGCCGAGAATTAGTGAGGGAGGAAGAGGAGAAGTGTTGAAGATGGTGAAGTGTTATGTTTACTTATAACCCTTTAATCTCTATTACCCCTTGGTTAACATGTCCACACAAGTACAAACATAATCTCCCAACTTCCAAGAAGAGATTATGGGCAAGATTTAGCAAGATTTAGAAAAATCTTGTAGTGGGGGTCCCATGGGGACGGTCACACAAGGGGGGGGGGGGTTAGTAGATTAGGTTTGAACTAAGTTGGTTAATTACTAGTTAAATCTCAAGTGTAAGTTATGTTTGATATCTTTATGAGGTGTTATGATGTTCGGGGACCATAACTAGCTCAATAATGTTAAAATAATGCTTCTAGTATAATTTTGGTGTTTCGGGTAGTGTCCGGTTGTTCGGTTAGATACCGTTCCGTTAAAGTGCTAAGTTATCCCCTATAGTGTCTTTTATATATCTTTTTGTAATACTTTTAATTCCCAACACTTAGGAAAACATACAGGACTATTTAGTCAATTTTCTGCACAAGACTAGCATGTTAAAAAGCACGTGTAAGTATGACACAGTAATCAGAAAGCAGTTAAGTAGTTCAGCACAATCATCAAGAACTTAATTAACATTTAATTAATCGTACGGATACATGTAATTAGGAGGGTTGTCACAAATGTCACATGGCATCTTTAATTGCACATTTATAAACATATCAAGATCCTGTAATCATTTATTTAATACCACACTAACATATTATAACCATTCTATTTATATTACGTAAGTGTATCCATGGTTCTTTATCATATGTTCATGCAACCCTAACACCTATAACATCACATACAAACATAAACCACAATCATCAATTAAAAGTTAGCATGAATATGTAACAACTAACCCAAAAGGTTCGATCGACAGGCTAATGTCTCGAAGGGGGGGGGGAGTGTTTCTCCTGCCGTACGCACACTTGAGAGGGTAGGGTTTGTTTTAGTTTTGAGATATTGATAAGTAATTACATATGAAATCACATATAAATCCCTCTTGTATGCGTGAATACTTACTAACCCAAATAGCCGGCCCACTACTAACATTAACGACCCACACTAAGCTTCCTTTGAGCACCACTAGGCCCAAACCCAAGTCAATGTAATTGGGTGTGTATATGTACTCGGAATGGGCTCCGAGTGTATTAACAATATCAAATAGGAATCGATAATAAATATTCGATTTTGTGTTAGAGGTGTGCAAATTAAATTTTAACGTTTTAATCAAGGCAAATCACTTAGGACAGATAGCAATTGCATAATAAACCGGGCTCCGAGTGGGTTGGGCCGAGGAAAGGAAATAAGTAACTCGTGGCCCAAAAAGGGTTGGTTCCCTAAATTAGCTAGACTACCCACAACAGCGTTTAATGGTTTTCTTGTAGTTAATCAAACCACACACGTAACCATACTCAATCACGTTACATTTAGCACATAAATTACAATTACGAGTGTTTGTAAGGGACGGACGTGAAAGAGGAATAATAAAACAGGATCACGTGATTAGGAGACACTGACCTTGAAAGTTCGGGTTGTGACATCATCCCCAACTTGAAAGAAATTTCGTCCCGAAATTTGGCAAGTAAGCACAGAGAGGTGAAGTGGTAATCAAGATTGTTGCGGATTTTCCTCAGGTGCCACATCATCCCCAACTTGAAGAGGAATTTCGTCCCGAAAGTCACCAGTTATACCAGCATTAGATTGGTCATTAGGAAAGAGTTGAGGATACTTGAGCTTCATCTGATCCTCGCATTCCCACGTGAACTCCGATCCACGTCTTGAGTTCCAACGAACTCTCACAATCGTGATACGACTATGTTAACGAACCTTGACTTCATGGTCCATGTGATCGATAAATTCCTCCAGTAAAGGTATCGCACGCGTATCACTAGACAACCACTGCCTTAGATCCGAAACATAAATGACATCGCGTACGTTACCCGACTCGTTGGGTAAGTCGAGCTTTTAGGTTACGCTACCGATTCTTCCCAGACTGTTGAATGGTCCATCGTGACGTCAGTTAAGCTCGCCATGCTTCCCAAACATTCCACACCCTCCCAGGGTGAGACTTTCAACACGATGCGATCGCCTACAACAATCTTCCAGCGTTTCCCAAGTTTATCAGCTTTCCTGACGGTCACGTGTTGCCGTCAATCGACTCCCCATCCAAACAACCTTCCCAAGAGTTTCGAGTACCAGTCCTGGACCAGTAATTAAGTTGTCAACTATCTCAGTCTAACAAGAAGGTTGGCATTATTGTCTAAGTAATGCCTCAACAGAGCTGTCTTGTTTCCAAGATGATAATTACCGCAGTAGTACTCAACCATAGGTAAGAGTCCTTTAAATTTGCACCAAAGCCAGTCACACACATGCTTGCAGCATGTCTTCGAGTGCCAAAAGAGTTCGTTTTCTCTGATCGTTTGCCCAACGACGATAAGCAATGCTCTGATCCTGATGTGAGCCAAGGGTGTTGTGTATTGCCTGACATAAATCATGCATAGATCAAATTCAGAGGTAACAGGAGTTGGCACCTCGTGCCTAAAAGCCGCCTCTCACAGAGGAACATTCACAACTATGAAGACTCGTCAGTTTTCTTGATTGCAAGAAAGTGTGCTGGTAACTTGAGTCCATCATTGATCACCCAGGTGACAATGTTTCCGTTTCGAGTTGTAAGTAGACCAGTGACAAAATCCATGGCAGTCCGTTCTCATTTCCATATATGTGTTTCTGGTCCCTAATATCCCACCTTGACTTTCCCACGTGTCGAACATCGTTCCCACGCGTGGCTATGTGGGCCTTTAGGCCCAGTCACCCGCACATGGTCTTCAGGTTTTAATACATCCTATCAAAACTCCGATAAATAGGATATCCAGACCCGTGTGCTTCGCCTGCACCAGTTCCCTAAGGTTGCTGTATAGTGAGGTTCATATTCGTTCCATGAAGTAGCAAATATCGTCCGACTTGCCAAAGGTTGCTTTCCCATGCCCTGTATGGGTTAATCTTGAGAACTCTCTTCCTTCAGTTCTTCAGTTTAAGCAAGGCGAGTCTGATCTGTTAGGACCGGTTTGACTCCGAAACGATTGCGTATGACACGTTCGACGTGCGGAATCCGTGAACGTGAATGACCGAACACACGAGACGTACTCAATCTGTGATTCTATAGAAATATCTGAAAACGTACAAGCAACGTGAATCACCTTTTGCCTATCTCTCTCTACTTTCTCTCTCTAGCTTCTCTCTCTAACCTTTAAGCTCCAAAGCTCCAAATGGCAAAAGTTCTAAAACTAAGGCATAAGCCTCCTATTTATAGGCCAAGGGGCTTAATGAGATTTCTCATTAATTACATAAATGCCACCTTGCTATTCTAACTAATATTACAATGTAAGCTCTTGAATTCTTTGGTTTCTGCTACGAACGGACTTGACGGAGGCGATAGACATAGATGCACTAACAGACTCCCCCTTGGATATTGCCGTAGTCAATCCGTAGTCAAGCTCGTAGCGACTTGTCTTCCTCTCTCTCTTGAGTCTTCTTGAAGATTTAACGTCTTCAGCAAACACAGACTCCCTCTTACTCGAACAGAATCCTGGTGGATCTGTCTTCAGCTTCAGCTCCCCCTTTCGGTAAACTCTTTAGGCTCCCCCTTTCGTCAAGCTTCCGTGCTTTTGGGATCGACACCTGCTTTCCGATTACGAGCTCTTCTAGGAACGATACCTGGCTCCTTACACGCTTCAGTTTGCGTTGAGCTCGTCTTTAGACTCCCCCTTAGACTCGGCTGTCGGGATCGTAGTCTGGAATAACATCTGCAACACTCATACGTTTATAAGTGACAATGTTTTTGAAATTGTCCAGAAATCGTAATCTGGCTATTTTAAACTTTCTAAATCAAGATCCTGGCTTTGAGATATAATAATATGAATATATCTAGGATTATCTTGACTCTCTCCCCCTATCAAAATGCTTCATAGATTTGGCAGTATTTAAGCATCCAAAATTGAAAACTAGCTCTTTTCAACAGATTTTAACAATATGAGCATCCAAATCCTTCACAGTTAATCATCCAAGTCCAAATTAATGACCTTGGAGATCTCACAAACTGTTTTTGAATTTATGATTTTAAGGTTTCAAGTTTCAAATTAATGAACCTGTTTTATTTTCAGAAACATGATCAGCATATTAAGATTTTGAAACTTAGCACTCAGACATCGGTTGTCGAAAATAAAGCAGAATCAAAAATCTTTTTGTATTTTTCTGAAAATATAAAGCAGTAAAGAAATATGTACAAACATATTTACAGACAATATTTTTGTTTGACTTCGCGTCAGAGGATCATATCAGTTTATGACAAATCACTAGTACCGTTGAGCTTTAAACACTTTAAGTTCTAAACGATTCACTTAGATTGTCAGTATACTGATCCACATAAATTTTCACACAAACTTCAATTGATTCGAGATACGAGATTAGTGTTTGAAGAACTTAAACTTATTCGCGTGTCCCACCTCAGAATATACTCCCATATCTAGATCCCAATATTCAGTCTTACATGTGAGTATACCTAGATGATATCTGTAAAAGGTTAAATGCGAGGGCCGTGAGAGCTCAGGTCGATACTTCCGTATACGCAGAGAGATGACGGCTTCGACTTTTGGTGTGTCTCCTTTAGAGGATCTTTTGTTTCAACAACAATGATTATCAATTTTATTGTTTAATCGATTTGCTGAGGGCGATGCTATGTTTCAAACATTTGCGGAAAGTATTATTCGAGGACTAGGTCAGAACTTCCATTCAGCAGAAGTCCCGGAATAATACCCCAGATATCACTAAGCATAAAGACCTAGTATCTCAGAAAGAGGGGTCTTTCAAACAAGATTTCAGGGGTTACCTATATATCCGAGAGATGTTCCTCACGAAATAAGTAAGTTTGAAATTTAGGTTTATATCTCGAAAACAATTTACTAAGTGTGTAAAAACCTACTGGCACATCATCAGTGAGACCGTTTATCACATTATAGCATTACAATTCTTTAGCGTACTGTGATTGTCTACTGATGTACTATCATTTCCTCTTTTTACACAAAAACTCAATTTTGAATTTTATCATGTTTTTGACTTTTTCAAATTTTCTAATGTTTTTGGATTTTCTGACAATTTCTTACTCCCCCTAAAATTCAAAACCATTTAAAAGAAAATTTGACAACCTGATACTGATAGCTTTGTCTCGCCATCCATTTTCTGCTTCTCATGCACTGATTTGCAGAAAATTTAACATACCCCCATGATTTACAACACATTGATCTTTTACAGTTTGAAAACCGTTTTTCAATCTTGTGAAATTAATCATGTTTGTTCCGCCGTGAGGGTTTCGGCATATTCAATCAAAACTTCCCTTGACCACAAACTATTTCATTATGATTTCAAAACACTTAAGTTTGTTTTAATCAAAATGGTTTTTCCGGAAAATAAGTTTTGTTTGATTCACACACGGGGTTTATTCATCACCTTGTTCTTTCATCAACTAATACGAAAGTTAAATCAAGTACAACTTAATGTCCTTGATAAAACATTTCTCAAGAAAGATGCCGATTCCTACTCCCCAATTACCAATCTGGGAGTTCCGGCAAATTCAACCAACATATTTTTAAATTTTTGCATTTTTTACAAATTTAAAAACAAACATATTTTTGATTTTTCAAATTTTGACACAATGAAAACATATTTTTGGTTTTAATTTTTTTAGGGTTTTAGAAAATATTGTTTATTTATGTACAGACAACAAACAAACTCCCTGATTAATCGTTGCAGGGATCAGCAGCCTCCTGTGCCACGCTACTTCGATTCTCCTTTGGTTGACATTCAGTTTTCTTCAGAAGCACCTGCACATTCAAATTACTCAATTACTTGAACAATTTAGCCCAGGTCTGTTGAACCTTAGGCATTTCAACACAATATGCATCATTTAGCTTCGAAAAATCTTTGTCGTTTTGTACAAAGACTTTGTCAATTTTAATTTCAACTTTTTCATCATTTACCGAAGTTATTTGTTTCTTAACAGACCATGTTTGACCTTTTGGAGTCCCTCGTTTGTAAAAATGTGACTCTTTTTGAACATTTGGACTATGAACAACAACTTTTGGTTTCCAAAACTGGTTTGGTTTTGTTGCATCAACAGTTGTTTTCCAACTTTATGTTGTTCTAAATCTGAGTGTCACTGGTTTCCATGTTTGTTGTGAGTCAGCCTTTGACATTTTCGGCTTCCAAGTTTGCTTTGATTCAAACTTGGTTGACTTTTGATTCACAACTTCAGATTTCTGTTTTTGAACATAAATAGACTTCTTTTTCGTCTCAACACCAACAGGTTTCAGATTTGGACACTTGCGAGCAAGATGTCCAATTTGATCACATTTGAAACATGTTCTCTTGGACACATCTTTGACCTGTGGTTGTTGCCTTTTCTTTTGAGCTAAGAACTCGTCATTAGACTGTCGTCTAAATTTTAGTTCTTTCTCTTCTTCTGACGTTGTTCCATGAACAAAGTTCATTTTTGCCTGAAAATTCGGAATTTCATTTTTATTCCAATTTTGTTTCTTCTTATAACCCAACCCAGCCTTCATGTTTTTCTTCTTGAAACCAGGTTTGTTATAAAAAGTTTTGTGACCTTTACCAGCAAACTTTGGAATTTCAGACTTTTCAATCTCAACCATTTTGAAAACTTTGTCAATCTTTTCTGAAATCACATTCTGAATCGGGAATACAACATCTGAGAATAATTTGTCTGATCCAATCATGGTATAAACCAATCCCTTTGAATCATCATTCAAATTTTTCTTAGATTTTGTGTTCTTCAGATATCTATCATGAAGATTTCCTTCATCTTCATCCTGTGATTCAGATTTACCTGTATCAACCGACTCTTCTTTCAAGACACTTTCAACGACTTTACCTACCACCTCTGAATCATGAGAATCATCATATTTGGAATAGGTTATGTCAATGTTGTTTGGCAATTGGTCTACCATGTTGAAAGCTTTTTCGACTTTTTCCTCATCATAAAATGCAAACTTTTCAGGTGGAGGAACTTGATGAAACTCTGAGCCAATGCCTTTCTTGTTCTGCTCAGACTCACCATCACCCGGTTTTATATTAAAAATTCGTTCAAGCACATATGACGACACATGATAACTTTTTAACTTGTTGTTATCCTGTTCTAAACCAGCAATCTGTTGCTTTAGCTTAGCAACATCCTCAATATAGGAATTAACAACATCTTGTTTTATAGAATACATTCGTTTAAGCTCTTTAGTTGTTTCAGAAAGATAATTCATTCTTGATTGAGCATATTTCATTTCATCTTTCACTTTCTCATATGACTCTTTTGTAATATGATATGATAATTTCATTGAGTCGTATTCCTTTTTCATTTCTTGACAAGCAATTTCTTTTTGAGAACACTCTTCTGTCATTTTAGAAACATTTTCTTTCAAAACATCATTTTCTTTTTCTACATTTTCCAGAAAGTTTTTCATCATTTTCTTTTAAAACTCTTTCTTTTTCTAACATTTCTTTGCATTTTTCTTTGAAAATGTTTTTGATTTTTGTGAATTCAAGATCTCTTGTTTTGAATTGCTCATCTTTTTCAGTACAAGCTCTGCACGGTTCCATGCATTTCTTGCACTGTTCAATTGGTTTTACGACTTCAAAATCAGAATGTACCTCAGTGATTGGCACTTCGGTGTTTTCAGCAGCTTCTGTCTGCTTCATCTCAGCATCATCTTGCTTTTCTTCAATACTGACTTCCTCACCAACATCACCAATATCCAAATTCTCATTCTTCTTTTCGTCTTCTTCTTTCTTCACCTCTTCTTTAGTTTGCTGTTCTTCAGTAACAGCTTTCTTAACCTCTTCATTCACCTTCTTCAGATTGTTCACCATCTCTTCAACACTCTTCTTCATTCTCTCTTCATCCCTTTTTCTTAGGCACGATAACATGGCATATCTGATTTCTTTTCCAAGCCTCTTAGCATATGTTTCATCTTTCATCACATTTCTATAGTATTCAGCTCTCAACGGGACAACGGGAAGAACATCATCAAAGATTATGTCTTTCTT
Organism: Helianthus annuus; assembly: GCF_002127325.2. Taxonomy (NCBI): domain Eukaryota; kingdom Viridiplantae; phylum Streptophyta; class Magnoliopsida; order Asterales; family Asteraceae; genus Helianthus; species Helianthus annuus. The sequence goes on along the minus strand of NC_035448.2, from coordinate 100,387,113 downwards.
TGGAACAACCGGTTCACCTTCTCTGTTGTAGTAACACTCTCTCTTCTTATCCCATCTTCTGTTGCTGACAGCACTTTCATACTCTTCCTGCATGTCATCCAATCTGTTGTAGACCACGTTTCTTTCTCTGTAAGTCTTCTCACTCAAGATCTCTTCTCGAGTTCTCTCTTTGATCTCAACTTTTTCTTCACGGATTTCAGCAGTGTCTTTGTCTTTGTTTTCATCTTGAATTTCAGCAACCAAAACATAATGCGGAGCCTTTGATGCTTTTCTGCCATGAGCTGTTACAGGAGGATCTTTAGGACGATCTTCATCTGGAAGAACTGTGCTCCAGTCAAAACCTTCATCCTCGTAAATTACAGCACAAGCTCTTGATTTTTCTTTTGGTTTATCTTCAATCAACTTTGGCTCTTCTCTGATTCGATGGTAGATCGCCTTTTGATAATAATCATCGTTGAAAGGACGTTCATTTCCTTCAGCAACTTCAGATTTTCTACATTCTCTTTTGAAATGGCCCTTTTGCTTGCATCTGAAGCAGGTCACTTTGGATTTGTCGAATCCAAGTTTTGTTGAAGCACCTCCAAGCGATTGTTTCCCGGTAATCTCCATATACCTCTGAGCTCTGCGAACAACTAGCTAAACACCAACGGATGTCAATGAGCTCCATCTCTTCCGGATCAATCTGGTCGTAGTCTTCTTTGGTCAATTCGGAATTTCCAATTTTGCCAGCTACAAGACCTTCATATGACTCCAGAACAGATGCAAGGAAACTCATTTGCTGCATTGATGCTCATTGCAGGAGAATTCTTCAAGTTGAGAGCAATGTTGCACAGAATCTCTTCAGTTTCATCAGAATTTGATTTTGAAGATGAATGGTATCCAGAATGATGACTTGTTGACGTTGTTTGTGGTTCTATCATCTTTTCACCACTAAATGCTATTTTTGGTGAACCAACGCCTTTATCAGAAGGTACACTGCCTTTGTAGTATAAGCCTACATTCTGTTGATGTGAAGAACCAGTCATCTTGCTTTGCTTTTGTAGCTCCAGATCATGACTCTCTATCTTTTCAAACAAAGAATCTAGAGAAATTTCATCATATGAAGCATCATTTTTTAAGATAAAAACAAATGTTTGCCACTAATCTGCTTGTGGTAACGCTTCAATGACTTTATCAATAAGTTCCTCTCTTGTTTTGTCAATTTTAAAACGTTCAAGTTCGATTTTGAGGTGACAGAATCTCTCTATCATTTGTCTCACTGTCTCTCCTTTTATATTGTCAAACAGATCAAATTCTTTTTTAAGTAACGCAATTTTATTTTTTCTAATATGTTTTCCCCCCTCAGCTTTAACTCGTAAAGCTTCCCAAACTGACTTTGACGATCCATCATGAGTGAGCAAGGCAAATATATCATTTCTAATTGCTGTCTGGATCAAAGCAATCATTCTCTGTTCGACAACAAATTCAGATTTACCTTCTCTTGTATATCTCTTGAACGGTAGTTCTTCGCCTTTATCATCTTTTGGCCTTTCGTATCCAAACTCCAGACAAAACCAGCTTTCATGCGCATACGCTTTTGCCCAGTTAATAAACCGTTCTTTCCACCATGTATAATCTTCAATGCTTTCCAGAGTTGGTGGCTTTGAGTGTGTTCCGTAGAAGTTATCATGCTTGATGTTCTCGTTGATGGCTTTCGTGATGGTCTTTGGTGTAACAGTTGTTGTTTCGGAAGAATCGGATGTGAACGCGTTGAAAAACGTGTTGTAGAATTCTTCAGTCATGATGCGATCTTCTTGAATTACCTTGAATATCTTGAATTACCTTGAATCAACAAACAAACAAACACTTATCAGTTTAAACACTTATCAAACAACTGAATCAAAATAATACTCGAACTGGTGAATATTCTATGCGGACTGAAGGTTGACACACTGTGTGGACTGAACTTGATGCGAACTGAGATTTAAGTTGTCAAACCGTACGAAGTGCTATGACCCGGATCAAATTCACACAACCTTTTCCAATGACCTGACAAGGTTCAAACGAACTGGACCGTTTTTTATCACATGTAAAAACACCTTTACACAGATAACCTTTTAATTGAGCCGACAACCTTTTATCTTTTACATACAAACCGAATTAATGTCCTTCATGGCAATTCATTGATTATCTCAATATGTATAATGGCCAACACTATCTTTTATAATTTTGATCAGATCAATATCAGACAACTGTTGTTCCACTGTTGTTCCACACTTGTTTTTCACTTTTGTTTACACTGATTGGGCCACAAGATCCCACTACTGATTTAAACTTTGGGCCTTTCAATTAATATACGTGATTGGACCGAACAAACCAATAAAGTTCAATAGGGCCGATGAAACAATTAACCAAATCAATTAATTCTATTGCACCGATTATTGGGTCTCAAAAGTATATGGCAGACACCAACTAACTTGGGCTGACAACACTTTCCAAATAACCGACAACTAAGACGATGTGATTGGGCCGCTTTAAAACACAACTCATGCAATCTGATTTGGCAGTTGATCTTTCACTAAGCCGACAAACAGTTGTTCAAAATAATATTCCTATTGGGCCATTCAAATCTAATCACATGGGCTGATTACAACTACAATTTATTGGACCGATTTCTGTTAACAATTGATTGTGATTGGGCCTCACATGTAACAACTTAATTCACAACAAGAAATCTCATTGGGCCTCAAAATTTTAGTGGATCAGTGATCTTTAAATCAGTTACAAATTTTTAATATGTGCCGACAAGATACTACATCTCATTTAATATGTTCCGTTACACATGATTGGACCTAAATTAAACCACTAGGCCGACAACAATATCTTTCACAATGTTGAATTATGTTGATCACATGCAGGATTCTTATTTGAGTCTCGTGGCCGACAAACTTTATTCAAGACTTGTTTCAATTGAACCGAATATAAAATGTGGCCGACAATATTAAATGTTCAATTGACAATTCGACACACTTAATTAATGTGATTGGGCCGATTCTGTTATAGTTATGATTTAACTTTGGCCGACCGTTCTTGGTACACACGAGCGGAATCAGAAGATGTTCAGATGAGCGGAACCAAGAAGTGACCAAATGAGCGAAACTATGAAATGGCCATAAGAGCGAAATCAACTTTTGTCACAAGAGCGAAACCTTTAGGTATTGTGCCACAAAAACGAAACCAGTGAGTACACAATGAGCGAAACCTCAATCCACAAGAGCGAAACCAGTGCTGTATGAGCGAAACCTCTGATTTTTGACGCGGAATCGAACCGAAAATCTTCAATTTCTCCTAAACGGCTAGGAATTTGGATCTGAAACTTGGTAGGGTTATAGATCAGGTGTTTTCGCACAACATATCAGAAATTCAGCCGATTCGGACCGTAAAATCCCGTTCAATTTGATGAATTTCAGCGAGAAACGTGAAAAATATGAAAAAATGAAGAAATAGATGAAATCCGGATCTGAAATCGATGAAATCACGAGCGGAAATGTGTGTTGGATCAGTGCAATCGAGCTCCTGCTCTGATTGTTGGTGCAGTTGTCTGTCGACTACATCTTCGTTCGAGTCTTACAGTCTTAGAATGATAGAAATAGTGTTAATGTATAGGTTTTAGATGTTGGTTCGTTTATAGGGTCAAATTAGATGATTGGATCGCTCATTTGGACACTCAAGTGTATGGGCCGCTCGAACGGACACATGTTGGACCGCTCGTGTGACAAGGATGCTGAACCGCTCGAGTGACAGCATTCTTGGACCGCTTTTATGACTTGTCTGGACCGCTTATTGGGCCTGTCCAATAAGCGGTTCCTAATCTCTATATATAGCCTGATGAGCGATCTGAGTTGTAACAGTTGTAACAGTGTGTAGAAATCGTGCTGAAGCTTTGCCGGTGCGAGATTTGAGCTGTAAACGTCTGATATTAGTAAAACAAGTAGTTAAAGTGATTTGCCTGCTGTTTCTACCTTAGTTTCTTGTAATTCCGCACCTGAAACCAAGGAGAAATCCTCTGAACGACTCATTCGGGTCAGAATACGATCCTACAAGTGGTATCAAAGCTCTGGAAGAGGTTCTCTGCAGAAATTAGCCGGATTTCGTCACTTTTTCTTACTTCTACACCTTCTTTTTCTGATTCGAGAAGATTTCACGGTCGGAATTTGCTCAATTTTTCACAGATTGTGCGAAATAGTATCGAGATAAACCCTAGAAAGTTTCAGAACAAAATTCAAAGTCTAAGTGGATCAAAATTGGATTTGAATGTGGACCGCTCGTTCGAACATAGCCTGAACCGCTCGACCGAACAGTTCTGAACCGTTCTTCCGGACGTTATGTGGACCGCTCATTCGATCGATTAACCTGGTTCGCTCAAAATTTCACTTTTGGACCGCTTATCCGGTCGAATCAGGAACCGCTCATTCGATCGTACTACCCTTGAATCGCTCATTCGAACGGTTGGGAACCGCTCATCCGGACGGTTGAGGATCGCTCATTCGATCAGGAACTGCTTATCCGAACGATCAGGAACCGCTTATCCGAACGATCAGGAACCGCTTATCCAAACTTGTTTGAATCGCTTATTCAGAAAATTTTTGGACCGCTTATTTGTCATCCGGTTTGCTTATCTGGACCGCTTATTTGGCACAATAACTGATTGGTCTGCTTTTCTATCACATTTAGATCGCTTATTCGTCAACAAACACGTGTCGGTTTGTTTTGCGAAACATGGCAATGATTTTTGATGAACAGGAGAACTATTATTTCGAAAGATTTAATAACTGGAATAACGGATTTCTAGATGAGGGGTATAGAAAAGTGAGCAAAGATGGTTGGGCAAAAAGGTTCAAATATTTCGTGTGTCTGAAAGACGAAACGTTGGATGATCTTAAAGACCGATATAGTGTGTTACTGAATTATATGAAAGATCATGAGATATCTCCGTTAAATCTTGAAAAATTGGAGAAATTTGCAGATGTATTACCGATTGAATGGGGTGAATGTTTGAAGAATTTAAGAGAGAACTCAAATTTTTCAAAACTACCTCTAAATCAATTCATCAGCAAACTTAAAGCTCATGAACTTGAAGATAGAAAGAAAAAGAAAGAATTGATCAAGGTTTTGGAATATAATGTGCTAGATCTAAGTTCAGATGTGATTGAAGAGATGCACAAAAGGGTTACTAAATGTATCAGGACAAAACATGTGCTGAAATACGATTTCAAACGAGGTTGTTATATTGATAATAATGGAAATCCTTTTGATTTCGTTAAATTGTTTTGTGCAGGTACATTGATAGCAAAGGGAGAAGAAACTTCAAAAGCTGAAGAATCGGTGAAGAATGAAACAATGTGCTCAACATGCGATAACTTTAAGATTGACAATGACAAACTCGTGAGAGACATAGAAAGTTTGGCATTTGAAGTCAAAAAGTTGAAAGACGAGAAGCACGTTGCTGAAAATCAGATTCTTTCTCTGGAAAAAGATTGTGAGAAGTTGAAAGCTGAAAATGACAAACTGTTGGTTGATTTTAACAGTTTGACTTTGAAAAATCAAGAATTTGAGGGGCAAGTGACAATTCTTGAAGATGGGAGAAATGTGTTTAGTAAAAACAACATTGAAAAACAAAAGATGATAAATTCCCATCTTCAGAAGATTGTCGAACTTGAAAAAGAAGGTGAAAGCGCTCAAAAGAGAATCAAAGAGTTGGTAAAAGAGCTTGAAATCAAACATAAATCTTCAGAAGATTTAGATTTCTGGATAAAGCTTGAAAACAAAAACCTGAAAGCGAATGAATCAAAATTTCAGGAACAGATCAAAATTTTGATAAATGAAAAGTCTGTTCTTGAAAATTTGAAGGTTGAGAATGAAAATTCCATCAAGTCTCATCTTGGGAGAATATCTCAGCTTGAGGAAGAAGCTAAGAATTCCAGGATCAAGATAGATAAACTTGAGAAGAAATTGATCAGTTTTGCGACTAAATCTGACAAGTTGAATATTCCTTGTCCAAAACCGATCAATTCAGTTCCGATAAGTGAAAAGGCTATAAACTTTGACAAAGTCAAAGTCAAAGATTGTGATGATAAAACTGATGAGGAAAATGAGAATTTTTATTCAGCAGATGAGTCTGAGACAGAGTCTGATGATGAAAATGTTAAAAAAGAAAAACAAAAATTGTTTTTAAAGTTGAAAGAAAAATTTCAGAAAACTGTTCTGCAATCAACTGAAAAAGGTGAATGCTCTAAGCAAAAACCTGTGAAGAAGATTGTAAAACAGAATCAAAACTTTAAAAATGAAGAAAAAAACTCATCAGTACGATCATCCAATCAAAAGAAAAAATTACAAAAAATAGAAAATGAAAATTCAAAATTTGTGGTGTGCAGAACAAACCACAGTGCAAAAGCGTCAAAACCAGCACATTTGAGGAAGGAATATCACCAAGCCAGACAATGTTATGATCTGAGCGTTTGGTGTGAAAATGGTGATAGGTATGATAACAGGGTGTGCTACAGCTACGGATATCAGGGGCATATTGCTGTTAACTGCCAATACTGGAGTTATGAGACCAGAAGGTGCTATAATTGCAATATCAAAGGTCACATTGCCAGAGATTGCCCAAGGAGATCGCATGAAAGATTGAGGGCCAATTCTCAGAAAATGGCAAAGAAAATTCCAGTCAAAGTCAAGCCCCAGGAACAGAAGGTTATGAAACCTAAAGTTCCAGAACAGTCAATTCAGGAAAAGAAAGTTAAACTTTCACAGGGGCAGAAATACCGACTGAGGAAAAAGAGAAAGAAAGCGAGAGAATATCTCGAAAAGATTTTGTCCTCGGGTTCACCCGACAGATCGAAGAAGAGTGCTGATGAATCAACTTCCTCAACTGCAAAGTCAAGCAAGTCGAATTCATCAGATGCAAATCTGAGGACAAAAGAGGAGAAAAAGAAGAAAGTGAAGTTTTCACTTCCTGGCGATGAATTTGTTTCTTCGAAAACAAAGGAGCCACATGTCGGCAATGAATCTGACTCATTAAAGTCAGACAAGCCACATTCAGGCAATGATTCTGGTATGGTAAAACCAGAAGAGCCATGTGTTGAGGTAAAGGTCGAGAATTCTAGTTTAACAATGGATGAGAAAAATTTTCCACCATTGTTGAATAAGAATTCAAAATCACCCAAGGCTGGTCAGGCTTGGGTGAAACTTTTCAAATAGAAAAAACCTGACTTGCCGGAGCTCCCAGGTTTGTAAGCGTGGAGCATGAATCGGCATCTTTCTAAATCAGTATTTGAGATTTTGCAGGAATTGCCGGAGCTCCCAGGTTTGTAAGCGTGGAGCATGAATCGGCATTTTTTTTAAAAAATCTGTGTTTGAAGATTTTGCAGGAATTGCCGGAGCTCCCAGGTTTGTAAGAGTGGAGCATGAATCGGCATCTTTTTAAATTTGTGTTTGTAGGTTTTGCAGGAATTGCCGGAGATCCCAAGATGGTATTGTGGATCATGAATCGGTATCTTTCTTGAATTTTATTCGGTAACGTCAATCATGCAAACGGTAAAGAGGTTTGGTTGTGTTTGTGAATGTTTTACAAGTGGTACAGAGGATTCTGGACTGCATATGGTAAATCAAGGACATTAACTTGTACTTGGATTTTCCTACTTTTGTGTAGAAAACAAGATGATGAAGTAACCCCGTAACTAAATTGTTTGGTAAACAAACTAATATTTTCCGGAAAAACCATTTTGATTAAAACAAACTTAAGTGTTTTGAGATCACAATGGGAAAATAGTTTGTTGTGAGGGGGAGTTCTGATTGTTTATGCCAGGTGGATAGAGAATTGAAGTGATTCTCATCAGGTTGTCAAGTTTGTACAGTTTGTTTCAAATTTTCCCAGAAAATCAAAATTGAAACATATTTTGATTTTAGGGGGAGAAAAATTTTAAAAAAATTAGAAAATTTGAAAATGTCAAAAACATTAAAAATTGTAAAAATGAGTTTTGTTGCGAAATAAGAGGAAATGATAGTAAATTAGTGGACTATCACAGCATGCTAAAGAAATGTAATGTAAAATGTGATAAACGGTCTCACTGATGATGTGACGATAGGTTTTTATACATTTAGTAGATTTATTCGGGATATAAACCTAAAATTTCAAACTTGTGAAATTCGTGGGGAACACTACTTGGATATATAGGTAACCCCTGAAATCTCGTTTGAAAGGTCTCGTATTCTGATATACTAGGTGTTTATACTCTATGATGTCTGGGGTATTATTCCGGGACTTCTGCTGAACGGTAGTTCTGACCTAGTCCTTGGCTAATACTTTCCACAAAATGCTTGAAATATAGCATAAAGCCCTCAGTTGATTAGACAATAAAATTGATAATCATCTGTTGTAGCTGAAAAGATCCTCTAAAGGGGACACACTGCTAAGTCGAAGCTGATATCTCTCTGCTGAACGGAAGTTCTGACCTGAGATCCCTCAGTTCTCGCATCTTTCCCCTAATTTATGTACAGACATCATTGTAGTGTTCATACCTGTAAGACTGAATATTGGGATTCTGGATACGGGAGTATATTCAAGAGGTGGGACACATGAATTGAACTAAGTTCATAAAATACCTAAATAGTATCCTGAATAGATTGAAAATTGTATGAAAATTTAAGAGGACAATTATATCGTCAATCTACGTGAATCGTTTAGAACTTAAAACGATTAAAAGCTTAACGGTGCTTGTGTTATGTCTTAAAAACTGATATGATCCTCTTGCACAAACTCACAAAAATATGTTTGTTTTGCATTTAAATTTCTGTCTTTGCATTTATGTTTCATATTTTCAAAAATCCAAAAAGATTTTCGACAACTGATGGTGAAGAGCTGATTTTCAAAATCTCAAAGGCTAAACTTGATGAACATACAGGTTGGTTAAGACATTTGAAATGTTTAAAATGATTCTTTAAGATTGAATCATAAATTGGAATGTTTCAAATTTGTGAAGCAGTGGTTAATTGAAAACAGTATCACATGATTAAGTTGATTCATTAAATTGAATCACAATTATTTTGGTTTGTGATAGAATGTTTGAGATGTATGCAGATAGTGCAGATGATGAGCTGAATAGAGAAAGCCAGGAGATAATTTCGATGGTGGTAACAAAATCCCAGACGACTATCCTAGCAGGGTGATAGGGGGAGTCTGATGAAGGTTATAGCCAAAGAAAGTTAGATCCAGGCAGAATTCTTGAAGAAGACCGAACTATATCTGAGAATGTCTTGTTGAAGACTCTCACTGAAGATTCCGTCAACATTCAAGGGGGAGTCTGTTGGTGCAGTTGTCTGTCGACTACATCTTCGTTCGAGTCTTACAGTCTTAGAATGATAGAAATAGTGTTAATGTATAGGTTTTAGATGTTGGATCGTTTATAGGGTCAAATTAGATGATTGGATCGCTCATTTGGACACTCAAGTGTATGGGCCGCTCGAACGGACACATGTTGGACCGCTCGTGTGACAAGGATGCTGAACCGCTCGAGTGACAGCATTCTTGGACCGCTTTTATGACTTGTCTGGACCGCTTATTGGGCCTGTCCAATAAGCGGTTCCTAATCTCTATATATAGCCTGATGAGCGATCTGAGTTGTAACAGTTGTAACAGTGTGTAGAAATCGTGCCGAAGCTTTGCCGGTGCGAGATTTGAGCTGTAAACGTCTGATATTAGTAAAACAAGTAGTTAAAGTGATTTGCCTGCTGTTTCTACCTTAGTTTCTTGTAATTCCGCACCTGAAACCAAGGAGAAAGCCTCTGAACGACTCGTTCGGGTCAGAATACGATCCTACACTGATACCACTTGTAGGACCGGTTTGACTCCGAAACGATTGCATATGACACGTTCGACGTGCGGAATCCGTGAACGTGAATGACCAAACACACGAGACGTTGTTGGTGCACTACATCTGTTGATTTCGTCTAGGTTGTCTAGGATCGAGTCTTACATTGTATTGTATAGCTTAGGGCACGAAATACGAGAAAATACGAGTCTGTATGTGTTTAGGGTGCTAGGTCCGCTCATAGGGACTTGTTGTGATAGGTTCGCTCGAAGAGTCAAAGTAGGTCCGCTTATGTGTACCTTCGTGGTCCGCTCATATGTTCAGGTGACACATAAGCGAACCCACTACACTATATATAGGTGGTCTCTTGAGCGGATCAGTATCGGTACTTTGTGATTTCCATGCCGAAGCTCTGCCGGTGTGACGTTTGAGCTGTAATCACTGTCAAATCAATAAAACAAGAGATTAAAGTGAATTGTGTGCTATTTCTACCTCATTTCTTGTTATTCCGCACCTGAAATTGAGGAGAAAGCCTCTGAACGACTCGTTCGGGTCGGAATTACGATCCTACAATTGGTATCAGAGCCTGGGAGGAGGTTTTCTGCAGAATATAGCCGGATTTCGTCATCATTTCTTACTTCTACACCTTTTTTTTCTTGATTCGGAGAGATTTCACGGTCAAAATTGGTTCAAATTTTCTCAGATTGTGGGTAATAGGTTAAAGACAAACCCTGGAAAGTTTCATGCAAAAATACGGACTAAAAATGGGTCAAAACATGTTCGATTTGAGATCCGCTTATTCGGACTTATAGAGATCCGCTCGAACTGCACTGTTTTTGTTCGCTCATCCGGTCGGTTCGCTCCAAATTTTTGATCGGTCCGCTCCAAATTGCTGGTCCGCTCCAAATTATTGAACAGGTCCGCTCGATTGAACAGGTCCGCTCGATTTACACTGGTCCCCTCCAAATTATCTGTCCGGTTCGCTCCAAATTACCTGGTCCGCTCCAACTGACTGTTCGGTCCGCTCCAACTCACCCGGTTCCCTTCAAAATCACTTGGTCCGCTCCAAGGTCATCCGATCCGCATTTGAATTGATTTGGTCCGCTTCTATTGCATCCGGTTCGCTTGTAATTCAATTGGTCCGCTTATTTGTCAATTGATCATGGATACTGAGTTCTACAATGCGTTTGCAACATCGTCTTCACCAGCTGTGATTGCTCAAGCCATGAATCTAGAAAACGAGACGGGAACCACCCAGAAACCCCCGAAATTGATGAGTATCGAAGAATACTACGGGTGGAAGGATAGATTTGAAAACTGGGTTCAAGCAAATCATCTTAGATCATGGGAATGTATCTTGAAGAAGTATGTGTTACCGAGAACGGAGGTGAATGTTATCAAACAGATACCCGAATTCACAGATCAAGAACGTGCAATGTACAAAACTGCAAAGTCGATATGGGATGCTCTTAAAGTTAAATTTGAGGGAAGCGAGAACATGATAAAGAGCAAGAAGGCGCTGCTTAAGAAAGAGTTTGATCTGTTCAGCAGCTTACCGGGAGAGGATACAAAGAAGCTGATTGAGAGATACTGTCACTTAGTGCGATCATTGTCAATGTTAGGTGTTGAAAAAGATCGTGAAGAGTGGGTAGACAAGTTAGCCGATGCGTTACCGCAGAAAGAATGGGGAACGTATTTGATGATTCTGAAGAATACCGGTGTGTATGAAGGATTAACAATTGGACAGTTTATCGAAAAGATCGAGAGTCAGGATTTGGAACAGCAGGAGATTGCTAGGATGAACAGTCCGAGTGGTCAACAGGATGATAAGTCTATTACATCTGATGAAAATTCAGATAGTGTTGATGATGAACTTTCTGAAAGATATGGAGAAATTTCAGAAGGTTCAGATGAAAGTATTGAAAATGTTGTTAGTTCTGATGAGAAAGTTGAATTTGATCAAACACCATCTGATTCTAGTGTTTCAGATGTTGATTCTGAAAAAACTGTACAATTTGATCAGTCACCTGTTGATAGTAGTGATGATGAGGAAGAAAACATATTAATGTTGCTAAATCTCATCTTTCTCCTGAAAGTTTTCATTTCTATTTTGCAGAACGCTTGGAGAAACTGAAAGAGAAAAGAGTGGCTAAAGAACAACAAAAGAAATCTGAAAATGATGTTCTGAATGTTGAAAGTGTTGCTGAGAAGATTACTGAAGTTGAGAAAGTAAGTGAAGATGAGAAGATGAACGAGGAAGAAAAGGTGATTGAAGTTGTGAAGACAATCGAGGTTGAGAAGATTGTTGAAATCGTCAAGCCTTGCGAGAAGTGTTTGGAAGCTCGCAAGGAGTGTGTAGCAAAAGACGACATTATAGCTGAGTACGAGAAGAAGAAGGAGCAGTTACTGTTCAACCTCAATTATGTGAAAGAATTGTACGATGTCTTGAACAAAACAGTAACTGGTCTCCAAAAGACAAACTCAGAAAGAGAACAAGCACTGACGATGTTGAATGCAGTCATGATGTCAAAGCAGAAAGCGATAAATTTCTACATCGAAGAGAGTGCTAAATGGAAGCAAGAGTTGGAAACAGAGAAAATAGAGAATGAGAGAATTAGACGATTACTGCTTAGCTATTCTAGTTCTGATTATCTCATTGACGTATTTATCCAACTGTTGCAGGTATGGAAGCTTTTCAAGATGAGAAGCCAAAGGAAAAGAAAGATTGTGGTAAGAAACCGACTGTTAGCTATAACAAGTGTCCGCCTCCAATTTGGGATGGGTATTCTCCTAGGAAACCAAATGAGGAGCAACTAGAGAAAGCAGTCAATATAAAGCTAAAAACCGACACAATTGACGTTTTACCAGATAACATTGATGTCACGTTTACCTCGTCCGATACTGATCATGAGTCTGAGTTAATCAAAAAGGTGGTCGATCAGGTGTTGGATACTGATGAGGAGTCTGAGTCAAAATCTAAGTCTGGAAAGTCAAATTCGTCAGTCAACAGGGAAAATTTGTCGGTCAAACGATCTTACAGTAAAGAATTTTTGTTATCAAAAGCAGATTTGAATGATGAAACATTCGAAGTTGTTTATACTTTGAATGGTTCTGACAAATTATATTACAACAAAGAGTTTCCAATAAGAAGTGTTCGCTTTGACATGATCAAAAAGGTTTTCAAAATGACAGAAATCAATATTTCTGAAATAAAAGATTTAAATCTTACTGAAAAACCTAAAAAGTACACTTCAAGAGTTCAACAACGTCTAAACAAGAAAAAGGGTTACAATTCTGGTTCTGGTTTTCAAAAGAAACCTAACCAAAATCGTAGCTACAAAAAGAAAGGTTTAGGTTTTGTTCCACCAGAAAACCATAAAAATGATAAAAGTTCTAAAACAAAAACAGAATTTGTGTCAGGTGGAAGCTCAGATGAGGAACAGAAGAAACCATTCTGGAGACAGTCAAACCAGGAGTTTCTTGCTGAAATGAAGAAAAATGGAACTGCAGTGTTTTATCAAAGAGAGACTCGTACCTGTTATCGATGCAATGAAGTTGGTCATATTGCATGGAACTGTTCGACAAATGCAAAAACAAAACAGGGAGTTTCTCAGAAATTAAAAGACAAAGTTGTTGATGTTGAACCACCAACCAATAGACTTAAAATTTTTGAAAATTCAAAATATGAGGTTGGTGAGTGTTCGAAAAAGAATTTTTATAAAAGAAAAGAGAATGACAACCAAGTGTGGGTTGCTAAAAAGGTTGATGTGAATGTCGGCGATGAATCTGGTTCCACAAAGCCAGAAGAGCCACAGGTTGAAGAGAAAATTTCAGTAAATGATGAGGAGTTTCCATCGCTGAAATTTGAGGAAGTGAAAAAGAAAGTTGGAAAAACTGAGATTTTAGATCAGTTTTACAGTGAGAAACATGAATTTGATGTTGAGAAAACATTCAACGGGAATGTTAAAAAGATTTTTGGGAAAATGTTGAGTGGGAGAGCAAAGGGGATTAAAGATTTTTACGCGACTAAAAAGGCAACATACAACCCTACTGCTCAAGAGCTGAAAGCCATCAAGTCTGAGAAGACTTGGATGGAAGTCTGCTTCCCATGATAGTCAAAGGACTATGCCGGAGATCCCAAGTTTATTTCGTGGATCAGGAATCGGCATCATTCTAGTGTTTGAAAAGTTTGTATGAAAGATATTGAATAGTGTTTAAATGTTTGCAGGTGAAAGGACTACGCCGGAGCTTCCAGGTTGGTAATTGAGAAGTAGGAATCGACATCTTTCTGAATAATTCGACAAAGTGGTAAAGAGGTTTCTGTAGATGTTTATTCCTACAACAAAACCTACAAGTGGTATTTTTGATCCTACAATTGGTATTTGTGATTATGCTTTGAAGTGTTTATATTTACAATTGGTACAGAAGGTTCTGAATTGCAAATGGTAAATCAGGGACATTAAGTTGTACTTGATTTATTATTCATACAAGGTTGGTAAACAAGATGATGAACCACATCCCCGTACTTAAAAATGATAAACCTACAAGTGGTTTTTATCAACACAAATTCATTTTCCGGAAAAATCATTTTGATTAAAACAAACTTAAGTGTTTTGAAATCTAAATGAGAAAATGGTTTGTGATAGGGGGAGTTCTGATTGTTTATGCCGAGCGAATGGCGATTTGATGTGATTCGATGTCAGTTGTCAAGTTTCGGTACAAGTTTGTTTTGCATTTTATGTTTTATTGGGTCAAGAGTCTTGTAATTTTCAAATTTCCTTTGAAATGTGTTTGCATTTTAGGGGGAGTAGAAAATTTCAGAAAATCCAAAAACATTAGAAAATTTGAAAAAGCCAAAAACATGATAAAATTCAAAAATGAGTTTCGTTGTGAATAGAGGAAATGAAAGTACGTCAGTAGGCTGTCACAACATGCTAAAGAAATGTAAAGATAAAATGTGATAAACAATCTCACTGAGGATATGCCAGTAGGTTTTTACACATTTAGTAAATTGTGACGAGATATAAACTAAATTTCAAACTTGCTTGTTTTGTGGGTTAACACAAACTTGGATATATAGGTAACCCCTGAAATCTTGTTTGATAGGTCCCTTATTCTGAGATACTAGGTCTTTATGCTCAGTGATATCTGGGGTATTATCCCGGGACTTCTGCTGTATGGAAGTACTGACCTAGTCCCCGGATAATGCTTTCCGCAAATGCTTGAAACACAGCATCGCCCTCAGCAAGCTGATGAAACAATAAAATTGATAGTCGCTGCTGTTGTAATCAAAAGATCCTCTAAAGGGGACACACCAAAAGTCGAGCCGTCATCTCTCTGCTGAACGGAAGTTCTGACCTGAGCTCTCACGGTTTCGCATTTAACCCCTGAACAGATATCATCTGTGGTATACTCACCTGTAAGACTGAATATTGGGATCTGGATACGGGAGTATATTCAAGTAGTGGGACACATGGATAAGTTTCAGTTCTTAAGACATTAATATCGTATCTCGGATCAATTGAACTTTGTGTGAAAATTTCAGTGGACCGATATACTGACAATCTAGGTGAATTGTTTTGAACTGAAAATGCAATCAAGCTTAACGGTGTTAGTGACATGTCTCATAAACTGATATGATCCTCTTACACGAACTCACAAAAATATTGTCTGTAAATATTTTCTTTACTGCATTACAGGTTTCTTTATTTCAAAATTCAAAAAGATTTTCAGTGTGTTTTAGCATAAATTTTTGAAAAAGTCAAAAAGATTTTCGATAACTGATATTGGAAAGCTGATTTTCAAAATTCCGAGTGCTAAACATGATGAGTAATATTTGAGGGGGAGTATTTGTGTGAAATTAAATGTTTTCATAATCTAACCTTTCAAGTGGTTCATCAAAATCTGTATTTGTTTTGAAGGAGAGTCTGTGTTGGTGCGCGGTTACATGTTAGCGTTGGTGCACATAAAATTGATAAAATTAGAAAATTTATTTATGGGATAAGAATGTGCAGGAAAGCCAAGTTTCGATTTTGGATCTGAAGATAGAGTGCCAGGTTTCAATTCCTAAAGACCTCTGTTGGAGCCAGGTTGATCGATCCTGAAAGCCTGTGTAGAGTCAGACAACGATCCTGAAGATATTACTGAAGAACAAAGGAATGCCAGTAAATCGAGAGGGGGAGTCTGGAGATTGAGAGAAGGAAAAGCCCAGAGATTGATCTAGACTGAAGATGTGAAGATGCAGTTTTGGTGTTCGATAGTCGACTCCATCAACATCTAAGGGGGAGTCTGTTTGTGCACTACATCTGTTGATTTCGTCTAGGTTGTCTAGGATCGAGTCTTACATTGTATTGTATATATTAGGGCACTAAATACGAGAAGATATGAGTCTGTATGTGTTTAGGGTGCTAGGTCCGCTCATAGGGACTTGTTGTGGTAGGTTCGCTCGAAGAGTCAAAGTAGGTCCGCTTATGTGTACCTTCGTGGTCCGCTCATATGTTCAGGTGACACATAAGCGAACCCACTACACTATATATAGGTGGTCTCTTGAGCGGATCAGTATCGGTACTTTGTGATTTCCACGCCGAAGCTCTGCCGGTGTGACGTTTGAGCTGTAATCACTGTCAAATCAATAAAACAAGAGATTAAAGTGAATTGTGTGCTATTTCTACCTCATTTCTTGTTATTCCGCACCTGAAATTGAGGAGAAAGCCTCTGAACGACTCGTTCGGGTCGGAATTACGATCCTACAGACGTACTCAATCTGTGATTCTACAGAAATATCTGAAAACGTACAAGCAACGTGAATCACCTTTTGCCTATCTCTCTCTACTTTCTCTCTCTAGCTTCTCTCTCTAACCTCTAAGCTCCAAAGCTCCAAATGGCAAAAGTTCTAAAACTAAGGCATAAGCCTCCTATTTATAGGCCAAGGGGCTTAATGAGATTTCTCATTAGTTACATAAATGCCACCTTGCTATTCTAACTAATATTACAATGTAAGCTCTTGAATTCTTTGGTTTCTGCTATGAACGGACTTGACGGAGGCGATAGACATAGATGCACTAACATGATCAAGTATGTTAGAGTCGATAGCAAGCTGTAAAGCTCGTGCACGTCCAGGTTTCACGGTCGTATTCATTCAAAAGTTCCATCCAGCGATACCATCACATGTTTAGCTCTCTTGAAACAAGGGTACACGGGAGGCCCTTGTGATCGGTCTAAGTGGTGCATTCGGTACCGTCTAAGTAATGCCTCTAATTTAAATCCAAAGACTATGGCTTCCACCGCAGGTCGTGACTCGTGCAGTTCTTCCTGTAAGTCCACCAAGTGGGCCATCTCCTTCTCGTGTTGCATCGATGTGTAACTGGGACTCTGATTCGAACCATCATAGTATACCACTAGATCATCAGTACCCTCGGATAGAAGTGATGCTCAGTGTGTTGCAGGATTGGGTTTCAAAAGCTGAAAAAATGTTCCCCTGTTTTATTTCCCATGAATTCACAGCTCCCTGCTGTGCTAAGGAGGTTGAAGTTGCGCAATCTTCGAAAATCCCATGATGAATCTGCGATAGTATCCAGCGAACCCAAGGGATTGCTGTATCCCAGAAGGAATCTGAGATTGCATAAGGTCAATCTGAAATTCCACTTGATGATGTGGAGGTAAACCAGGTAACTCTTTAGAAAACACATCAGAAAATTCACGAACAGCTAGAAGATCCTCGGTCTTCCTTTCTTCAGGTTTCGAATCGGTGACGAGAGCTAGAATAGCAGGGTAGCCCTCTCGTAGACACTTCTGGGTTTTCATGGCTGAGATGATTCCAACCATGGCACGGCTACGATGACCTTGAACTGATAAGGATTCCCCACTAGGGAGAGGGATACGCACGGTTTTCTCTTTACATAGAATTTCCGCTTGTTGCATAGATAACCAAATCCATGTCAACGACCACGTCAAAACTTACAAGAGTATCGGGAAGTAGGTCAATGTCGAACACTTGACCCATGAGATCAAGTTTACAACCAAAAAGAACATGAGAAACTTCAATCGGTTTACTATCGGCTAATTCTACCGCATGCTTATCTACAGGAGGTGTGGGACTCAACCCTAACCGACGACTAAATCCCAAAGACACAAAACTCAAATCGGCACCAAAGTCGAATAGAACATAAGCAAAAAGATCGTTCACAGAAAACGTACCGGTCACAATGTTGCCATCGTTGCGAGCTTCCCCAGCGCCAATAGTAAATACTCTTCCACGTGCCCCATTCCCACCATTGTTCCCATTGTTGTCATTCCCAGTATTGTTGTTGTTGCCAGCATTCTGATTAAGCTGAGGGCAATCCCTCTTAAAATGGCCCTCATTACCACACTGAAAAGAACCCTTATGATTTCCCTAATTCTGTTGAGGTTGCTGCCTCTCCTGTTGTTGCAGCTGTTGCGGCGGCTTTGGGAGCCAGACCCTACAATCCTTAGCCATATGACCCACCTTGTTGCACCTGTGACATACCCGGGTGCACGGCCCGCGATGGTGGAACATACACTTATTACACTTTGGTAGCTTTCCCGCGTAGGAACCCTGATTTGAATTGTCGCTTTGATTCTGATTCACTGAAGGCGACTGGCTAAAACTGCGGTTGTTACTGTTGTTTGCCCTTTTCTGAGATTGACTGGCACTGGTTGCTTTGTCAGCATCGTTCCATTTTCGCTTGTTGTCACTAGCAGGTGTGGTAGCTGTAGCAGCAGTGGTAGTAGCAGATTTACGAGGCGGTAATAAGCCACGCTCGACCTCTTGGTCAGTAATCTTATGTGCCAAACGAATGATCTGGGGCAGATTGTTAAGGTTTGTAGCAGTGACATAACCCTTTACAGCTGATGCTAGGCCCTTAAGATACAACTCAATTCGTCGATGTGGAGGTCGAGACAGGTCAGGGCACAAAATTGCTAGCCCATGAGATCGTTTCGTGTAAGCCTCGATCTCGGATCCTTCCATCTGCAAATCGTAGTACTCATTCTCAAGCTTCTGAATCTCATCGCGAGGGCAGTACTCTTCTCGCATCAAATCCTTAAAATCATCCCAAGTCGTTGCATTAGTCATCTCGATGCCCAACATCTGCACCTGGGCATTCCACCAAGTTAAGGCACCATCCTCCAAAGTGCCTGTAGCATACTTCACACGGTCCCCCACGGGACAATTACACATAGCGAACACTGACTCAGCTTTCTCGAACCATCGAAGTAGCCCCACAGTCCCTTCAGTCCCACTGAAGGTCTGTGGCTTACAATCCATAAATGTCTTAAACGTGCAAGTAGGCGGATTGTTTCGATTCTGATTCGCTGGCTGACCTAATGGACGAAAGGAAATACAACACAAGGATAAGAGTTGTGTACGCGACACAAGAATAAAGAAAATTTGGTATATATCGTACCACACGGGTGTTGATCAGATTTGTCAACTCAGCCTGAGTCATAGCAATGTGTCCACGTCCATGGCCTCGTCCACTCATGATTCTATATAAGGAGAGGGAGCAAGTTTAAGGATCGAACTAAGGCAGGAGTCAAATATCACGTTGACATCTACGAACTACATAGTTTACTCCAAACAATAGGGCAGAACCCTTCTCGCACTCGTTAAGCCTCACTGAGACTCACATGCACCCCGCATTATTATTATGTGTGCACCCATAATAATAAGGCGATTTGCACGCTTATCTCAGTGCCTCTTAACTCGCGCTAAAAGGTCCCCCTCATCCAAACAGCCAACGAAAGGTATTACAGGGTTAAGAATCACAATAGTCAACGGGTAGTGTCACACTAACAGATCACATAACAGGGGTTGGTAACATAAGGACTCATACTGCAGTGTCAAGTGTGCATTCACGTGTAATGTCATATATAAGGGTACACTAGATATACTATGCAATAGTAAACGAGAAACGAACCTTGCAGTCTGGAGCTGAGTGTCATGGTCGATTTCGGATCTGTTTGGTTGTAGTCTGGTTTTATAAAAACGTTTTAAAACCAAGTTCACTATAACCAGTGGCTCTGATACCAAACTGTTACACCCCCAAAATACCACCTAGGGAATGTCCCTGTTAGGCGTGTGACGTACCAACAATGAGCCACTAATTACATTGAACCCAATCAAGTTTATAATTAAAATCTCCAATTATTAATAAAAAAATATCATCAACAAGTTTAAATGAAAACCAACGTGTTCAGCGGAAGCAATTAGTAAACCTAAGTTAATCAGTTTCAAAACCAATGTATAAAATCAAGAAATCAATCACATGAATCCTTCCAGTCGACCCATGACCACTCCAGCTACACCAGACTACAAGTTCCAATCCAAGACATCTAACGACCTGCGAGCATGCAACAAGTGTATCAGACAACGTTGGTGAGTTCATAGTTTTACAAAAAACGTTGGTTACCAATGTAGGATCGTTTTCACGACCGAAACGAGTCGTTCAGAGGTGTTCTTCTCAATACGAGAGGCGGAAACTAACGTATCGAGTTCGAAACAGCTTGCAATTCACTTTAATTGTCTTGTTTATTGATTTAACAAAGATTTACAGCGAGTAGACACTTCGGCAGTAGTTCGGCACTGAAACCAGAAAGTTACAAATGAGATGGCACATCAAGTATTTATAGGTGAGGTGATTTCGTACGAACAGGTTCACACGAAATCAGATTCATGCGAAATCAGCATTTCGTACGAAATGACAAAGTCATTTCGTGCAAAATCAATTGTCCTATTTCGTGCGAAATCAACCTCTTGACATGCTTTCTCGTTTTACGTGCCCTGATCTATCTATATACAAACAAGACTCGATACAAGACGAAGTCGACGGACGTATGAACCAACAGACTCCCCCTCGGATGTTGACGAAGTCTTCGGTGTCGAGTCTTCAATCTTAAGTCTTTATCAGTCTTCTCGAACTCTCTCAAAGTATCTAACAATGTAAAGCATCCTCAATCTCTCTCTTCTCTTTTCATCAGCACCAACAGATAACCTTCCCTTAGATGTTGATCTTGATTTCCCAGAATCACAATCTGGCTCTAGATCTTTCTAATTCTCTTGATCAGATCTCTTGATTCCTTAAGTTCATCATAATCACACATTTATGATCAGAACTTGTCTCTTTACATCCACATACTCTCCTTTGATAGCAGACTCCCCCTTAATTTGTTCCGGGATCGAAACCTGGCTCATCTTCTGCTCAGGTTTAAACATGAAGTCCTGCACAAATCTCTACCTCACAATAAATTTCACAAATTTAAAATTTGACAAATTTATAATCCACTTGCTTGTATTTTCCAGAATGATTTAACATTTAAAAGCTTCTGATGATCACTTGTAGGCAAATCATTTAAAATCTTTCATTATTATACACAGACTCCCCCTCACGAAATTGTTCATCATGTTTTGCATTTGGAATTTTGAAAATCAGCTCTTCAGTCATCAGTTGTCGAAAATCCTTTTGAATTTTTCAAAATTTTATGCTAAAACACACTGAAAATCTTTTTGGATTTTTGACTTGAATGAAATGCTGTAAAGAAATATTTACAGACAATATTTTTGTGAGTTTGTGTAAGAGGATCATACCAGTTGATGAGACAAATCACCAACACCGTTAAGCTTTAAACATTTTAAGTTCTAAACAATTCACTTAGACTGTCAGTATACTAATCCATTTTAAATTTTTACCCAAAGTTCAATTGTTTCGAGATACTAGATTAATGTTTTAAGCACTTAAACTTATTCGAGTGTCCCACCTATGAATATACTCCCGTATCCAGAATTCTATATTCAGTCTTACAAGTGAATGTACACTAATGATATCTGTAAACGGGTAAATGCGAAACCGTGAGAGCTCAGGCTAGAACTTCCGTTCATACAAAGAGATGACGGCTCGACTTTTGGTGTGTCCTGTTTGGGGATCTTTTCTTCAACAGCACATGATTAACATTTTTCAATGTTTCATCATTTTTTGTACTAAGGGCTGGCTTTAAAATTAAAGCTTTTGCAAAGTATTATACGAGGACTAGGCTATTGCTCCCGTAAAATCAGAAGTCCTGGTATAATACCCCAGATATCACCACGCACAAAGACCTAGTATGTCAGAAATAGAATCTTTCAAACAAGATTTCGGGGGTTACCCATATATCCGAGAGATATTCCCACGAGATAAGTAAGTATTTGAATTTAGGTTTATATCTCGAAAACACTCTACTGAATGTGTAGAAACCTACTGGCATATCCACAGTGAGATCGTTTATCACATTTTTAACTTTACAATTCTTTTGCGTGTTGTGATTGTCCACTGATGTACTATCATTTCCTCTTTTTCACAACAAACTCTTTTTCATTTTTCGATGTTTTTGGCTTTTTGAATTTTATCATGTTTTTGGATTTTTCAAATTTTCGAAGTTTCTAAATTTTTACTCCCCCTAAAATCAAAATATGTATCAATTTTGATTTTCTGGGAACTGTTGTGAATTGCTTCAATTCGCCATCCACTTGGCATAAACAATTAGAACTCCCCCTTACAACAAACTATTCTACCATTATGATTTCAAAACACTTAAGTTTGTTTTAATCAAAATGGTTTTTCCGGAAAAAAAGTTTTGTTGATATTCACAAACCATTTGTAGGTTAGGGGATTACTCATCACTTTGTTCTCTTCAACCTCTTTGAAAAATTTAACAATTTTAGATTTTTATCAACACAACCACTTGTAGGAAAGATAAATCAAGTACAACTTAATGTCCCTGATTAACCACTTGTAGATCGAAATATCACAGTTACCAACCTGTGAAATTCTCAAGAAAGATGCCGATTCCTACTCCCCAATTACCTATCTGGGAGTTCCGGCAAGTCAGGATTTTAAGTAAAGAACACAAACACCCAAGCCTGACCAGCTTTGGGTGTGACCTTCTCAACTTCACCTGGGGTTCCAACATTTCTTTTCTCTCCATAAAAATCTTTTACCCCTTTTTGTCACACCCCCAAAATACCACCTAGGGAGTGTTCCTGCTAGGCGTGTGACAAACAAATAACGAGCCACCAATCATATTAAACTCATAAGTTTGTAAATAAATACCAAATATTAAAGAGTTATGCCAATAATAAGTTTAATAAATCCCAATAAGTTCAGCGGAAGCAAAATAGAAAACTAAAGTCAAACAATGTCAATAAACCAAGTTATAATTTCAAGATCATCCCATGAATCTCCTCAGTCGACCCATGACCACTCCAGCTTCCTCAGACCGCAAGTTTCTCAGACAAGAAGACCTATCGACCTGCGAGCATGCAACAAGTGTATCAGACAAGCTGTTGAGTTCACAGTTTTTAGAAAACGTTAGTTACCAAGTGATTAATCCAAGTTCATTAACAATTCCGAAAAGTAATGTTGATAATAACTCGTCACAGAACAAGACGACTCCTGATGTATGAATGCCCGCACCGCAGTGCTCTTACCAGAGCACTGGTCCAGTTTTCAGGCCATTAGTTCACAACCGTCCTCCTCGGTACGGTGTGAGGGTGCCAAACCTAAGTAGCGCTACCAACTAATGTCGGTTACCTCCCTGGTAACATAGTGATGGGACTTAAAATAATAAAAGCATGAGAGTATTATCCAACATCCCCGTTTTACCCAAAAGACTTATCCCACCCCGAGATACCCACTGACTGTCCCAACCACTGGGACGCATGCTCAAAAGTAGTGAACTCACCTTCAGTTTGCTCGGTAGGATTATCTACGAGTCTACTA
Organism: Helianthus annuus; assembly: GCF_002127325.2. NCBI lineage: Eukaryota > Viridiplantae > Streptophyta > Magnoliopsida > Asterales > Asteraceae > Helianthus > Helianthus annuus. The sequence continues at coordinate 100,363,493 of NC_035448.2, read as the reverse complement.
GTTGATCAAGTATGTCCTATAGGAATTACCGATCACAGTCAGTTCTACTTGCATATAAATCACAACTTTCATATTCAAGTAGTTCATGTATTCATTGATCACATAGGACACGCCTACTATACATGTAACGCACGCATATAATTAAGATTACGGCAGTCAATCAATTCACATTCGAACCATATATGTTTCGTACCACAACATCAACAGCTACTCAGCACAATGCACCCATTGCCGGCGGCCCATGGCATGGTTCCCAAACCAACCAGCCCCACAAACAGTTTGAATAAAATCACCACATTACAACCCATCCATCAAATCCATTCGGTCAGGTCCAAATAGCCCAGCAGTTAGGACATTTGTTTCTCATGTGAAGCAGCCCAAGTTGAACTCAATGATGTGTGTGTGTGGCCCACATCACAACCGGCCCATCAGTAAGGAAAATGTTATTTATCAAACTCATCCTAACAGTCCGGCTAATTGTACTAGTTCAGCAACAAATCGGAAGTTCCAGGTTTGAGTTATTATGTTACCCTTAAATAAAACCCCTCCCACAAAACAACACTAAGTCGGTTCCATGTATTCAAATTGTTACATAATCATTATTTGTTTGACAACTATATACACCCAAATCAATCTGTTTGCTAGTCCAATACACACATGCAGCCATTATAAATTCACTCACCTAGTTAGGCAAAGTGTAAAATTCACGGGCCCAAGCCATTCAAATTAGTTAATTATTTATTTATTTTTTTTTGTGAAGTCAGTGGGCAACTCTAATTGGACCAAACATCAATAGTGGGGTTGAACAACTACAAAGTATGTCAATTTATGTTTGTGATCAACTCTAATTGGACCAAACACCACTAGCGTGAAGTCATCATCTCATCATCAGTGGAAGACCAAACACATGGCAGCCATTTTGTTAGTCAAAGTTACCAATCATATGGATAACACAAACCATGCACATGATATTGATATTCGGTTATGTTTGACAGAATGTATACATACATATATATATATATATATATATATATATATATATATATATATATATATATATATATATATATATATATATATATATATAGGATAATGCTAGATAAAAAACCCTAAAATTCTTAGAAAACTCTGGAAACCCAAATGGGAAGCCATTTTTACCCAACCTCCCGACATTTTTTTTTTGAAAAAAATTACACATGTAATATACATGTTTTAGAGTGTTTTGGGCCAAAAAAAACAAAAAAGCGCCGAAGGGATTTTAAAAAAAAAAATAAACAAATTTCAGCTCCTAACACGTGTTAAGCAAAAAAGACAGAATTTCGCTGAAAATTGCTGAAACTTGTTTTTTTTTTTAAAAAATATCCCTTCGGCGCTTTTTTGATTTTTTTGGCCCAAAAGTCTTAAAAACATGTATATTACATGTGTTATTTTTTTCAAAAAAAAAAAATGTCGGGAGCTTGGGTTTTCTCGGGTTTTTTATATATATAGGGTTTTCTATCTAGCCCTACCCTATATATATATATATATATATATATATATATATATATATATATATATATATATATATATATATATCCGCCACAATCATAACGTCACATAACCACTTTGATTTCATAAATATAAGCGTGTCAATCATCAGTTAATTTCCATTCGTGCACTTAATCCTAGCATCATCATTGAACGGTTTTGAGATTATAAGTAATATCGATCACATTGCACAAGCATAGCTCCTAACACATTAACACACGTTCACATATAATCGACAGTTAACAAATTAGACAGATAGGAGGCAACACTAACCGATGATGATGGTTCCGACTGGGGTTTTTGCTACTGCCGTTCACACTTAATTAGGGTTTGTGAGTTATAGTAAAAGTCGTGTATTACCCTTCTAGTTTACGTATCCATATAAGCAAAGCAAAGAGTTGGGCCGAATCCTATAATGATGAGGGGATTGGGCCGATAAGCATTGAGTTCAAGAATTCACCTAGGGAGGTTGGGCCAGGTTGTTTTTAAATGATGGCGGCCCAGTGACATCCGCGAGGCCCAACTCAACTCAGTAGCCACTAAGCACAGATCATACCCAACCATGATTAGCAATCAGCATGTTTACTAAAGTCACGCTTGACAACTAATTTTTATCATCGAAAAGGGGCGTGAAAGAGGAATATTAGGAAAACAGGATCACATGACCGAGAGGCACTAACCTTGAAAGTTCGGGTTGTCACATCATCCCCAACTTGAAAGAAATTTCATCCCGAAATTTGACAAGTAATCCCAGAGGAATGAAGTGAGTAAATCAAGGTTGTTGCGGATGTTGCTCAGGTGTCACATCATCCTCAATTTGAAGAGGAATTTCGTCCCGAGATTCCCCAGCTTCACCAGATTTAGACTTGTCTTTAGGAAAGAGGTGTGGATACTTGAGCTTCATTTGATCCTCACGCTCCCACGTGAACTCCAGTCCACGCCTTGAGTTCCAACGAACTCTAACAATCGGGATACGACTATGATTACGCACCTTGACCTCCCGATCCATAATTTCAATAGGTTCTTCGACAAACTGTAACATGTCGTCGATCTTTAACTCTTGAAATGGCACAACCAGTGTTTCATCAGACAAACACTTCTTCAACTGCGAAACGTGAAAGACATCATGAACATTACCCAACTCAGCAGGCAACTCGAGCTTGTAAGCAACCTTACCAACACGCTCTAAGATTTTAAACAGCCCAACATAACGCGCATTAAGCTTACCGCGCTTCCCAAAGCGTACAACGCCCTTCCACGGTGAAACTTTCAAACCCGATCATTAACTTCGAATTCCAACGGTTTTCTACGCTTGTCAGCGTAGCTTTTCTGACGATCTCGCGCTGCTGCCATACGATTCCTGATCTGAACAATCTTTTCCGAAGTTTCAAGAATGAGCTCAGGACCTGTGAGTTGACTGTCACCCTCTTCAGCCCAACAGAGAGGTGAACGGGATTTCCGCCCGTACAATGCTTCGAACGGAGCTGCCTGAATACTAGTGTGGTAACTGTTATTGTAGGAGAACTCGATCAACGACAAGTGTTTCTCCCATCCTTTCCCAAAATCAATCACACATGCCCGAAGCATGTCTTCAAGTGTCTGAATGGTGCGCTCGCTTTGACCATCTGTCTGTGGGTGATAAGCGGTGCTCATATCAAGCTGTGAACCGAACGATTTATGCATTGACTGCCATAATTCAGAAGTGAAACGCGGATCTCGATCTGAGATGATAGAAGTTGGCACCCCATGCCTAGAAACTACCTCCTTAAGATACACTGTTGCAAGCTGCGAAAACTTATCTGTTTCCTTGATTGCCAGAAAATGCGCTGACTTCGTGAGACTGTCAACAATCACCCCAATAGTATCGTTTCCAGCCTGGGTCCTCGGTAATCCTATAACGAAATCCATGGCAATCTGCTCCCACTTCCACGTGGGTATCTTTGGCTGCTGAAGTAGACCCGAGGGCTTCTGATGCTCTGCTTTGACTTTAGCACAAATCAAGCACTTACTCACGTATGTCGCAATGTGAGCCTTCATCTTTGGCCACCAATACATAACCCTGAGATCCTGATACATCTTGTCTGAGCCTGGGTGAACAGAATACCGGGACTTGTGCGCTTCATCCATCACAAGTTCCCGAAGTTTACCATACAAAGGAACCCATACCCGCTCCATGAAGTAATAAATGCCGTCAGCCCTCTTCTCCAGTCGTTTTTCCATACCCCGCAAGTACTCGGCCTCGATGTTCTCTTCCTTCAAGGCTTCGATCTGTGCGGAACGAATTTGAGCTGGTAAACCAGAGTGAATAGTAAGCTGTAGAGCACGAACGCGCTTAGGCTTCGTCTCCTTTCGGCTAAGTGCATCAGCCACAACATTAGCTTTCCCGGGGTGATACTTGATGGCACACTCGTAATCGTTCAAAAGCTCTATCCAACGACGTTGCCGCATATTCAATTCTTTCTGGTCGAAGATATGCTGAAGGCTTCTGTGATCGGCGTAGATGGTGCATTTGGTACCGTACAGATAATGCCTCCAGATCTTCAACGCGAAAACCCCAGCCCCTAGCTCCAAGTCGTGAGTCGTATAGTTCTTCTCGTGCACCTTCAACTGACACGAAGCATAAGCTATCACCTTCTAACGTTGCATCAACACGCAACCGAGACCCTGAATCGAAGCATCACAATAAACCACAAAATCTTCGGTACCCTCTGGTAAAGATAGAATCGGCGCGCTGCATAATTTCTGTTTCAAAAGCTGGAAAGTGTCCTCCTGTTTTGTTCCCCAAGAATAAACCACATTCTTCTGCGTCAAGGAGGTGAGAGGTTCAGCAATCTTCGAGAAATCCTGAATAAACCGACGATAGTACCCTGCAAGACCAAGAAATTGTCGCACCTCAGAAGGATTCTTTGGTGCCGTCCAATTCCTAATAGCATCGATCTTGGCAGGATCCACATGTATACCCATCTCGTTAACAATATGCCCCAGAAAGTGTACTTCCCGAATCCAGAAATCACATTTAGAGAACTTCGCGTAGAGCTGCTCCTTCCTCAGGAGCTCCAAGATAAGACGTAGATGCCGCTCGTGGTCCTCCTTGCTCTTGGAGTAGATCAAAATGTCGTCGATGAAAACAATAACGAAGTCGTCAAGATACGGTTTGCACACGCGGTTCATGAGATCCATGAAAACCGCTGGTGCATTGGTCAACCCAAACGGCATAACCAAAAACTCATAGTGGCCATACCGCGTCCGAAAAGCTGTTCTGGGAACATCCTCCTCCCTGACTCGTACCTGATTATAACCCGACCTTAAGTCGATCTTGGAATAGAAATTTGACCCTTGCAGCTGGTCAAACAGGTCGTCGAAACGTGGCAAAGGATAATGGTTTTTGACCGTCACCTTGTTGAGCTCGCGATAATCTATGCACATCCGAAAGGACCCATCCTTCTTCTTCACAAACAACACAGGGGCTCCCCAAGGCGAAGAGCTAGGTCAGATAAAACCCTTATCCAACAGCTCTTGGAGCTGATTTGACAATTCCTGTAACTCCCCTGGCGCAAGACGATAAGGAGCACGAGCAATCGGGGCTGCTCCTGGCATGAGGTCGATCTGAAATTCCACCTGACGATGTGGAGGTAGACCAGGGAGTTCTTCAGGAAACACTTCAGGAAACTCACGAACTACTTGAAAATCCCCGATCTTCCTCTCATCAGACTGCAAATCAGTAACAAGGGCTAACATAGCAGGATAACCCTTACGCAGACACTTCTGAGCCTTCATTTCCGAAATAATGCTAACTGTGGCACCACTACGATGACCCTGAACCAATAAGGATTCTCCACTAGGGAGAGGAACACGCACGATTTTCTCTTTGCAGAGAATTTCCGCCTGATGCTTGGACAACCAGTCCATACCAATAACCACATCGAAACTTCCAAGAGTAATAGGGAGGTCAATGTCAAACACTTGACCCATGAGGTCGAGTTTGCACCCAACAAGAACGTGTGAAGCTTCAATAGTTTTACCATCAGCTATCTCAACTATGTGATTAGTTACAAGAGGTGTAGGACTGAACCCTAACTGACGACTGAATCCCATTGATACATAACTCCAATCGGCACCAGAGTCGAATAAAATAGAAGCAAATATACCATTTACTGAAAACGTACCAGTCACTACGTTGCCGTCATTCCGTGCCTCCCCAGCTCCAATAGTAAACCCGCGCCCACGCGCAACGTTTCCCCCATTGTTCCCATTGTTGTTCCCAGCATTGTTGTTACTCCCATTGTTATTACTACCTGCATTTTGATTCAGCTGAGGACAGTCTCGTTTGATGTGACCCTCAGCACCACATTGATAACAACCCTTATGAATACCCTGACCCTGCTGAGTCTGCTGCCTACCCTGCTGTTGTGACGACTGTTGTGGGTTCGGGAGTGAAACCCTACAATCCCTGGCTATGTGCCCTGTCCTATTACACCTGTGGCATACTCGAGTACACTGCCCCCGATGATGATAATTGCACTTGCTGCACTTCGGAAGCTTCCCCGCATAGGTACTCTGCCCTGAACTATTACCCCGATTCTGATTCACCGAAGACGGCTGACTGAAGCTACGATTGCTGCCCGTGTCTGGCCTTTTCTGTGACTGCACTGAGTTGGACGCCTTGTCTATATCATTCCACTTACGCTTGCTGTCTGTGGCAGGAGTAGTAGCTGTAGTAGCGGCAGTAGTAGCAGTGGTAGTAGAAACACGCGGTGGTAGATCCCCGCTCTCCACCTCCTGATCAGTGATTTTATGCGCCAAACGTACGATCTGAGTCAGGTTATTGAGGTTTGCGGCAGTAACCAAACCCTTCACTCTTGGGGGTAATCCCTTGATGAACAATTCAATTCTTCGAGGCATAGGTCGGGACAAATTCGGGCACAAGTCAGCCAGCTCATACGACCGCTGCACGTATGCTTCAATCTCCGATCCCACCATTTTCAGATCATAATACTCATTTTCTAGTTTCTGTATCTCGTCACGAGGACAGTATTCCTCCCTCATCAACTCCTTAAAGTCGTCCCACGTAGTGGCGTTCGCCGCCTCAATGCCTAACAGCTGAACCTGGGCATTCCACCATGTCAGGGCACCATCCTCAAGCGTGCCGGTAGCATACTTCACCCTGTCCCCAACCGGGCAGTTACACATCGCGAATACGAACTCTGCCTTTTCGAACCAGCACACGAGTCCTACAGCCCCTTCAGTCCCACTGAAGGTCTGCGGCTTACAGTCCATAAAGTTTTTGAACATGCAAACAGGCGGATAGTGCAGATTCTGTTGCACCTGCTGACCTATTAACGAAAGAACATAAAACAAACAGGTAAGACTCAAGCATGCGACACAAGGATAAGGAGTGTTTGGTACACATCGTACCAGCCTGATAAGCCGCTAAGGCTTCAGCCACGCTAGTGTTGATGAGATCTGTTAACTCAGCTTGAGTCACAGCAATATGGTCACGTCCGCCATTTCGGCCTCCTCTACGCCCACTCATGATTCTATATAAGAGAAGGGAAAATTTAAAATGCAGTTCAAGTAGGAGTCAAATATTACTATGGTCTCCACAGGTTTCTGGGTCCTAATATATTGTCAACTAACAAAGCGGAATCCCTTTTTCACACTTGTCAAGTTTCGCTGGTACTCACATGCACCTCACATTATTATTATGTGTGCACCCACAATAATAATCCAATTTGCATGTTCATCTCAGCTTCACTCAATTTGTGTTAGAAAGGTTCCCTGAATTCAAGCAATAAAACAGGTGATGCCACAACATAGATCATGAAAGTTCAAGAAAAGTTGCACTCTTAGAACACGTAATGTGGGTTGTCATCATATAAGTTCATTCTGTTGTGCCAAGTGTGCATTCACAGGTAATATTACCTAATAGCAAATACTAGAGATACTGTGCAATAATAAACAAGAGACGAACCTTGCAGTCTGGAGCTGAGTGTCATGGTCGATTTCGGATCTGTTCGGTTATAGTCTGGTTTTATAAAACCTTTTTAAACCAAGTTCACTATAACTAGTGGCTCTGATACCAAACTGTCACACCCCCAAAATACCACCTAGGGAGTGTCCCTGCTAGGCGTGTGACAAACAAATAACGAGCCACCAATCATATTGAACTCATGATAAGTTTGTAAATAAATACCAAATATTAAAGAGTTATGCCAATAATAAGTTTAATAAATCCTAATAAGTTCAGCAGAAGCAAAATAGAAAACTAAAGTCAAACAATGTCAATAAACCAAGTTATAATTTCAAGATCATCCCATGAATCTCCTCAGTCGACCCATGACCACACCAGCTTCCTCAGACCGCAAGTTTCTCAGACAAGAAGACCTATCGACCTGCGAGCATGCAACAAGTGTATCAGACAAGCTGGTGAGTTCATAGTTTTTAGAAAACGTTAGTTACCAAGTGATTAATCCAAGTTCATTAACAATTCCGAAAAGTAATGTTGATAATGACTCGTCACAGAACAAGACGGCTCCTGATGTATGAATGCCCGCACTGCAGTGCTCTTACCAGAGCACAGGTCCAGTTTTCAGGCCATTAGTTCACAACCGTCCTCCTCGGTACGGTGTGAGGGTGCCAAACCTAAGTAGCGCTACCAACTAATGCCGGTTACCTCCCTGGTAACATAGCGATGGGACTTAAAATAATAAAAGCATGAGAGTATTATCCAACATCCCCGTTTTACTCAAAAGACTTATCCCACCCTGAGATACCCACTGACTGTCCCAACCACCGGGACGCATGCTCAAAAGTAGTGAACTCACCTTCGGTTTGCTCGGTAGGATTATCTACGAGTCTACTAGTTGATCAAGTATGTCCTATAGGAATTACCGATCATAGTTAGTTCTACTTGCATATAAATCACAACTTTCATATTCAAGTAGTTCATGTATTCATTGATCACATAGGACACGCCTACTATACATGTAACGCACGCATATAATTAAGATTACGGCAGTCAATCAATTCACATTCGAACCATATATGTTTCATACCACAACATCAACAACTACTAAGCACAATGCACGCATTGCCGGCGGCCCATGGCATGGTTCCCAAACCAACCAGCCCCACAAACAGTTTGAATAAAATCACCACATTACAACCCATCCATCAAATCCATTCGGTCAGGTCCAAATAGCCCAGCAGTTAGGACATTTGTTTCTCATGTGAAGCAGCCCAAGTTGAACTCAATGATGTGTGTGTGCGGCCCACATCACAACCGGCCCATCAGTAAGGAAAATGTTATTTATCAAACCCATCCTAACAGTACGGCTAATTGTACTAGTTCAGCAACAAATCGGAAGTTCCAGGTTTGAGTTATTATGTTACCCTTAAATAAAACCCCTCCCATAAAACAACACTAAGTCGGTTCCATGTATTCAAATTGTTACATAATCATTATTTGTTTGACAACTATATTACACCCAAATCAATCTGTTTGCTAGTCCAATACACACATGCAGCCATTATAAATTCACTCACCTAATTAGGCAAAGTGTAAAATTCATGAGCCCAAGCTATTCAAATTAGTTAATTGATTTTCTTTCTTTTTTTTGTGAAGTCAGTGGGCAACTCTAATTGGACCAAACATCAATAGTGGGGTTGAACAACTACAAAGTATGTCAATTTATGTTTGTGATCAACTCTAACTGGACCAAACACCACTAGCGTGAAGTCATCATCTCATCATCATTGGAAGACCAAACACATGGCAGCCATTTTGTTAGTCAAAGTTACCAATCATATGGATAACACAAACCATGCACATGATATTGATATTTGGTTATGTTTGACAGAATGTATACCTATATATATATATATATATATCCGCCACAATCATAACGTCACATAACCACTTTGATTTCATAAATATAAGCGTGTCAATCATCCGTTAATTTCCATTCGTGCACTTAATCCTAGCATCATCATTGAACGGTTTTGAGATTATAAGTAATATCGATCACATTGCACAAGCATAGCTCCTAACACATTAACACAGGTTCACACATAATCGACAGTTAACAAATTAGACAGATAGGAGGCAACACTAACCGATGATGATGGTTCCGACTGGGGTTTTTGCTACTGCCGTTCACACTTGATTAGGGTTTGTGAGTTATGGTAAAAGTCGTGTATTACCCTTCTAGTTTACGTATCCATATAAGCAAAGCAAAGAGTTGGGCCGAATCCTATAATGATGAGGGGATTGGGCCGATAAGCATTGAGTTCAAGAATTCACTTAGGGAGGTTGGGCCAGGTTGTTTTTAAATGATGGCGGCCCAATGACATCCACGAGGCCCAACTCAACCCAGTAGCCACTAAGCACAGATCATACCCAACCATGATTAGCAATCAGCATGTTTACTAAAGTCACGCTTGACAACTAATTTTTATCATCGAAAAGGGGCGTGAAAGAGGAATAATAGGAAAACAGGATCACATGACCGAGAGGCACTAACCTTGAAAGTTCGGGTTGTCACACTTTTGCCTTTCCCTTTACCATTTTCTCAAAAATCTTTTTCACATTTCCATTAAACGCTTTCTCGACATCAAATTCTTTCTTTTCAGAATAGAATTGATTCGAGATTTCAACCTTTCCAATCTTTTGTTTGAAATTTTCAGTCCTCAATGGTGGAAAGTTCACATCATCCATTGAAGGAACTGAGTTTTCTTCTTTTGAAACAAATTGTGGCTCCTCTGATTTTCTGGAATCAGATTCATCGCCAGATTTCACATCAGATTTCTTAACAACCCATGTTTGGTTGTCAAGATTTCCCCTTCGTTTGTAAAATCGTTTGAACTTTTCAGTTGGTGGTTCGGTTTTATCAACAACTTTTTCTTTCAGTTTAGAAACAACTTCCTGTTTTGTGTTAGTTGCCATTGGACAGTTCCAGGCAATGTGACCAATTTCTTGACATCGATAACAGGTTCTTGTTTCCTTCCTCTGATAAGCTCCATTCTTCATTCCTTCTTGCCTCTTTGCAAGGAATTCTTGATTCGATTGCTTCCCAAATTTGCTCTTTGCTTCTTCTTCCGAACTTGTCCCTGAAACAAATTTTGTTTTTGGTTTAAAATTTTTCATATTTTTATGATTTTCTGCATCAAAACCAAGACCTTTCTTTTTAAATTACCATTATGGTTTGGTTTCTTTTGAAAACCAGAACCAGAACCGTAACCCTTTTTCTTGTTTAAACGTTGTTGAACTCTTGAAGTGTACTTTTTAGGTTTTTCATTAAGATTTAAATCTTTTATTTCAGAAATACTAATTTCTGTTAATTTGAAAATCTTTTTAATCTTTTCAATTTGAACATTCCTTATTGGAAATTCCTCATCAGAATATAATTTGTCTGAATAATTCAAAGTATATGCCACTTTGATTGGTTCATCATTCAAATTAGATTTTGATAACAATAATTCTTTATTGTAAAACCTTTTAACCAACGATTTTGGACTGTCAACTGATGATGATCTCGAACTTTCAGACTCAGACTTTGACCCCGACTCCTCATCTTTATCCAACACCTGATCGACCACCTTTTTTATTAACTCAGACTCATGATCAGTGTCAGACGATGTGAACGTGACATCAATATTTTCTGGTAAATCATCAGTTGTTTCAGACTTCAATTTTATATTGACTGCCTTTTTTACTTGCTCCTCATTTGGTTTTCTGGGAGAATAACCTTCCCAGATCGGAGGCGGACACTTATTGTAACTGACACTCTGTTTATTACCAGTATCCTTCTCTTTGGCTTCTCATCTTGAAAGGCTTCAAGACCTGCAACAGTTGGATAAATTCGATCAATTAGATAATCAGAACTAGAATAGCTTTGTAACAATCTTTTGATCCTTTCATTCTCTATCTTTTCTGTTTCCAACTCTTGCTTCCATTTTGCACTTTCTTCAATGTAAAAATTGATGGCTTTCTGTTTTGACATCATCACAGTATTCATCATTGTCAATGCATCTTCTCTTTCAGAATTTGTTTTTTTGTAAACCAGTTACTGTTTTGTTCAACACATCATATGATTCTTTCATGTAATTGAGATCGAACAGTAATTTTTCTTTTATCTTATCTTGCTCACTCAACTTCTCATCCTTTTCTTCACATTGTTTGCAAGATTCTGAACATTTAAGACACGGTTTGGAAACTTCAATTAACTTTTCCACTTCAACAACTTTCTCAATTTCAATCACCTTCTCAACCTCAACTGTCTTCTCAGCGACGTTAACTTCTTCACTTTGTTCAGACTTCTCTTTTTGAGCAACACTTTCACATTTCATCTTTTTTTGTTCTTTTGCTGCACGTCTCTCCTTCAGCTTCTCCAATCTATCTGCAAAATAAAATTGAAAACTTTCAGGAGATAAAGAAGTTTTTTTCAATATTTATTTTTGTTTCTTCTTCATCATTACTGTCGTCAGATGTTGATTGATCAAAGACAGTTGTCTTTTCTGAACTATCGCCTGAAGAAACAAAATCTCCATCTTGATTCTTTCCATCACTAGCAATTCCTTTCATCCATTACTTCATCAAATCTGTCTCTTGAATGATTTGTGTATTGAGAGCTACCATTTTTGAATCAGATGGGATGTATTTGTCCCAGCTAAAGCCTTCTGCTACTTTTTCATCATCTTGATCAATTATACCAAAATAAGCTTTCTTATTTGCTTCTTCGATCATTTTAGCATGTGCAGTTTGTGGTTCTTTTTGTTGATACGGTTGATGAGCGACTTGTTGATATATGGCTTTCCGATAATAATCATTACCACCAAACGGATTCTGTGCTCCACTTGCTTCTCGATTTTTACATTCCCTCTTGAAATGTCCTTTCTCCCTGCATCGAAAACAAGTAACTTTAGATTTATTAAAACCTAAAGTAGAAACATTTGCATCTCTAAAATCACCTCTCCCGGTAATCATCTTAAATTTTTCAGCTCTTCTCAAAACACTAGCTAAACACCATTTAATATCCAGGAGCTCCATTTCTTCTGCATCGATCTGATCGTAATCCTCTTTCGTCAGCATAGGATTTCTGATCCTTCCAGTAACCAACCCTTCATATGATTCTAACACTGTAGCAAGTAATGACATGTGACCTTTAACGACCTCTTCAGAGAAATTTTGACCATTCTGAAGATGCAACGCGATGTTGCAGTTTAAAACTTGACCGTTACTGCTATTTGAGCTTTGAAACTGATGACTTGAGGTTGAACTTTTTGGATTAACACTAGGATGTGAAGAAAATCCACTGCTACTGCTTGAACTTTGATTCACTGATCCAGATGAATTTTCTGCGCTGAAAGCAGTTTGGAGTTTCGGACTTGCTTCAATCTCTTGAACACTTCCTTTGTAGTACATCTTGATGTCTTGTTGACCACTCGGACTGTTCATCCTCGCAATCTTTTGTTGTTCAAGATCTTGACCCTCAATCTTTTCAATGAACTGGGAAATTGTCAAGTTGTCATACTCTCCACTATTTTTCAAGATCATCAAATATGTACCCCATTCTTTCTGAGGTAAAGCATCAGCTAACTTGTCGACCCATTCTTCTTGATCTTTGTTAATATCCAACAATGACATTGATCACACTAAATGGCAATATCTTTCAATCAGCTTCTTCGAAGATTCACCTGGCAAGCTCGAAAACAAATCAAATTCTTTCTTAAGCAATGCTTTCTTACTCCTGATCATCTTCTCACTTCCCTCAAACTTAACACGAAGTGCATCCCAAATTGAACATGAAGTATTATCATGCTGAAGTAAAATGAAGATGTCTTCTTTCACAGCTTGCTGTAGCAGACTGCTCATCATCTTTTCTACTTTGTACATGTCTCGTTCTTTGTCAGTCAATTCAGAAATAGTTTTAATAACTCCCAAATCTGTACGCGGTTTAACAAACTTTTTCTCGATACATTCCCAAGATCTCAAATGATTAGCTTGAACCCAATTTTCAAACCGATCTTTCCAACCATAATACTCCTCTATGCCCATAAGTTTCGGGGGTTTTTGCAAAGTTCGAGTCTCATTTTCCATGTTCACGCTCTAAGCAATGGTAACCGGAGTAGTCGGGGCTGTTGCAAATGCGTTATAAAATACCTCTTCCACGATTTAATGACGAGTTTTTCCAAATCAGACACTTTCAAGCGAAATCAACACTTTCAAACGAAATCCCTCAAGCGAAATGTAACACCCCGAAAACGGGTTTGGTAATCAAACCACGTTAATACTACAAGACGGGTAAAATACAGTTAGTGGTAAAACTTACCCGGTAAATTTTAGGATTTAAATAAATAAATCTAATATTTATTAAAAGGATGGGAAATACTTTGAGAAAGAAAAATATATAAAAAGGCCCGAGATTTAACGGGACTTAAAATAAAACGGGGTTTTGAACAAGATGAATAACTAGAAAAATTATAACCTAGTTAACTACAAGTCTAGAAATAACTTGAAAAAGGGTTAAAACAACCAAAATTATATGTCAAACAAAAGTGGAGGGGCCAATGTAGTTAAAATTGAAACTTATAATATTAGTTTAATTAAAAAAAACAAAACCAAACATCTCATTTGAGTTGTCTGGTCGATCAAGAACAGGAGAGGGTGACACCCTCACCCCCAAAACCCTAACTTCTACTAAACTCTCAAATTGAAGGCCCAAATCAAGTTGAAATCAAAATCTGAACATAGAATCGTGATCACGTTGTCAAGAGGAGCATAAGGTATGTCGAATTTGGTCATTTTGATTCAACCCAAATTCTTGCATGTGATTGAAATTGAGTGTTGAGCTTAATTATGTGTTGTAAATACGAAGTTGGAAGTGATATAAGGTTTAGGGACAAACCCTAGATGATTTCTTGTCAAAATTCTTGCATGATAATAGTAAGGATCAAAATGACCATAGTGGGTGATTAATATGTTTGTACAGCTTGATAAGCACTAGGATTTAAACCCTTGTTCTAGTGTAAACTGAAACTATGAGGAAATCTCTGAATTGTTGATGTTAAAATATGTGTATATAGTCTAATTGAAGTTAATTGGGGTGATAAACTCAAGTCATGAACTTGGTTTAGATTATGTAGAAATCTGACCCGCTAGGTGTTTGATAAAACGCCTAAATAAAGGTTAAAATGTAAAGGTTGGGTAAAACGCAGATTTGAATATGTTAAGAAATTGTGTGTAAAGACTTATAAAAAGGGTTCTAAATGGATTGTGAATTGAACTCTTTAGGCAAGGAATCCGGATCGTCAAATGGACTAGCCGATGGAAATACGCGTTTAAAAAGAGTGCTAAAAAGGTACGTAACTACGGTTCCGTTACGTTATGCTTGATTTCGTATTCTAGCTAGTAGACTTTAAATTAGCATAATACATGAAATTGGCTTTTACTTGAAGTGATGAAGATCACTAGGTAAATAAACGGGTCAAAAGGTGAAATTATCACCCTTTGACAATATTGTCTAATGGTTTGTCAAGTTACATGTTATAGGAATAAATAGAAAATGGATAAGTACATCGCTATTGCTTAGCGGTTACGAAGGCAAGGTATTGAAACGGGTCAATATATTGTTCCAAGCCAGGTATGTATAATAACACAACTCATCATGTAGAATTTGGAGTTCTATAAGAGTTAGACAATGTTAAAGTGTAGATATTCGGTTATCTTTAAGGTAAACCAAATAAATTTAATTATGTTCATGGCGTTTTAGAAGCACATGAGTTTATAAATAAGATTATAGTTAAAAGGGTCGGATTTTGGGTTAATAAAGTATTTAAAGGACCCTTGTAGTTATAGAAGGATGAAATTGACCAAATTGCCCTTGTAAGCCAATTCGGACGAACGACCCTTAAAGGTGGTTCAGAAATAAGTTTTATGATTATATAAATGCTTAGGACAAGTTAGATAGTGAAAAACGTAAATTCTTGGGTCGAAGGGCTTTATATGAGTCCTTGCCGTAAAATGGTAATCCGAGGGGTAAAACTCGGAACATATAGATATCCACATGAAACCCAATACACATATAGTTGTAGTGGGAGGTTACTAGATAAGAAATGTAGAACTACAATGCTAGAAGGGAATGAAAGCGATTGCAAGCTTTAAAGTGCTTAAAATACCCTTAACGGGTCAAAATAAGCATACGAGCAAAAACGGGTTTAAATTGTGTAATAAACCTATGATTAGAACCTAATATAGTAGGTAACATTAATTAAAAGAAGTGTATGAGATATAGGAATCAAATGAATAGGTTTGTTTGATAAAATGCATAAACGGGTTAAAATTCGGTAAAAGGGGAACGAGTCGAAGGCTTAGAAGTCTCGAAATTTATTATGTTGGATGTTGGATTTTAACTCCATATGATGGAGAATTAAATTACGGACGCCTAGGAAAAAGAATCGCGTAAAACGGATCAATAACGAAGAAGTTATGGCCGTTTCCGTGAAATCGGGTTGAGCTGGGAATGTACAGCAACAGCTGAAGCAACAGTCTGTGAAAAAGGGGGCCTAGCGTGACGCGACGACCCTTGGCGTCACGCGACGCCCCTAACTCTGGAAAATTTTTATTTTTTGTCATTTTAACCCCTGTACTTGTTTGAACTTAATATTTGACTATCAAAACTAAATTTTAAGTTGGTTTTGATCATAGGTGAATGCCAAGAGTGCACGGATGAAGATCAAGCAACGAGCAAGAACCGAACACGATCACGAATTAAGCTTCCGCACTATGTATCGTTATTATGTTAAATGACGAACGTACACATGATATGTTGTATACTTTTAAATAGTAAAAAGTTTTAATAAACCCGTAATTTCCAATGCATATGTAATCTTAATTACATGATTGTTTTTCGTAAATGATACGTTAAACCTTAATTTATAAGAACGGGTGTTACAAGTTGGTATCAGAGCCTTGGTTTAAGAGATTCAAGTATGGTGAGAAAACTATGCTTGGACTTAAACCTTATGCTCTTGATAAAGATTGGTGTTCGGTTCGTGGCTTGATCGCAAATCCGGTAAGTACGTGTATTTAATGGTTTAGCATGTTAAAGTGTTGTAAACAACACATAGGGTTATCGTGTAATATACGATACCTCAATTAAATAATTGATAGATATAGTTAACGAAACTACGCGTGTTGACACGTATGGTTGAAAAGCCTTGTATTATGATGCGGGCGTTTAGTGAAGTTGACATTACTAATCTTTGTAAATGTTTTAAATGAAAGGATACTCGCATCTGAAGATGGCAAGGGTGTAACAAGTGACGGATAGGATAGAAGAACAGTCCGGAGTATGACAAGTGGAGCATGCTCATAAAGGACCAAATTGCGTAACAATCGCGAATAGGGATAATGGCAAGGAACGCCCGTCGGGGCAAACATTACAGGTGCACGCTATAAATTTAATCGCACAAGTAGTCATATGCAACAAACACGTAAAGAATGACGGTTGCATATATATGATAGAACTTAGAAAACCTGAATAGGATATCTATTCAGGATGATATTTTCAAGAGAAATTTAATAGAAAATGTGTTATTCACGATGATGAATAACAAAGAAATAACGAGATTAGTTCATATGGAAACTTGGACGGTGGTAATATTCCAAGTGGAAAACTCTCAATATAATGCTATTGAGAAGAGTAGCGATCACAATAACGGGTGCGATTATATAATAGTTTGATAGAGAAGAAAAACATTTTATATGTTCAAATGTAAAACTAGTAAAACTAACGATTGCTGTTTTGGCAATTAAATAAAGTTTTACTAAATAAAATAAAAGGTATGAAATAAATAGAGGCGTTGCTTGCATAGGGTGTGATGTGAAAACTATAAAAAGGTCATGTGTATCATGTGTCGATCGCTTACTCTGGCCAAGTAAGTAGTGGCATATGATACTATGAACTTCTTGTAGCGGACACATTTACGTCCGATGTAGTAAGGGCGGGGTGAATGGGACTAACTTAAATAGTACCCAAAAGAATCAAATAAATAATATGTTTGATAGTAAACATAAATACAAGCCGGACGACGGAAGCGTATTACGTTAAAATGACGAGCCTGAGAGAAGGGACAAAGATCGAAGTAAATGAAAATACAAACCAACTAATGAGAATGCTAAGGCATGGGGATAAAACTTTTTATCGGCATAAGTGATGAAATTCACATGGACAAGTCAAACGAATTAAATAATGAATAAAGGACTTAATTGAATAAAAGCGATGGATTTCGCTAAGACGACCAAATAAATTAAAATGATGTCTAAAACCATATAAGAATGGTTACTTGATAATGATTACGGTAAAAATACCCGATGAACGGGTAGGATTGTGGGTGAATGCGCAAACCGAGAGAACGGGAACGCGAAATAGAAAGTCAAAAGACTCGGAATACGAGTCATGACTAAAAGATGACAAGAATTTTCGCAAACATAAATTTTGGTAATTACGTTCAACCATTTCAAAGTTGGACGGGTCAAATAGAGAATGAAGTTTGACATTCATAAGTGATGAAAATTCACCCAAAATAAGTCAAACGAGTCAATTGAGGAATAACGCTTAATATAATAGGAAAACGCAAACCGGTGAAATCGGAAAGCTAAAAACAATAAGATAGAAGGACCCGGGTAATGGGTTGTAAAGGAGTATAAGTATAAACCAGGTAACGGTAAGCGTAAGACAAACCGACGTGTAAATGACGTTAGAAGTCGTAAAGTCGGAAAGATAGCCCGAAAGTAAACAAATGAAACCTTAGACTACGGTCAAGGTCAACTAAAGTTCAAAAGCAAAATTAAATGATTCCAAACATAACAAAGGATGCTTTAAAGCTATATATGTATAAATAGACATATGAATGTAGACGTGAATAAAAGACGATCTATGGGATCATCATAACCTACGGGATAAAATGTAGTGATAAGGTCTACGAGACCAAGGAGACCGTTGGGTCATAAATAGAAAGAGACGAACTGTTGGGTCTCACCTTAAAAGGGGAAACATATAAAGAAATAGCCCATGAGGCTAAGTGAAGAAACCTACGGGTAAATATTGTAAAGCAAGGGAAACTGGTTACAACTCTCCGTGTAAAATAATAACGGTCAGGAATAAAACTTAAAACGAAAATTCCTAGACATGAGAAAAAGATATAAGACAAGGAGAAAATGTAAACTAAAAATTTAGTTTTTAGTCAAAAGCAATGTTTTAACTGACATAAGTAGTATGAGATGGTTTAGAAAATCTTAAACACACATAAGGCCGGAGATGGCAAAGTAGTATACCCGTGTGACGGGGTATGAAGTGACGGTGGCAAATTAGGCTAGCCGGCAAAACTATTCAAAGTTAAGAAAATGTCATGACGAATACAAAACACTTGTTAATATAAGACAAGCGCGTGATAAACCTGTTAAAAGACTAACGAGACTGAGTGGTCAAGTTACAACTCAGTCAATAAAGATTAAGGGTTATAAGCAGTAAGTAACGGCCCGCGAGGCCTTACACATGAAAGACGTACGCGTCAGTATACATGAAAACTTTTAACTAAAAGACAACGGGTTTTTAAATGGTTACCTTATAAGGTAAACCATAGCATATAATAAGGGTAGAAAGTAACTGGACCAATAAGTCTAGTTAGTGAGACCGGTTAAGGTCATTTAAATAAATTTGGTTTGCTTGTTAGCGGTGGATTCGGTATAACTGAGCCGAATAAATAAATTTGAAAACAAAGGAAATTGTTGCTAAAGGTGAAAGATTTCACCAAAGACCTTTAAACGGGTCAAAGTAACGGATTCATAAAGAGTTCGATAGTATATGAAAGCGATGGATATCGCTAAGATAACTAAACTAGTAGAAATAACGAGATTACATTATTTCAAGTTGCACTAGGTCTTATGAGATATGTAGACAATTAGAAACCAAAAAGATGTTACCATACCTTTCTGGTAATACTAACAATTGGTTAAAAGTATAAGTAACGTTTAAAAGATTTCTCGGATCGAATACATTTGAGTTTAAACTCAATGAATTATGTAAGAAAAGGTTTCGAGGACGAAACCTCTTTAAGAGGGGTAGACTTGTAACACCCTGAAAACGGGTTTGGTAATCAAACCACGTTAATACTACAAGACGGGTAAAATACAGTTAGTGGTAAAACTTACCCGGTAAATTTCAGGATTTAAATAAATAAATCTAATATTTATTAAAAGGATGGGAAATACTTTGAGAAGCAAAATATATAAAAAGGCCCGAGATTTAACGGGACTTAAAATAAAACGGGGTTTTGAACAAGATGAATAACTAGGAAAATTATAACCTAGTTAACTACAAGTTTATAAATAACTTGAAAAAGGGTTAAAACAACCAAAACTATATGTCAAACAAAAGTGGAGGGGCCAATGTTGTTAAAATTGAAACTTATAATATTAGTTTAATTAAAAAAAAAAACAAAACCAAACATCTCATTTGAGATGTCTGGTCGATCAAGAACAAGCCGAGAGGGCGACACCCTCACCCCCAAAACCCTAACTTCAACTAAACTCTCAAATTGAAGGCCCAAATCAAGTTGAAATCAAAATTGAACATAGAATCGTGATCACCTTGTCAAGAGGATCGTAAGGTATGTCGAATTTGGTCATTTTGATTCAACCCAAATTCTTGCATGTGATTGAAATTGAGTGTTGAGCTTAATTATGTGTTGTAAATACGAAGTTGGAAGTGATATAAGGTTTAGGGACAAACCCTAGATGATTTCTTGTCAAAATTCTTGCATGATAATAGTAAGGATCAAAATCACCATAGTGGGTGATTAATATGTTTGTAGAGCTTGATAAGCACTAGGATTTAAACCCTTGTTCTAGTGTAAACTGAAACTATGAGGAAATCTCTGAATTGTTGATGTTAAAATATGTGTATATAGTCTAATTGAAGTTAATTGGGGTGATAAACTCAAGTCATGAACTTGGTTTAGATTATGTAGAAATCTGACCCGCTAGGTGTTTGATAAAACGCCTAAATAAAGGTTAAAATGTAAAGGTTGGGTAAAACGCAGATTTGAATATGTTAAGAAATTGTGCGTAAAGACTTATAAAAAGGGTTCTAAACGGATTGTGAATTGAACTCTTTAGGCAAGGAATCCGGATCGTCAAATGGACTAGCCGATGGAAATACGCGTTTAAAAAGAGTGCTTAAAAGGTATGTAACTACGGTTCCGTTACGTTATGCTTGATTTCGTATTCTAGCTAGTAGACTTTAAATTAGCATAATACATGAAATTGGCTTTTACTTGAAGTGATGAAGATCACTAGGTAAATAAACGGGTCAAAAGGTGAAATTATCACCCTTTGACAATATTGTCTAATGGTTTGTCGAGTTACATGTTATAGGAATAAATAGCAAATGGATAAGTACATCGCTATTGCTTAGCGGTTACGAAGGCAAGGTATTGAAACGGGTCAATATATTGTTCCGAGCCAGGTATGTATAATAACACAACTCATCATGTAGAATTTGGAGTTCTATAAGAGTTAGACAATGTTAAAGTGTAGATATTCGGTTATCTTTAAGGTAAACCGAATAAATTTAATTATTTTCATGGCGTTTTAGAAGCACATGAGTTTATAAATAAGATTATAGTTAAAAGGGTCGGATTTTGGGTTAATCAAGTATTTAAAGGACCCTTGTAGTTATAGAAGGATGAAATTGACCAAATTGCCCTTGTAAGCCAATTCAGACGAACGACCCTTAAAGGTGGTTCGGAAATAAGTTTTATGATTATATAAATGCTTAGGACAAGTTAGATAGTGAAAAACGTAAATTCTTGGGTCGAAGGGCTTTATATGAGTCCTTGTCGTAAAATGGTAATCCGAGGGGTAAAACTCGGAACATATAGATATCCACATGAAACCCAATACACATATAGTTGTAGTGGGAGGTTACTAGATAAGAAATGTAGAACTACAATGCTAGAAGGGAATGAAAGCGATTGCAAGCTTTAAAGTGCTTAAAATACCCTTAACGGGTCAAAATAAGCATACGAGCGAAAACGGGTTTAAATTGTGTAATAAACCTATGATTAGAACCTAATATAGTAGGTGACATTAATTAAAAGAAGTGTATGAGATATAGGAATCAAATGAATAGGTTTGTTTGATAAAATGCATAAACGGGTTAAAATTCGGTAAAAGGGGAACGAGTCGAAGGCTTAGAAGTCTCAAAATTTATTATGTTGGATGTTGGATTTTAACTCCATATGATGGAGAATTAAATTACGGACGCGTAGGAAAAAGAATCGCGTAAAACGGATCAATAACGAAGAAGTTATGGCCGTTTCCGTGAAATCGGGTTAAGCTGGGAATGTACAGCAACAGCTGAAGGAACAGTCTGTGAAAAAGGGGGCCTAGCGTGACGCGACGCCCCTTGGCGTCACGCGACGCCCCTAACTCCGGAAAATTTTTATTTTTTGTCATTTTAACCCCTGTACTTGTTTGAACTTAATATTTGACTATCAAAACTAACTTTTAAGTTGGTTTTGATCATAGGTGAATGCCAAGAGTGCACGGATGAAGATCAAGCGACGAGCAAGAACCGAACACGATCACGAATTAAGCTTCCGCACTATGTATCGTTATTATGTTAAACAACGAACGTACACATGATATGTTGTATACTTTTAAATTGTAAAAAGTTTTAATAAACCCGTAATTTCCAATGCATATGTAATCTTAATTACATGATTGTTTTTCGTAAATGATACTTTAAACCTTAATTTATAAGAACGGGTGTTACACGAAATGAACATCTGGTGCGAAATAACCTGCAAAAAGACTTTAAACGAAATGATTCACACGAAAAGAGAAATTTCACACGAAATGAGTGATTTCGTGCGAAATGACCAAACGAAAGATGATTTCGTGCGAAATCAACTGATTTTCACACGAAATAAGAGCACTTTGGTGCGAAATAGTGATTTCGTACGAAATACTTCACACGAGATACTGGTTTCGTGCGAAATTAACCAAAATTTCAAACGAAATACTTATTTCGTACGAAATGAAAATGCTATTTCGTGCGAAATACTGCTGATGTCATCATCTCGAGCTGTTTTTGCCAAAATTGATCAGGTTTTAGTTCGAATTTTGGTCCAATTTTCTCAAGGCTTTGATAAAACACTGTTTCGCTTATAATGTGAGAAATTCAATCCATTTTATCCGTTAAAACTTGTTTAATATTGAAAAGAAGGTGTAGAAGTCAGAAAATTTGATGAAATCAAGCTGAAATCTGTAGAACTCCTCCTCTTGAGTTTTGATACCACTTGTAGGACCGTTTTCACGACCGAAACGAGTCGTTCAGAGGTGTTCTTCTTAATACGAGAAGCAGAAACTAACGTATCGAGTTTGAAACAGCTTGCAATTCACTTTAATTGTCTTCTTTATATTTTTGTTATAGATTTACAGCGAGTAGACACTTCGGCAGCAGTTCGGCACTGAAACCGGAAAGTTACAAATGAGATGGCACATCAAGTATTTATAGGTGAGGTGATTTCATATGAACAGGTTCACACGAAATCAGATTCATGCGAAATCAGCATTTCGTACGAAATGACAAAGTCATTTCGTACGAAATGGCAAAGTCATTTCGTGCGAAATCAATTGTCCTATTTCGTGCGAAATCAACCTCTTGACATGTTTTCTCGTTTTACGTGCCCTGATCTATCTATATACAAACAAGACTCGATACAAGATGAAGTCGACAGACGTATACACCAAAAACCAAGTGTTTAGTTAATCCATTGAATTTAATGTTGATAATACCCCGAATACAAGACGGCTCCTGATTTACATTGCCCTTTCTCCAATGCTCCTATCAAAGCATTGGTCATGACTAGGTCATTAGTTCAACAACCGTCCTCCCAGGTACGGGGTGGGTCACAGTTTCGCAACAGGCCCAACTAAGTGTTTATTCAAGATCACATCCCCACCTAGCATAAAATTAGAGAGTTGACTGGCCCAACTGGCACAGCCCATCCCGGTCATGCCGCTCGGTTGTCCCGGGTCAATTTCACGGCCCATATACTTTTTAATTAAGACTTGTTTGATTGGGCTCAACTAACATGTTAAGTGTCCACTACGAATATCTAACTTAGATTATGCTAACGATTGCTAACCATGCTACCCTCCCGACGACACAACGGCCTCAATTAGTTGATTGAACCCAAACAAGTAATTTTCAATACAAGTAAAACTCTAACAGATCATTGATCTACTAAACACGTTCATTGATCCATCAAAAACCAACTTAGCTACGAAATCTACCAATATCAGTCAACTATGGGTTCGTATACACGTTTCACCTACGTCAGCATTATTACCATCATGCACCCTAAATATTTACTATCAATCCATCATTATAATATTTCTTGATTAGATCTACCAGGGAGTTTAATAAAGTGTTTATTATTATTACACATATCATGTTTACATAAACACACATCGCACCAAAGATTATAACGTCACATGGCATATTTAATTGCACATTTATAAACATATCAAGATCCTGTAATCATTTATTTAATACCACACTAACATATTATAACCATTCTGTTTATATTACGTAAGTGTATCCATGGTTCTTTATCATATGTTCATGCAACCCTAACACCTATAACATCACATACAAACATAAACCACAATCATCAATTAAAAGTTAGCATGAATATGTAACAACTAACCCAAAAGGTTCAATCGACAGGCTGATGTCTCGAAGGGGGGGGGGGGGTTTCTCCTGCCGTATGCACACTTGAGAGGGTAGGGTTTGTTTTTGTTTTGAGATATTGATAAGTAATTACATATGAAATCACATTTAAATCCCTCATGTTTGCGTGAATACTTACTAACCCAAATAGCCGGCCCACTATTAACATTAACCGACCCACACTAAGCTTCCTTTGAGCACCACTAGGCCCAAACCCAAGTCAATGTAATTGGGTGTGTGTATGTACTCAGAATGGGCTCCGAGTGTATTAACAATATCAAATAGGAATCGATAATAAACATTGGATTTTGTGTTAGAGGTGTGCAAATTAAATATTAACATTTTAATCAAGGCAAAGCACTTAGGAAAGATAGCAATTTCATAATAAACCGGGCTCCGAGTGGGTTGGGCCGAGGAAAGGAAACAAGTAACTCGTGGCCCAAAAAGGGTTGGTTCCCTAAATTAGCTAGACTACCCACAATAGCGTTTAATGGTTTTCTTGTAGTTAATCAAACCACACACGTAACCATACTCAATCACGTTACATTTAGCACATAAATTACAATTACGAGTGTTTGTAAGGGACGGACGTGAAAGAGGAATAATAAAACAGGATCACGTGATTAGGAGGCACTGACCTTGAAAGTTCGGGTTGTCACACATATTAACTTAGGAAACCTGTTCATGACTCATTTGTTTACCCGTTATGCATTTTTCGCGTTCGGTACGGTTTATGTAACTAGTTTGCATAAATTAACCGAAACGGGTCAAACCTTATCATTTTTATCTCAAAATCCAGAATGTGTTTATTTTACCCATATTATAGAAGTCTTCAAACTTGTCGGGTCTAAATCACATTCTAATCCAGTCTTCGCTTAATCTTGCGTTTTGAACTGAATACCTTTCTTTAAAACTAACCGGTCTAAGTTTAAACTTAAGTAAGACCCGTTAGGAATCTAATAGGTTAATTAAAACCTTCTTCCAGATTTAGGAGACCAGTAAAAGATACTTGCACTTGCTGATTTGTACGGCTGGGATAAATTTGTATAATTTGTTCAGGTAAATACTTTTAACTTATTTTCCCTTATACGGGCTTGGGGTACGGTATATAAAATACCGCTTGGTCGGGTATTAAATTTTTAATCGTATGAAGGTTAAATCATTGAGATAACCCGTTTAATCTGTTTTGTTTATTTTAAGCCTTTGGGAGGTTAATGACCATGTCCTGGATATCCTCGGCTCATTCATTGGAATGGCCACGACTTAAGCACGGGGTGTACGCATACACCTGCCGATGCGTATGTAAAATTTATTTACCCGCATGTTCAAGAATAACTCGCCGTGGAATACATTATGTGCTGCGTCTATTAATCTTTAACCTGGTATTCAGCCCGTGCTACTGAACGTATAATAAACATGTAATTCTTTAACAAGTTTATTTTTAAATAATTGTCCCATGTTATAAAAGATTATTTGTGCCTTGTGCATTTCAAATAAGTTTTCTTAAATAGTTTTCAAAAGAGTCAGCTAATTGTATTTAACAGTGTAAACTGACGTATTTTTCAAAAAGGCTAAAGTGCAGGTACTAGGCGGAATAGGCTGGATACTCCTAGCATCAATAAAGAGTCTTGCAAGCTTAGATGTTTAAGAATCTGTTGAACAATGTTGCTTTTATCTTTGATCCGCCTGTGGATCCCTTACAACCGTTTTTGTAATAACTAATATTAGGTTTGTAATGTTTTTTTCTTTCGACTTCCGCTGTGCATTAAACTGTGATAAATTGTCTATGATGATATCAAGTACGTCACGATACTCCCCACCGGGCCCACCGGTAATACATGGAAATATCGGGGTGTGACATAAGTACATTCATACGTATTCCATTCATATGTGCGTACATACAAGTTCTCACAACTTACACACGCTACAGTTCCATATCTACATACATACATACAAGTCACATTCACTTATTCGTAAATGGAGCCTTACCTACACACATAAACACAAATAAATGCAATAGCAATTAAACATAACCGACTAACTGCCAACAAACATGATGAACATTCCATTAACATGATGAACATTTCAGTAATATGATGAGCATTCCATTAACATGATGAACATTCCAGTAATATGATGAGCATTCCATTAACATGATGAACATTCCAGTAACATGATGAACATTACATTAGCCTGATGAACATTTTAGTAAAATGATGAACATTTTAGTAACATGATGAACATTCCATTAACATGATGAACATTCCAATGACATGATGAACATTTCAGTAACATGATGAACATTCCATTAACATTATGAACATTTCAGTAAAATGATGAACATTCCATTAACATGATGAACACTTTAGTAACATGATGAACATTCCATTAACATGATGAACATTTCAGTAACATGATGAACATTCCATTAACATGATGAACATTTCAGTAGAATGATGAACATTCCATTAACATGATGAACATTTTAGTAAAATGATGAACATTTTAGTAACATGATTAACATTCCATTAACATGATGAACTATCAACCTAATTTACATTAAGGATAGACGAAATTCATATGAACTTACCTTGGTACTTACCCTTACCCGTAACTTCTTACATGGTTCTCTATATACAACATACCAAACTTCATTTATAAATAAGAAGTGATTCCGGAAATCACTTACCTTAAGTGTCTGTATTTGCATCCGTTTCCTCGCCTCCTTTTGACCCGTTAGCCTTCCATGCTTCAATCCATCTTAACATGATTCCTATACTTTCATATCATCGCATTCACATTCTTGTTAGCATACATGATTGTACATATTAACGATCATATCAAATTCATGTTTCACATTTGACTTTCATTAGTCAATTCTAACAAGCATAAGGCATATTTCCACAAGTCAATCTTTTCAAACTCATATAATTCATCACGTCATCACATATAACACATATGGATATAACACGCATCATATGACTTTCTGTAACATTACAATTGTGACAAAAAGTCTAACATTGCTACTTATGCACAGTTGACTTTAAGAAAGTCAACGATATATCATATGAAGTTTCGACTTAACCTCATACATCCATGTCACTATAGTAGACTATACTAATGACACTATATACATTTCATACTCAAGATGCAATAAGCATACAACCACATGATTATCTAGTTATATGCACACACCAAACATATTCAATTCCGTTCATTCTAGTAACATAATTCTACAACTAACACCATGACCTATACTTAACAACCCTACATCATTCTAACGTCATCCTGTTCTAATGATCTCATACGCTTCACATTTAGTGTACTTTTACTTATCAATTCTGATTAAGCAATTATTCAAACATGTAGTAAACATCATACCACTCCAACATAGAGTACAATATTCTAATGCATACTTTTACCAAATAACATGGTCAACCAAATCCTACATGAATTCCATCTAAAAATAGATTTCTCATGTTTATTTATCATCAAATACATCATATCCCCATATTATACGATTTCATCCATTACCTGCATACCATTTCATCTATTAATCTCACCTAGGCATTTCATCAAACACTTGGTGTGCATACCACAATTTATGCATAATGTACAAGTGTTTCATGCTTTACTTCCTACTTCATGCTTTCATTCATCAATTAACACAATAACATCAACAAATTCATATCACATTCAATCTACCTAACAAGAACGCATTACATACAACATAGCATAACAAGATTTGAATAAGTATTGGACATGGGTGACACACCCATGTCGCCATCTTCACCACTAGAAGTGGGTTTCACCTCCAAACATCAAATTACTCCAAATCGTTCATAACCCAAGACCTATATGGTGATTCTAACACCTCCTCATACTTAATTTCATACTACTTCATGGTTTGATCATAACCCACTTCTTTAAAAATCACCAAATCAAAATTTATAACTTACCACATGTTCATTAGCATGAGATGGTAAGGATTCTTCATTCATGCATTGATTTAGCTTCAAATCCTTCTTAAATTTCTGGATTTTAGAGTGTTTGGGAGAACCTTCTTCTTTGTTCTCCTAGGCTGTCGACACACACACATAAACACACACTAACCACTGAAGTTTTCTATTTAATAGAAACTTCAACCTATTTTCCCACTTTTAGTCCTTACTTGTTTGACTAACTATTTAAATAAGTTAAATAGCTTAGTTATTTTATTTCATACTTAATACATACGGAAACATACTAGTGGATTACAATTCAAATTTTGGGGCGTTACAAGTCTACCCCCTTAAAGGAGGTTTCGTCCTCGAAACCTTTCTCATTCCTACTAGACCAATTCTACTCTTACGTTTTCATTATATTCATTCAAGATATTTACAACAACACGAAAACACTTGTGACTCATTGAAGAGGTAGCATTTGTTGGTGCACTTACGTCTGCTGACTACGTCTTTCATTGAGTCTTGAAGTTGAACAGATGAAATATGGCACGGAAACCTAGAAATACATGTTTGTATAGGGTTCGCTTATCAGTCACTAGGTTAGGTTCGCTCTTGTGTCATATATTGTCTAGGTTCGCTTATTCGGTCATTGACTGGATTCGCTTATATGGCATGAAGCCAGGTTCGCTTATATGGTTGTCCATATAAGCGAACCCAACTCAGTATATATAGGGGATGTTTAGAGCGAACCAAGACAGACAGTTAATGGTGTATTTTGTTCCGGCATGCTGCTGAAGTGCTGTCAAATCGTGTAATCGTGCAATTAATCAATAATACAGCAAGTTTAAAGTGAATACAGCTTCAATAGCACCGAATTATTCGTTTCCGCCTCTTAATTCGGATACGAACTTCTCTGAACGACTCAAACAGGGCCGAGAACGATCCTACAATTGGTATCAGAGCTCAGGAGGAGGAGTTCTTGCCATTTTAGCTGCATTTCTTCTGATTTTCTACACTTTCTTCATTTTTTTCAAAAATTTTCACGGTAAAACAAGCTCAAAATCACACAGTGCACTCGGAATCATGAATTAACAAACCCTAGAAGTTTTCAGATCTAAAATCGACCTAGAAAGTTGATTTTTAGGGGGTTCGCTTTTACGGTTTCGCTCAAAAAGTGACATCAGCATATTTGGTTCGCTCAAAGGGACTGGTTCGCTTGAAATTACAGGACAGGTTCGCTCCAAATTACTACACTGGTCCGCTCCAAAGACATCAGAATTGGTCTTCTCCAAAATCAACTGGTCCGCTTATCAGGTAAATTGATCGGTTCGCTCGAATGGTTTAGTTGTTTGGTTCGCTTTTCTGGTCCAATCAAGAGATCCGCTCGACCGGTTTGTTCAGTTGGTCCGCTTATTCGGACAATTCATTGATCCGCTCATTGGCTAATTCATTGATCCGCTCATTTGTTCAAACAGTTGGTCCGCGCATAAAGACACTATATTGGTTCACTTTTGGGAACAGTTATAGTATCGCTCCTGTGTCAGTTTTGCTTTTGTGAACGAAGTGTTAAAATTTGATAGTTGTGAACGATGGATACTGAATTTTATAACGCTTTTGCTACTTCAACCTCGATTACTCAAAGTGCTTTGATCGACAATGAAACCGGAACATCTCAAAGACCACCTAAACTCATGGATATTGATGATTATAACGTGTGGTCAAAACGGTTCGGAAATTGGGTTGAAGCTTATCATCTAGATGCTTGGGAACACACTGAAGAGCCATATGTTAAGCCCACAAAGAATGATGTTGTGAACGGTACTCCGTTAACACTTAGAGAGATGAGTACAGCAGATAAAAAGAAATATCGCGATGAAAAACTTATGGTGAGTCTGCTTCAGCAAGCTATAAAAGAAGATATCTTGATACTGCTTCAACATGACGGAACTGCATATTCAATGTGGACAGAATTGGAAGCAAAGTTTACGGGAAGTGATGATATGTTAAAGAACAAAATGTCTCTCATGAAAAAGGAATTTGATTTGTTTCGGGGATTGAAAAATGAAAACACCAAGCAAATTATTGATAGATATTGTAACTTGGTTAGAAATATGACGAAACTTGGTGTTAAGAAAGATACTGATGAATTAATTGAAAAACTTGCAGATGCGCTTCCATATGAAACATGGGGAACATTTTTGATGATGCTGAGGTCCAACAAAGCAGAATATAAAAAGATGACACTAGGAGACTTCATAAAGCATCTGGAAGCTCAAGAGATGGAGCAGAGGAAGATCGCTAGGATGAAGAACTACGATGGAGAACAGGATATCAGTCTGTACTACAAGCATGGTGCTACTGATTCAACAAAGTATTCTCCTAAGATCGAAACTGCTTACAGTGTTAAAGATTCTCCTGAGAAGAAGACATCTCAAGGATCAAGCAACAGCACAAGATTTTCATCTTTCGATCCTAACATCTCTATAACAAAGAATGGTAGAAAACTTCAGTGTAACATTGTGTTAAGCCTTGAAAATGACCAAGACTACACTGAAGAGATTGCTAAAAATCAAATGTCTTTGTTAGGGATGATTTTAGAATCTTATAGCTGTTTTGTTGCAGGAAAGATCGGAAATCCAATGCTCACGAAAGAGGATTACGATCAAATTGATGCTGAGGAAATGGAATTGATGGATATAAAATGGTGTATGGCGAGTGTGATGAGACGTGCTGAAAAGTTTAAACAAATTACTGGCCGTGATGATTTTCGTGATGCAAATGTTTCAGCTTTGGGTTTTGATAAATCTAAGGTTACGTGTTTTCGTTGTAGGGAGAAGGGGCATTTCAAGAGGGAGTGCAAAAACCGTGAAGCTACCGGTGCCCAGAATCCTTTCGGAAACAATGACTATCACAAGAAGGCCATTTATCATCAAATCACACCACCAGCACAGCAGCAGGCACAAACAGCTCATGGGAGAGATGTGATGGATAATTCGAAAAGAGCATGTGTTGTTAGTCAGGGAAAATATGATAACTTTACCTGGGAAAAGTATCTTTTAAAAGACAGCAAAGTGTGTCTAGCTGAACAAGATGATGAGAAGTTGGCAGAAGGTTTTACTTGGGATG
This sequence comes from Helianthus annuus, assembly GCF_002127325.2. Taxonomy (NCBI): domain Eukaryota; kingdom Viridiplantae; phylum Streptophyta; class Magnoliopsida; order Asterales; family Asteraceae; genus Helianthus; species Helianthus annuus. Next base: position 100,332,094 of record NC_035448.2, on the reverse strand, counting down.
ATTTTTGTCCAGATCAAAATCTTATGGCCAAAGAGATGTCCAAAAACACTTCTCATGCTTTCTTTGCTAATGCTTATGATTTGAAATGTGCAGAAAGGTGCAGAAAAGTCATGGAAGCTGCTGAAGAAAAACGAAGAAGGAACAGAGAAGAGGCAGAAGAGGAAGAGAGATTGAAAGAAGAAGCGAAAGCTGAGAAAAGAAGAAGAGCTGAGTTTTTACAACCGAGCAGAAATGTCAAAGAAGTTCCAGAATATGAAGTGAAGATTGATGCAGAACGAGTTGAAGTTTCTGAAAAGTGCTTAAACTGTGATTCGCTGATTAAGCAGAAGAATGAGCTGCTGCACAATATTCACAAGTTGAAAGAATCGTATGATACTATGAACAGAGAAATCAACAAATATACCGATTCTGATGGTGAACAAGCTGAAGCTATGAATACTTTGAAGATAGCTTATCTGAGACAGCTTGATACGACGAACTTTAACATAAAGAAATGTGCAGATCTCGAGCTTGAGTTGGCAACACAAAGGATAGAAACTGAGAAAATTAAGAAATTATTAGATAGTTACTCATGTTCTACTTTTGTGGTTGATAGGATTTATCCGGTGGTGAAAGATTTGAAGACGTTCAAAGAAGAGCAGACATCGGATGAAGAAAAGTGTGTGACAAATGTTGAAGAAAAGTTGAAAGCTTCTGGTAAGAAACCGAGTGTATCCTACAATAGATGTCTGCCCCTGGTCGAAAATGGATATTCACCTCGAAATCCAAATTCAGAAAGAGTCAATAAAGCGATCAATTTGAAATGGGAGTCTGGGTCGTCGGATAACTTACCAGATAGTATTGATGTCACATATACGTCATCAGACACTGATCATGAGTCAAAGTTGATAAAAAGTATGGTCGATCAGGTGTTAGACAGCGATGACAATGAGGTGTCAAAACCGAAGTCAAAACCCGAGTCAAAGTCTGGGTCCAGTGCGTCAAAGCCAACAGTCAAAAAGGACAAACGGGTTTATGATAAAGAGTTTTTAATGTCTAAATCTAATTTGAATGATGAACCATTCAAAGTGGCATATACTTTGAAAGGTTCTGACAAATTATATTCTGATGAAATCTTTCCAATAAGAAGTGTTAGACTTGAAATGATTCAAAAGGTTTTCAAAATAACAGAAATTAATATTTCTGAAATAAAAGATTTCAATCTTAATGGAAAACCTAAACAATACATTTCAAGAGATCAACAAAGAATCAACAAGAAAATGGGTTACAATTGTGGTTATAGTTTCCGACAGAAACCAAACCATAATCGTAATTTCAAAAAGAAAGGTCTTGGTTTTATTCCACCGAAAAACTATAAAAATGAGCAAATGTATAAACCAAAAACAATGTTTGTTGCAGGAAAAACTACAGAAGCTAAAAAAGAAAAATCATTCAGAAATCAGACGAATCAAGAATTCCTTGCTAAAAAGCAAGAGGACATGAAGAAGAAGGAAGATCCAAAGAAGGTTGAAAAGAGATCTTGTTTTCAGTGTAAAGCTGTGGGTCATGTTGCAAAGGATTGTCCGAAGACATTCAAGCCAAAACAGGAGGTCTCTGGGAAAATGAAAGAAAAAGTTGTTGAGAAGACTGAACTGTCAACCCGAAAGTTCACAGGCTTTGAGAATTCAACTTATGAAAAAGGAGAATCTTCAAAGAGTGCTTCCAAAAGAATAGACAATGCCACAAATCAGAAATGGGTTGTAAAAGGTTCAGGTAAAAAGTTTGGTGATGATTCTGATTCCATAAAATCAGAGGAGCCACATGTTGAGAAAAAGATTATAAGAAAAGTTCCGAAAGTGGACGATGTGAATTTTCCGCCACTAAATGCTAAAAATTACAAATCTAAAATTGGAAAAGTTGAAATTTCAAATCAATTTTATTCTGACAAGAAAAAAATTGATGTTGAAAAAACTTTCAACGGAAATGTAAAACGCATCTTTGGAAAAATGGTCAGTGGTAAGGCCCAAAGCATTAAGGATTTTTATGCTTCCAAAGGATGGGTTTACAAGTCGGTTGAAAGGAACGATGAAAACAATGAGGTTACACCCAAGGAAGGTCAGGCTTGGGTGGATATATTTTTTCAAGAATAAAATCCTGACTTGCCGAAGATCCCAAGTTGGTATCGTGGATCATGAATCGGCATCCTTCTTAATCTGTGTTTGAGGTTTTGCAGGACTTGCCGGAACTCCCAGGTTTGTAAGCGAGGAGTAGGAATCGGCACATTGAGAATTCAACCAAAAGATGGTAATTGGTTGAAAAACAGGTTTGATAAGCTTAATTGCTAAATCTTCAAGTGGTTGTATGTTTGTGGATGTTATAAGTGGTTCAGAATGAGAACTAGTTGATCGTACAAGTGGTTAAATCAAGGTCATTAATTTGAACTTGAGTTAACTATCATTCATAAGATTGGTAAAACAATATGATGATTTGAACCCCAATTTTACAAAAGGTAATAACAACTAAACTTATTTTCCGGAAAAACCATTCTGATTAAAACAAACTTGAGTGTTTTGAAATCATTATGGGAAAATAATTTTGTTGTGAGGGGGAGTTCTGATTGTTTAAGCCAAACGGATGGAGAATTGAGGTGTTTCAATATCAGTTGTCATGTTTCTGTATAGTTTGTTTTTCAATTTTCTTTAGATGTATTTGAATTTTAGGGGGAGTAAGAATTTTTTTTAGAAAATCCAAAAACATCAGAAAATTTGAAAAAGCCAAAAACATGATAAAACAGAAAAATGAGTTTTTGTTGCATAAAAGAGGAAATGATAGTACATCAGTGGACTATCACAGCACGCTAAAGAATTGTGAAGTCAAAATGTGATAAAAATTTTTACTACGGATGTGTCAGTAGATTTTCGCACATTTAGTAAATTGAAACGAGATATAAACCTAAATCAAACTTACTTAATTCGTGGGTAACTATTCTTGAATATATGGGTAACCCCCGAAATCTTGTTTGAAAGGTCCCGTATTCTGAGATACTAGGTCTTTATGCTCAGTGATATCTGGGGTATTATTCCGGGACTTCTGCTGTATGGAAATACTGACCTAGTCCCCGAATAATACTTTCTGCTAAAAGCTTTGAAACACAAGCTCGCCCTCAGCAATCTGATTAAACAATAAAATTGATAGTCATTGCTGTTGTAAAAAAGATCCTCTAAAGGGGACCCACCAAAAGTCGAGCCGTCATCTCTCTGCTGAACGGAAGTTCTGACCTGAGCTCTCACGGTTTCGCATCTACCCCTTTACAGATATCATCTGTGGTATACTCACCTGTAAGACTGAATATTTGGGATCTGGATACGGGAGTATATTCAAGTGGAGTGATACATAATTAAGTTTAAGTCTCTAAAACATTAATATCATATCTCGAATCAATTGAAATCTGTGTGAAAATTTAAGTGGACAAACATACTGACAATCTAGGTAAATTGTTTAGAACTGAGTATGTTTAAAGCTTAACGGTGTTAGTGATATGTCTTATATACTGATATGATCCTCTTGCACAAGCTCACAAAAATATTGTCTGTAAATATTTTATTTTTACATTTATTTCTTTCAGAAAATTCAAAAAGATTTTTGGTGTGTTTTAGCATAAGTTTTGAAAAAGTCAAAAAAGATTTTCGACAACTGGTGTTAAGATGCTGATTTTTGAAATTCAAAGTGCTAAACTTGAAAAACTGGTTTGGGAGAGTGTATGTGAAGTTGGTAAATTTGTTTGAAAAAGCTGGTAATCGATTTTGAATGCAAAATCATTATTATAGCTTATCAACATAGTTTCTGGATTGTTGGAAAGTTTTAATTCTTAATAGAAACTTATGATTAGGTAGAGATTGTGCAGGTTTTGAGCCAGGTGACAATTATGTGTTGAAGTGCCAGGTTACAATCTTGAACCTAATGAAGTTGTGAATTCCAGACTACGATCCCAGCTGTGTGAGAGGGGGAGTCTGAAGACACCGTGTCAACATTCAAGAGAGAAGAATTTGTTGATGATGAAAATAGAGAATGAGAATTCTTGAAGCGAGAGATATTTCAGAGGCAGATTGTCGACTGATGAAGATTGTAGATAGACATGTGCGAAGACTCTTTGAAGACTCCGTCAACATCCGAGGGGGAGTCTGTTGGTGCACTTACGTCTGCTGACTACGTCTTTCATTGAGTCTTGAAGTTGAACAGATGAAATATGGCACGGAAACCTAGAAATACATGTTTGTATAGGGTTCGCTTATCAGTCACTAGGTTAGGTTCGCTCTTGTGTCATATATTGTCTAGGTTCGCTTATTCGGTCATTGGCTGGATTCGCTTATATGGCATGAAGCCAGGTTCGCTTATATGGTTGTCCATATAAGCGAACCCAACTCAGTATATATAGGGGATGTTTAGAGCGAACCAAGACAGACAGTTAATGGTGTATTTTGTTCCGGCATGCTGCTGAAGTGCTGTTAAATCGTGTAATCGTGCAATTAATCAATAATACAGCAAGTTTAAAGTGAATACAGCTTCAATAGCACCGAATTATTCGTTTCCGCCTCTTAATTCGGATACGAACTTCTCTGAACGACTCAAACAGGGCCGAGAACGATCCTACAACATTCACGTACCACCATAAATATATGTCTTGGTCTTGCCTTCTTAATTAAGCATAAGACTTTCATACATGTACCAATCGTAGTGAATCAAATAATTTCCATCTCACACATGTACCATACATGATATTTCATTCTAACCTTTGCCACATGATTACTTATCGTGAGTTTACTTGGTATTCTATGATTAGCATTCCTTCCGAGTACTTTCATTGGCACTTGGTAATTTAAGCCGTGTATATTCACATATTACCAACATTCATTTGGGGTTGTCACTTCCTCTAGGTAGTTATTATTTCATTTTCGTTAATCTTGAGCGAACCATAACATTTCATTATTAACATTCCTTCTACTTACTTTCATATTTAAATGAGGGATCAACATATCATCATACGCATACTATGAATATTCAATGATCTATTTATACTACAACAAAACTACCCTTTTCATATTTACTTATTTGTACTTGATGCGAGAAATAAGTATCATTCTACGTTTGTTATCATTACTTGTACTATGCACGCCCTTAGGTTTAACATCGAATCATTTCATTCATGTCACTTTGTTCTCCATCCTCTTCACGCACTATTTATTTTACATAAGTAATTATGTCATGCAAGTTCATCGTACGAGCGTTTAACCAATACCCGAAATTTTCACTCGAGGCATTTCAAGATTTCTTTTATATGACATAAATTTCTCCTTATGTTGACTGTTAAAAGTCAAACACTTCATACCATACCATATTTATCCTATCATTCATTTTCTTAGTTCGTATGTCGTATTCAATCTACCAATTCATACCTATCCAACATGAGTTATACATTTTACTAACCTCGATTTCATTGCATAATCAACGATCCGTAAACCAGATCGATCCGCTTCTTCACGAGTACTCACTGTACCAAGCCAGATTTCATTCATCCGTGTAATGAGCTTCTGCTCGTGCACATCCTTTCACCAATTCGATTGGTTTCATCACATTAAGAGTTCTACCACTATCATCTAACAAATTGGCGGTTAGCACATTTCATTCAAACATTCATTCCACTAGGTGATTATTCACCTAAAATTCTTCTACAAATTTCCTACGTACATGATATAACATATCACACATTCCTTTTCTTACATACAATGTATTGAAGTACACGTTTGTACTTCTTTCCATACATGCTTACTTGCAAAGACTTTATTATATCATTTCAGTATTTTTTGCAAAAACATACCATTCCCGTCCATACTTAAGTTATTTGTCTAGGTCGTAGTCGTCATTCATCCCGACTCCCAAGAGTCAATTAATAATATGTCTAACACATAACTTATTTCTTTCGTCTAAAGTTTCTTGCTACTACAATGGTTTTTATCGGTTTTATCTTCTTGACAATTCAACTACTTCATGCTATCTTACTATTACTTGCTTAATAACTTATCAACTTACTTTGTTTGGCTTTTCAAAAGTTCAATTGTAATTACATTCTGATCTACATTCACCAATTACCCAATTCTAACACACCCCTCTCTAGTCGAGCAATAAGCTCCTATTAAATGCATAACCTTTATACATACTTGACGCAAGTCAAAATCCATTGACTCGTTATCCATACCTTGCTTGACTATTTCCTTCCAGTTTGTGACATTACATTACCATACATCATGCTCACCTACAATTAAATAACTTGATCATTTCAAACATTAAATATCGGGTTCAAATGGCAATCACCATTTGACCCGCATAACTCATTTATCCTTTCAACCATTCTTGCATACAATACATGAGCATAATTATTTTCATATATATATATATATATAATATATATATATATATATATTATAATGCATGAGGGAGGGGTAATTTAAGATACCCAAAAAATAAGAACTTCTTCCCTCTTTATTTATAAAAACACCCCTAAAATGAGGGTAACTTGGTCTTTTAAACATTAATTATATTTTAGTCCCTAATATTATTACACTTAAATCCCTTTATTTTAACAAAATTATGGCTAATTAGTTACACTTATCCATTTCCACAACAAACTTATAATTATTTTACATATTCTTGACATATTTTATAAACTTTATTGTTTTAAAAATAATCCAAAGGTACCGTGATGACCTACTCATTTTTGCCAACATTTCGATAGTTGTCTTGGTTAGTATTGTTGTGCGGATTAAAATGTACAAGTAGATGATGCATTAGTGTACAAGTGACTAAAGCAATGTGTCCTATCACATTTTAAATGCTCAAGACTCTCTATGTTGTTGTCATTAGTATCCGTTTAATAATATTCTAACCCTTTTCACTCCGATTTTCATTTGATATGTTTGTGTATTTACTTGGTTGGGTGCACACACTTACATGGGTTAGCAGGTAGTAAATTGACATCAAACAAACTCACTTGTTTTATCTAATAGGTTGTATTAAAAAACTTTATATAATACCATATTCAACAAAATAAAATTTTAGTTTTCATAAAAAAATTATAAAAATGTTTTTAGAAGCATTTTCGTTTTCATAAAACCTTTTTTTATAAAAATGTTTTTTAGAAGTTTGGTAAATAAGTTTTCCACCAGCAAAATTTTAGGAAAAAACTCCATAATCTAAACATAATATATCTTCAAAAACTGAATACCATATTTTGTTGCATTTTTTAGGGATTATAAATACAAAAATACTCTTATAGATAATATTAGTTAGTTGAAAAAAACTACAGATTATTCAATTCGTTGGTTTAGAGGTTCTATATATAGTATAATTTATTAATTTTTTTTCACTTCAAGAAATTTCTTGTTCTTTAAAATTTTTGTTTTACATGTACTTCAATTTTCTGTTGTGTATAACTTTGATTTATTCTTCTATGCTCACACTTAACATTTATCTTATTTATTATTTAGTGGTTTTGGAGCTTCAATATTCATCCTTTCAGATCTTTACACAGGTAAGTATGTTTCTAAAGATGATATATTGTTTGATTTTTTTTGTTTTTATATTATCTTTAACTGTGAACGTCGTTTTTTCATATTATTTATAACAGTAACATGATAAAATATGTAACTAAAATACTTGACAATTTTTTTCAGTTCCCCAAACTACTCCAGCTACTACTGATGTATCAGTTAAAGAGGAGAACAAAGAAGAAACTCATCATCCAAATGATGTAATAATCAAACAGGAGGAGATATACTAAATTCCGGAGGACGTTGATCTCGATGATGGCAAATGGTGGTGTGACAATCTAGATGGCATCCTTGAAATGTTTAAGCCGTATGATTACTAAATTGATCTCATCATGGTGCAAAATACTTGACACTTGAGCTTTTAGTTTTCAACTACCAGAAACGAATGCCGCAATGCAAAGTGTCACCCCGCCGCATCGCGCGGGCACCCTACTAGTATATATATATATATATAAGTTCAAAACATAACTTGAATAGTATCCGCTTCTTAAAGAATATTTACTCGTTTGATCTATAATTACTTAAAATTTTAAGCCTTTCATTCTTGTCATTCATTCTTACTTATTTGATTCGTGCTTATTTACGAATTTTAAACTTTTCTATTCTATCATTCATTCCCTTCTATGTTTCGAATCCGTCTCGCGGTTTCTAACATATCATTCATATCTTTCATTCCTTTCATGTTTCGAATCCGTTTCACGGATTCTAACATATCATTCATATCTTTCATTCCTTTCATGTTTCGAATCCGTCTTGCAGATTCTAACATATCATTCATATCTTTCATTCCTTTCATGTTTTGAATTCGTCTCGCGGATTCTAACATATCATTCATACTTCTCATGTGTATTTGGTACTTTCAAAACCCTGAAAGTCTTACATTTCCCTTCACCCTAACGTCCACCTACTACCTAATTCTAACGTACATACCTGTAACAATTATCACGGTCTCACAAACGTCATATGTTTCTTGTGTACTGGTCAGGTACACAATCCACATACTAGTTTCGTGTCTTCGTGTAATCGTCACCTTATGTCCGAAGAATTAGGTTTCGGCACGTGCAACATTTTTAAAACTTCATTACCATTCTATTATTATATTCCTTTTTAAAATTTTCCTTCACTTGATAGATTTTACTATTACATGCACCCATAGGTTACATTTACGTACCTGGGGTCAATTTGTCTTATCACATGCCTTGATGCCGGTCCTAGACCGCATTCACGGATCATCCTCTCCATGCAATTATGCTTACCTTACACATAACATACTGTTAGTTTTCTTCAAATACATACTTAAGTACATACCTACATTTGCTTCTACCCTTAGATCTTGATCGAGTCTCGGATTGTACGGGTTCCTTGTCACAAGAGCACACAGGTTTGAGTCCAAGTATTTACCTCCTCATACTTGATTTCCCTCAAACCAGGGCTCTGATACCAACTTGTAAGACCCTAATCATGATTTGACCCAAAACCACGCAGCGGAAAATGAACCGTAAAATTTATTTCTTTTAACTACTCTAACATACTTGAATACCGTTTAGGTCAACCCTTTTAACATAAATACATCATCCATTATTTATTTAATGTAACTATGTTACAAATAATTACAAACAACGTGACCGCTTTCCCGTACAATCCATGATCTTCAACTAGACCCTCGTTCACTTGTCCATCATGAATATCTGACTAACCTGCGATCACCATATATAACCAACACGTTAGTACATGGTGACATCATATATAATTTAATACATATACCTAAAAGGCTATATCACATTCTAACTACGTAAGGTATTCCATTGAAACATCCTCTCGATTTTATTTACTCGAGTCAGACATCAATTCCTCGAGAGTCCGGCGTTCCCATTCCTGCACTCCATTTCATTCTCAATAGTAACATGGTTAGGAATACGTAATCTCAGACATATTGAGAACACACATCTTCACATATACGCATACCAGTGATCTACAATCATAAGATTACAACACATGTATACACTTTCATATATCTAAGTACATTCATACGTATCCCATTCATATGTGCGTACATACAAGTTCACACTACTTACACACGCTACAGTTCCATATCTACATACATACATACATACAAGTCACATTCACTTATTCGTAAATGGAGCCTTACCTACAAACATATCAACACAAATCAATGCAATAGCAATTAAACATAACCGACTAACTTCCAACAAACATGATGAACATTCCGTTAACATGATGAACATTTCAGTAATATGATGAGCATTCCATTAACATGATGAACATTCCTGTAATATGATGAGCATTCCATTAACATGATGAACATTCCAGTAACATGATGAACATTACATTAACCTGATGAACATTTCAGTAAAATGATGAACATTTTAGTAACATGATGAACATTCCATTAACATGATGAACATTCCAGTAACATGATGAACATTTCAGTAACATGATGAACATTCCATTAACATGATGAACATTTCAGTAAAATGATAAACATTCCATTAACATTATGAACACTTCAGTAACATGATGAACATTCCATTAACATGATGAACATTTCAGTAACATGATGAACATTCCATTAACATGATGAATATTTCAGTAAAATGATGAACATTCCATTAACATGGTGAACATTTCAGTAAAATGATGAACATTTTAGTAACATGATGAACATTCCATTAACATGATGAACTATCAACCTAATTTACATTAAGGATAGATGAAATTCATATGAACTTACCTTGGTACTTACCCTTACACCCTCACCCGTAACTTCTTTCATGGTTTTCTGTATACAACATACCAAACTTCATTTATAAATAAGAAGTGATTCCGGAAATCACTTACCTTAAGTGTCCGTATTCACATCCGTTTCCTCGCCTCCTTTTGACCTGTTAGCCTTCCATGCTTCCATTCATCTTGACAAGATTCCTATACTTTCCTGCCATCGCATTCACATTCTTGTTAGCATACATGATTGTATAGATTAACGATCATATCAAATTCATGTTTCATATTTGACTTTCATTAGTCAATTCTAACAAGCATAAGGCATATTTCCACAAGTCAATCTTTTCAAACTCATATAATTCATCACGTCATCACATATAACACATATGGATATAACACGCATCATATGACTTTCTATTACATTACAATTGTGACAAAAAGTCTAACATTGCTACTTATGCACAGTTGATTTTCAGAAAGTCAACGATATATCATATGAACTTTCGACTTAACCTCATACATCCATGTCACTATAGTAGACTATACTAATGACACTATATACATTTCATACTCACGATGCAATAAGCATACAACCACATGATCATCTAGTTATATGCACACACCCAACATATTCAATTCCGTTCATTCTAGTTACATAATTCTACAACTAACACCATGACCTATGCTTAACAACCCTACATCATTCTACCTTCATCCTGTTCTAATGATCTCATATGCTTCACATTTAGTGTACTTTTACTTATCAATTCTGATTAAGCAATTATTCAAACATGTAGTAAACATCATACCACTCCAACATAGAGTACAATATTCTAATGCATACTTTTACCAAATAACATGGCCAACCAAATCCTACATGAATTACATCTAAAAATAGATTTCTCATGTTTATTTATCATCAAATACATCATATCCCCATATTATACGATTTCATCCATTACTTGCATACCATTTCATCTATTAATCTCACCTAGGCATTTCATCAAACAATTGGTGTGCATACCACAATTTATGCATAATGTGTTAGTGCACCTACGTCTGCTGACTACGTCTTCCATCAAGTCTTGAAGATTAAGGAGATCAGACATGGCACGGAATCCTAGAATAGCTTGGTTGTATATGGATCGCTTATTTGTACTAGTCTAGGATCGCTTATGTGTCATGTTAGGATAGGATCGCTTATGTGTTCATGTTCTGGTTCGCTTATACGGTATTGGTCTAGGATCGCTTATATCTGTTGGTGCAGTTGTCTGTCGACTACATCTTCGTTCGAGTCTTAGGGTAGGGCAGATCGTATTGTGTACGGAATACAAGATTGTATAGATGTTAGGCTTATTGGATCGCTCATTAGTCCAAATAGGTTTAGGATCGCTCGAATGACAGGTTAATGGGCCGCTTATTTGACATTATGTGGACCGCTCGAGTGACATGTGTTTGGGTCGCTTATTGGACCATGTCATATAAGCGATCCCAAATGCCTATATATAGGAGATCATATGAGCGATCCAGGGGTGTGTTTTTCAAGGTGTAACGGCGAAGCTCTGCCCGTTTGTCTCCAAGAACTTGTAATTTGACAGTTAATCAATACAGGAGACATTAAGTAGTGAAATCAAGCTTTACGAAGACTAATTCAATGAATTCCGCCTCTGAATTAGTCTAAGCACTCTTCTGAACGACTCGTCAGGTCGATAAACGATCCTACATAATGTACAAGTGTTTCATGCTTTACTTCCTACTTCATGCTTTCGTTCATCAATTAACACAAAAACATCAACAAATTCATATCACATTCAATCTACCTAACAAGAACGCATTACATACAACATAGCACAACAAGATTTGAACAAGGATTGGACATGGGTGACACACCCATGTCGCCATCTTCACCCTAGAAGTGGGTTTCACCTCCAAACATCAAATTACTCCAAATCGTTCATAACCCAAGACCTATATGGTGATTCTAACACCTTCTCATACTTAATTTCATACTACTTCATGGTTTGATCATAACCCACTTCTTTAAAAATCACCAAATCAAAATTTATAACTTACCACATGTTCATTAGCATGAGATGGTAAGGATTCTTCGTTCATGCATTGATTTAGCTTCAAATCCTTCTTTAATTTCTGGATTTTAGAGTGTTTGGGAGAACCTTCTTCTTTGTTCTCCTTGGGTGTCGACACACACACATAAACACACACTAACCACTAAAGTTTTCTATTTAATAGAAACTTCAAAGTATTTTCCGACTTTTAGTCATTCTTGTTTACTATTTGGTCACAATTGACATTAAGTTTTATTCCTTACTTGCTTGACTAACTATTTAACTATGTTAAATAGCTTAGTTATTTTATTTCATACTAATACATAAGGAAACATACTAGTGGATTAAAATTCAAATTTTGGGGCATTACATATTAAATTTTTTTCTAAAATTTAACGAGAGATATAAACATAAACGTAAAATACAAAAAGAAAATCATATTGACTTTCATTGTTGTAAGGTAGTCGTAGCGCGTAATTATATTCCATCAGAGTTACTGATTTAGGCATGAACATGAACCGTTTACAATACCAAGAAATACTTTATTTTCAATACAATTACGTTCTAAATGAATATTATATGTGAGCATCGATAAATAAAAAATCAAACTTAATCTTGCATTAAACTTTTTTAAGTTAGCGAAGAAAAGTTACTAGAGATGAATATAAGCGTAAATACAAAAGAAATAAAAATAAAAGTCTGCTCTTAATTGTTGTTAGGTAGTCGAAGCATGAAACTATAACTTCTCGAAGGCACCAACTAAAAAATGTGTGAAATTCGTTTATATTACAAAAAAATAACTTATTTTGAATAAAACTATGTTTTAATAAAAATTTATATTGGAATGTTGAAAAGGATAATTAAACGTATTTGTTTAAATTTTCAAAAATGTCAAATAAAATTTATTACAGAAAATCAAGTTAAATGATAAATCAAATATTATTAAAAATGTATAACATGTTATGCATCCGACCAATAACTATTAACTTATATTATGTTAAACTAGGGTTAAAAATAAGCCTATGCGATGCGGCAGGCAACAACTTTTTATGTGATGCGGCAGTTTCTCACGATATCATTATTGTACAAGGTACCAAAAAAATACTATATTGCGTATACAACTTAATTCTCAATGAACTTTTTGCCTCCATGTTAAGAAAACATATAAATGAATACCGTACCCCTATCGATGCTCAAAGGGTATCGGTTTCGATCCTCACGGTAAAGAAAAAGTTATTGTATGAAAAGTAAAGAAAGAGAAATAGTATTAAATATATTTTTTTATTTTAGAACTTCTTTCATTTTATATGAGATAATATTTAAAAAAATATTTATTATTTTAAAAACTAATTGTTTTTAATACCAAAAATAACCTTATTTTGAATAAAACTATTTTTAATAAATTTTGTATCGGAATGATGAAAATAAAAATTAAATGTATCTGTGTTAATTTTGGATAATGTTGAATAAAATTTATTAAAAAAATCAAACTAATTGATAAATCAAATATTATTAAAAATGTATAATTTTTTTTTGCCTCCGACAACAACTATTAACCTGCTCGCTTACGTGTTATATGCCCTCGTTCTTCGCTTTCTCCGTCTGCGACGTCATGGAATACCACAAAAATATCCAAGGTAATAAGGATTATATCAGAATGATGAAGCTAGTCATGCTTTTGGGGGTGTTGGTCGCTTTGGAAGGCTTTTAATGAAATGGTTTTCAACCAAAAAGAAAATACGAAGGCCGCGACGATTGTGCAGCAAGTGAAAGCACTTGGGCTATTATATGGATCAAAGCCCGAGCTAAAAACGACTATTTGACAGAGTACCAATGGTGTACGTTTGAGCTTGGATAGTGGTCTGTGGTTCTAGCCTCTGGCTAGTGTTTGGTTGAATGATTTGAAGCATGGCCTTTCAAAAAAAATATTATGTTAAATATCAACAAAAGGAAATATTTTATTGCTTTAAAAGTATAAAATCTCACCGACTTTAGTTAGTTTTTTAAAGGCAAATGTTATTATAGCTTTATTTTATACCAACAAATCTAAACTACTCTATTGTGTAGGTTTAAATCTAGAACCTTCTTTTTAAAATGCATATGCCTCTACTAAATGGCTAATCTCATATTGACCTCATCAATTTTAGTAACCGTAGTAAATATAGTTTCCAGATTAAAAAAAAAAAAACATTTAAAATAATTAGTAAGTAGTAAAATCTCTCATGTGTTGCGACGGGAATTCAGTAGGTATCGTTTCGCTTCAATGCACACCCGGTAAAACAACCGAAAAAGAAAACCTAAAAACCAAAGTCGTGATACACCAAAAAGGATATCAATGCGTGTTTTACATTGATTTAAAACCATAAAAACGAATGTTGCTAATGGTTCTAATAGCACTGATATCGGTACCCATGTTGTTCGGTCGCAATCGGCTCAATTTGTCACGGCATCGGTACGTTACCGATACTCATTAAAATATGCTCAAAGGTAATTATAACTATCAGATAATACACTCGTGCTTCAATCACATGTATAGCACTATTCTCAACTTGGTTTTGAGTAAAATTTATATCGATACATAGATAAAAATAAGAACGTCACGACGGTATACTCGCAATTTTATAAAACAATGTATTTTAAAAGTTATACGAGAAATATATAATATATATTAGGGTAATATGTTTGTGTTTCGATCACTTATATTACTATTCACAACTCGGTTTTAAGTAAATGTAATATCGAGACTTAGTAAGCATATCACAACGACACACTCGAAATTTAATTAAAAACATTGTATTTAAAAACAATAAAATAATAACAAAATGTGCCCAAAACTAAAACTCATAATAATAATAGTAATAATAATAATAATATAACGTTCATGCTTCAATCACGCAACTCGGTTTCAGGTGAAAATCATATTAAGGAATAGATAAATATAGATATATCGCAACAACAAACTTGAAATTGTATAAAACATTGTATTTATATAATTACAAGTAATAAAACAAAATATATAATAAAATAATATGTTTAAGTTCGGTCACTTGTAAATTACTATTTACATCTCAATTCAAACAAAATATCAACATGTAGATAAAAATAGAGACATCGCAACGGCATACTCATAATCAAATATTTATAAAATCTCGTAGGTTACAAGTTACAAAAGAAAACAAAGTAAATTTATATTTATTTATAATAATGATAATAAGAAATTAAAATTAAGAAAAATTGTTTTGTCACTTATCAAACCGCGATTTTTAATATTATTGTAAAAATAATAATCGTTATAGTACGTTAGATTTTTCTTGTTTGTTTTTATTTAAGTTAGAATGATTCTCAAGTTAACAACAAACTAAATTTTGTAATTTTAAAAGATTGTTGATTAAAACTATTATCCTAGATCGTGGATATCAATGATATTTTGGCTTAATCTAAACTTTGGCATTTCGAAGGGTTACCGGTCATGTATTATGTATCTATACTATATTTATAATTATATTATAATATAATGCATGATTGAGTAGTATTTTAAAATATCTAAAAAAATAAAATAAAAGAATCCCTTTTATGTATACTTATTTTATAATCCATGAAGGAGGAGCATTTTAAGATACTCAAAAAATAAAAACTTTTTCCCTCTTAATTCATAAATACACTCCCAAAATGAGAGTAAATTGGTCTTTTAAACAACAATTATATTTTAGGTCCTCATCTTATTACAAATCCTTAAGTTTTAACGTAATTGTGGGTAATCAGTTACATTTTTCTCTCTCCACAACAAATTTATAAATTTTTTTACTATTTTTGTCATATCTTATAAACTACAATGTTTTAAAAAAATATAAAATTACCGTGACAACCTACTCATTATTGTCGACGTTTTGATAGTTGTATTGATCAATATTGATGTGTGGATTAAAAGGTACAAGTAGATAATGCATTGGTGTACAAGTGATTAAAGTCCAACGTACTTAGTCATTATCACAGAATGTTTAATAGCTAAAGAATGTCAAGCAATTATACCCTTATCTTTAACAAAATTATAGATAATTAGTTAGTAATTACACTTTATCCCTTTATAAAAAACTAACCCCCTCTCCCTTTTAAACGGTCATAAGCTTTTGGTACGTTAATATAGGCTAGGAGTTGGCTACAAATTCCAAATTTCCTAAAAAGTGTAAAAAGTCGTAAAACACCATAATGTTTACCATAAAACAAACAAAAAAACCCACAAATAACATAATGAAGATTAGTAAACATCATATCTGTGGGTTTTGTGTTGTGTTTTGGATGATAAGGCTCTGATTATGGAATGGCAAACATTATAGTGGTTTATGTTAATTAGCATGTTGAGTTTTATATTCACAGTTCTACGATGGTGTGTTTAAAGTTTTTATGGACTACTAGGGTTTGAATTGATGTTTTAGTAATCTTCACTATGTTATATATATATATTTTTAAATTACATCTTATAAATGATTATTTTATTCTCTTTAATTTGAGTATAGTATTGTTATTGTTTTTTTAATTAAAAGATTGACATATTACGTGATTAATAGTGTCTAAGGGTGAGTAATAACTGAATCGTTAACCGAAATCGAACCAAAATCAACCAAAAATTGAGTTAACTGAAAAGTGATTACTCGAAACCCGTTGTAACCAAAAACGTTTATCTTTTTTTTTTTGTACTCTCATTTAACAAAATTAACCGAACCAAACCATTTATATTTTCATATATTTCTAGCTTTTATACCTTCACTTCATGTATTTCATATTTATACCCACATTCTATGTATTTATACCTCCATTTCATGTACCTATACATCCATTTCATGTATTGACACCTAAGTTTCACGTATTTCTAATCAAAAGTTTTAGCCCAAGTTTTGTTTTGGCTATTAGCCAAAGTTAAATGAATCAAACCAAAAATTGTGAATCTAACTTAATAAAACCAAACCAATTAATTGAAAACGGATTGGTTAATAAAACAGACTAATCGATGCCCTCGATTTCGGTTGCGGATGTCTAACCAACCGAGCAATGCACACTCTGGCAATGTCTGTGTTTCCCGCCGCATCGTGCCCGCACTTTTTGGTTATTAACCAAAACTGGTTATCATTGAGCAATAACTAAATCGTTAACCTAAACCAGACCGAAAGCAAACGAAACCTAACCGAAATCAACCAAAACCCGAATTAACTAAAAACCGAATTAACCTGTGAGGACCGTTTCGGCTCTCCGAAAGCTGCAACCGGTCACAATGTCTCCATATCTCGTGCGGAATCCGAGTATGAAGATGACATGCACAAGAACAAGCTAATTAAATTGGTTTCTATTGATGATTTGAAGATACAATACCACGAAACCAAATGGACAGAGTTTCCCCTCTCAAGTCCACAAGTTTGCTAAATGACAACACTTGATCCCCTATTTATAGGCATGCCCAATCGCATGAGACATCTGGGATGACTGGGCTTTTGGACGAGTGGCCCCTTGGGACGACTGGAGTGTCCCTTTCGTACGAACTGGTCATTCGTACAAATGGGTACAAACATTACAATTTCCTCTTTTCTATTAC
Source organism: Helianthus annuus (assembly GCF_002127325.2). Classification (NCBI taxonomy): domain Eukaryota; kingdom Viridiplantae; phylum Streptophyta; class Magnoliopsida; order Asterales; family Asteraceae; genus Helianthus; species Helianthus annuus. Next base: position 100,314,119 of record NC_035448.2, on the reverse strand, counting down.
ACAATCCTATACAATCAACTACGACTCAATACATTGACAACTATAAACATGATTGACGAAAGCAATAGACATAATGCATTCACATAACCAAAAACCAGTTATCAATTTTTTGTACTCTCGTTTAACCAAAATTAGCTAAACCAAACCGAATCATTCATATTTTCATATATTTCTAGCTTTTATACCTCCATTTCATATATTTCGTATTTTATATCTCCATTTCATATATTTATACTTTTATTTCATGTATGTATACCTCAATTTCATATATTTCTAAGCAAAAGTTTTAGCCCAAGTTTGGTTTTACTTATTAACTGAAATTAAATGAACCAAATCGAAGCTGTCAATCTTACCGAATAAACCGAAGTGATTAACCGAAAACCGATTGGTTAATAAAATAGATTAACTGATGAAATTGGTTTCGGCTTCGGTTGAGGTAATAACCAAACCAACCAAACCAACCGAACCATGCACAACACAATGAAATGGATTACCCGATTACTTCGCTTTTGATGTATATCTATCACAATAATGCAACAATAAATATTATATGAATAAGAAAACTACCAAAAACAAGTATCGCAATGCAATGTGTCATTCCCGCTGCATCACGCGGGCATCCTGCTAGTATAAGTCCGATTTGTCCATAAGTTGTATCCTAATATTCGGATCGTCCGTAATTTGCTTTTAAGGTGTATTTATGTGTAGTCTTGTAAGACTTTAGTTGTAATGTGTCTTTTGTTTATTTGTACCATTGTATTCAAGTTTCTAACTTTCATATATATAACTAATACAATCAAATAACACATACCACATAAGTTGTTAAGATCACTAAATATATATTTTCTCAAAAATATATATTTATATCTAGTTTTGCTTTTATAAAAACCATTCTTTCAAATCTTTTTAATCTAGTAAAGATTTTGTCAAAAATGATAGTTTTTTATAACATATGATTTCTAAGAAAAATTGGCCATATTTCCTTTGAAATATGGACTTTGCCATGTTTAGTAAAACATATCTTTTTCTTTTCAAACTCACTAACAATTTAATCATCTTATTCTTAAACAAAAACATATGAGATTTATAACATAAACTTAACAAGATGAACTCATATCATCTAGGGTTTTAGTATGATCTGTATATATGTTTAGTAGTTCAAAAATCATACTTTACTTCTAGTTTTATCAGACTTTTATACAAAACCTATCTTGTGTGTTTCTTTTTATAAATCTTGTAAAAGCATTATTTTTAGTTAAAAACTTTATACACTTAATCAATATCAGAGATCATGATCATCTATTAAACATTATGTTTAACATAACCCTCTTAACACTTTCATGTACACTTGTTAGATGATGTTTTTAAACATCATCTAACAAGTTTTTCATGTGATATTCATCATAACTAGATCAAATATGCAAGTAACAAGCTTTAAATTGGAACATAAACAATCTTTTATATCATGATTTTTAGTTTGCTTCTTTGTATTTTCAACTTATTCTTATATGATTCTTTTAGTTATAACTTGTTCTTTAAACAATATATACATAAATAAGTATGAAAAAGAGATTAGAAGGCTCACTTCTAGCTCTTGTGGCTAGGGATGATCTAGATGATGATAAAAGCAAGAAAAAGGATGATCTTGATGTTTGAAAGCTCTTGAATGGAAGGAAATGCTTGCTTCAACTTGTGGTTGCCTTAGATCCTCCTAAGTTACATGAAAATCCATCTTGATCATCAAGGAAATGGCTTAAAAGTGAAAGTGTTTGATGGGTGTTCTTGGCTAAAATGGTGATGAATGTTGAGAGCTTAAGTGTGTGAAAGTTATGGTGTAATAATGTGGGTAACATGCTAGTAAACTAGTTTCACAAAGTGTTATCATTCACCAACTTTCACCACTTGCAAAAGTGAGTGAAATATCTAAGATATTTCAACAAGTGGGCACGGGGGGTCCCACATGGGGCGGTCGAGATTTGGGGGGTCATGCTTGGTGAACTTTTTCAACTTGTTTAATGTGATAGAATTATTAGAAACATGTTAGGAAGGCTTCGATGTTCAAAACATATAAATGTATAGCTAAAAATGAGTAATTTAAATGTACGAAAGTTACCAAAAAGTGGCAGTTGTCACATTCTCCCCCTGTTATTGAGAATTTCATCCTGAAATTCAGGCTAAGTCATCCTTTGCAGGAGTCTTCGCGAACAGGTGAGGATATTTTGCCTTGATTTGGTCTTCACGTTCCCAAGTATACTCGGGTCCGTGTCGAGAGTTCCAACGAACTTTTACTAACTTGATACGACTTCTCCGTGTTTTCTGGATCTTCCAATCCATGACCTCAACAGGTTCCTCAGTGTATTGGAGTTTTTCATCAATGTGAACATCATTCGCCGGGATGATAACCGTCTCTTGCGTTGGACTCTTCTTAAGATTCGACACATGAAACGTGTTGTGCACACTACTAAGTTCATCTGGTAACTTCAGCTTGTAGGCAACGGTGCCAATCTTTTCTAGGATTTCAAATGGTCCTACATATCGTGGGTTAAGCTTTCCACGCTTACCGAATCTCGCTACGCCCTTCCAAGGCGAGACTTTCAACAAGACTTTGTCTCCGACCTCGAAAGGTAATGGCTTTTGTCTTTTGTCTGCGTAGCTCTTTTGTCGATCACGAGCCGCCTTGATACGATCTCTGATCTGAAAGATTTTATCCGTAGTCTCTTGGACTAATTCCGGACCAATTAGTTGTTTATCGCCCGCTTCCACCCAACATAGCGGAGAGCGACACTTTCGACCATAGAGAGCTTCAAAAGGTGCAGCTTGTATACTTGTATGGTAGCTGTTATTGTAGGAAAACTCAACCAACGGTAGATGAGTATCCCAGTTGCCGCCCAAATCCATAACACACGCACAATGCATATCTTCGAGTGCTTGGATTGTCCGTTCGCTCTGGCCGTCATTTTGTGGATGAAAGGTCGTGCTTAGATTTAAATGAGATCCAAAGGCCTCTTGAAATGACTTCCAAATTCTTGAAATAAAGAGACCGTCTCGGTCCGAAATGATTGAAATAGGCACTCCATGACGAGCCACTATTTCTTTGAGATAAAGTTCTGCCAGTTTCTCTGTACTATCCTTCTTCCGAATCGGTAAGAAGTGTGCGGAATTTGTCAATCTATCGATGATTACCCATATCATGTCATGGCCTCTTGAGGTCCTGGGTAACTTCGTAATGAAGTTCATCGATATCTGTTCCCATTTCCAAACCGGAATCTTAGGTTGTAGCAAACCCGAGGGTTTCTGACATTCTGCCTTGACCTTCGCGTAGGTCAAGCAGTTTCCGACATAGGTAGCGATATCCTTTTTTAGGTTAGGCCACCAATAGTACTCCTTCAAGTCTTGGTACATTTTATCTGATCCATGGTGGATCGAGTACTTCGACCTATGAGCTTCCTCAAAAATAAGATCTCGAAGGCCTCCAAAGAGTGGAACCCAAATTCTTCCTACAAAGTACAAAGTTCCATCCTCTTTTGGCACTAATTGTTTTTCCATGCCTCGAAGTGATTTTGCGTTAAGAGCTTAAGATGTTCTTCCTTAAGCGCTTCTTGTTGTGCATCATGAATTCGTGTAGTAAGATCTGTGTGAATCGTCATCTCTAATGCTCGAACGCTCAAAGTTCTAACTCGTTCCTCACGGCTCAAGGCATCCGCTACAATGTTCGCCTTGCCCGGATGGTACTTTATTTCACAATCATAGTCGTTCAGCAATTCAATCCAACGTCGCTGGCGCATATTTAGTTCTTTTTGATTGAATATGTGTTGAAGACTTTTATGATCCGTGAAATTTATACACTGAGTACCATATAATTAATGTCGCCATATTCTCAAAGCGAATACCGTTGCGCCTAACTTGAGGTCGTGAGTGGTATAGTTCTTTTTGTGAACTTTCACTTGACGCGATGCGTACGCGATAACTTTCTCCTGTTGCATAAGTACGCAACCCAATCCTTGATGCGAAACATCACAGTAAACTACAAAGTCATTGGTACCATCGGGTAGTGATAAGATTGGTGCCTCGCACAACTTATCCTTGAGAAGTTGAAATGACTCTTCTTGTTTCTCACCCCAATCGAATTTCTTGTTTTTTTGGGTGAGGGAGGTTAGCGGTTGAGCAATTTAAAAAAATTCTTGATAAATCTCCGATAATACCCCGCTAATCCCAGAAACTGTCAGACTTCAGTTGGAGTCTTGGGCGCTTCCCAGAAATTCTCGATAATTCTCGATAAATCTCCGATAATACCCCGCTACTTGAATGCCTTTCTCGTTTACTATATGCCCGAGAAATTGTACTTCACGAATCCAAAACTAGCATTTGGAAAATTTCGCGTATAGTTTCTCCTTCTTGAGTAGTTCTAAGATGGTTCTCAAATGTTGTTCGTGCTTGTCTGCCGATCGTGAGTATATCAAAATGTCGTCAATGAACACTACGACGAGTTTGTCGAGATACGGCTTGCACACGCGATTCATCAAATCCATGAAGACCGCTGGTGCGTTCGTTAAACCAAAAGGCATATCGAGAAACTCGTAATGACCATAACGAGTTCGAAAAGCCGTTTCGATATGCTTTCTTCTTGAATTTGTAACTGTTGATACCCCGATCGTAAGTCTATCTTGGAGTAGAAGCTTGAACCTTGCAGTTGATCGAATAAGTCATCAATCCTCGGTAGTGGGTACCGATTCTTGATGGTGAGTTTATTCAACTCTCTGTAGTAGATGCACATTCTGAATGTTCCGTCCTTCTTCTTTACAAACAAGACTGGAGCTCCCTAAGGCGAGAAGCTTGGTCTAATGAATGCTTTATCCAACAACTCTTGAAGTTGTGTGGATAATTCCTGCATTTCAGAAGGTGCTAATTGATATGGAGATCTGGCTACGGGTGCTGCTCCCGGCACCAGTCGATGTGAAACTAACTTGTCGATATGGTGGTAGTCCCGACAAGTTGTCAGGAAAGACTTCAGGAAAATCTTTTATCACAGGAATGTCTGTCAGCTGTGGCCCAACGGCCTTCTTGTCGACAACATGCGCAAGGAATGCAGTACCACCCTTCCGTAAGCACTTCTGTGTCGCCTTCATGCAATTGATAATCCGCAATGGTGTGTCACGCTTCTCTCCATGTATAACAAGTGTCTCTCCGTTCGGTAGTGGTAGGCGAATGATCTTCTCGTGACAAACGACTTCGGCTTGGTTATCGGATAACCAATCCATGCCAACCACTACATCGAAACTACCCAACTCAATGGGTAAGAGATCGATATTGAATCTTCGCTCGCCAAGTTCTAAGTAACATCCTTTAGCGACTTCCCCGGACTCGACAAGTTTACCATTTGCAATTCTATAGAGGAAGGAACATCTAACTTACTTGTTTCTATGCCCAGAATATTTTTAAAGTCCATAGAAATAAAGCTAAAATCGGCACCCGGTATCAAATAATATGGATGCGAAATGATTGTTGATAAGAAACGTACCCGTGACCACGTTAGGGTAATGGCACGCTTCCTTCGCTCTGATCACAAAGACTCTGCCATGAGCTGGGTTTTCTTTAGGACAGTCCTTTTTGAAGTGATCTTTGCTTCCGCATCCAAAACATCCTTGACTACGCCCATTTCCGTTCCTGTTCTTGTTACTGTTTCCACTCCCTGTTCCAGTACTAGTTCTAGTTCCCCAACATGCTTCAGCACGGTGGCCATTCTTGCCACATTTGTCACATTTGACAACCCGACAATCGCCCAAATGATGGTATTTGCATCGCTCGCATTTGGGCAAAGTACCAGCGTACTTCTTAGGACCAGTGTCGTTTGTGGCTGCAAATGCTCTTGCATCCTTTGGCAGGTTATTCTGTCTCCTGTTGTTGTTATTGTTGGGGATATTGTTGTTGTGGTTGTTGTTGTTGTTGTTACTGTTGTTTTTGTTGTTGCTATTACCACGAGTTCCCTTTTTGAAATTCGAGTACTTCCTCTTCCCACTGTTGGAAGACTCGACATGAGTTTCCTTCTTCTCATCCCCTTTCACCGAGAACTTATTCATCCTGACCCCGTCTTCAGTGAGACTCACGGCTAGAGTCACAGCCTGAGTAATAGTCGCTGGTTTAGTTGCAGTAACTAGACTTTGGATCTCGGGAGCAAGTCCCCAAATATAGTGTTCGATGCGCTTGTATTCCGGTGATACAAGATAAGGAATCACACGACAGATCGTGAAACCTTTGCGTATATCCAGTAATATCAGCTCCAATCATGGTGAGGTTCCAAAATTCATTCTCCAACTTCTAGAGTTCAGCACGCGAATAATATTTATCCCTCATACGTTCCTTCAGCTCATCCCATGTCAATGCATAAGCAGCGTTATCACCTAGAGTTTGCACTTGTAAGTTCCACCATGTAAGGGCCTCATTGAGAAATAGGCCAGTGACAAAAGTGACATGCTGATCAGCGGAACATCTACTCATTCTGATGGTGGAATCCGTTTTCTTAGTCCATCGCACGAAAGCCACAGCACCGCCTGTGTCGTCGTAGTTAAGTGGCTTGCAGTCTAGAAACTGCTTGAACGTACACCCTGAAATTGGACAAACGGATTATGAATGAGCAAACAGTGAAACGCACGAATAGATTACAAAAGGAATTGGGTGAGTTGTAACAAAACAACTAAGTATTACCAGAAACATTGTTTTCGCCAGAAGTGCCGCCTTGTGCCTGGCCGCTTGATCCGCCAGTGCCACCACTGTGTTCGGCACGCGACGCTTCATACAGTGCTATGGCTTGCGATATCCTTTCCTCTATTTGCGCATTCAGTTCTGCCTCAGTCGAAGGCATCGGTCGGGGTGGGGGTGGATTAACTGTCTGTGAACGTAGGGCTCTCCTTCTGGGTGTCATGATTCTTCCAAAGGATAATACGATAAAGATTAGGCATTGATTTGTTACTAAATATTTTTACTTAGTATAAAAAAATATTTATAACATTAATAGAAATATTATCAAGAAATTTATCATGCGAATAAATCAATCAACACAAGCAATACGACGTGTACATTCAAACAATTCATATGCATATAAAAGATAACACCAAGTTTTTCATATATATATATATATATATCAGTCAACCGGTTACATGATCGTTTGAAAGGAAACAAAATGGACTCGGGCTACATAACTCGGTCATACTAGTCTAGTACATACAAAAAGGGGTAAAAATCTTCCTTCAAACTGTGCGATCTGCTGTCTTTCGGCTGCCTTCAAAACTCGGTGTAAGGTTACTATGTACACAAAAATGGGTAACTATATCCCGTCACAAAAGATAACCTGCCAGTAAATTTCTATGGAAGAGGGAGGATAGGTGGTGGAGTCAAAAGTACCAAACCGTGAAGATGAGTAACCTCCTCCTCGAATTCATGGACTCGACGGATAAGAAAGTCTATCTGCTGCTCGAGTGTCAGTACACGAGTAGGTAAGTCAACTGGTGGTAACTCGGGTGGTGGTGGTGGTGGAGCATGTGGTGGTGAATGAACTTGTGGGGGTGGAGGTCTATCGTTAGTAGGCTGCTGCAGCTCATGAAGTCTGCTAAAAAGTATGTCGACCTGAAGCTGTAAAGAGAGAATAAGGTCATCAGTAGAGACGTCTGGATAGTGAGATGGATGGTACGGGTCTGCAGTAGGCATAACATGTGGTGGAGAGTACTATGTCGCAAGGTGCTCGACTGGAGCATACGGTGGATAGTAAGGGTCGGTCTCTCCAGGTGAGATATGTGCGTGTCCTAAGGGTCCTGCCTCGTTTGGGCGACGAGTGGGTAAACTGGTAGGAGCAAAATGTATGAGTCATATGCGACCTGTAGATCCATCTGAAACAGGGGCCTGAGTGGGCTCATCAGTAGGTGCGTGAACTGGGGCATGTGGTGGAGTAGAGCTCTGCACAGGCTCAGGGATGACTGGCTCAGCTGGCATGATAAGATCCCCAAAGTCTGGGTATCTCTGTAGGCCAACAGTCTGGAGTGCAGATGAAGTAACAAATGCACAAGAGAGAACATCAGAGTCGGTGTCTGAGTCTGAAGAAATATCCATCACCGACACTATAGGTGATGCGACATCTAAAATGACCAATTCGAAAACTTCCCCATCTCCTAAGTCAGCATCCATGTGATCCACTGGAATCACTGGAATGACGTCGTCGTCATCATCGAGATCGACGACAAAAGGTATGGCAGCAAGAGGAATGATGTCAAAGGGGATAACCTCAACTACGTGTTCACCCTCCGGGTGACCCATAATAAATATGTCGTTGAGCAGAGGGGGAATAGCTAGCACATCGTCATCGATAATGTCTTCTAGTAGTGCGAACGGCTGGAAGTCGTCCAAATCGTCGTTGGATGCAGACTCGCTGTCTGAGGTAATAACCTGAACCTCCGGCACAAACTCGTCGTCGGATACTAACTCCATTGGGTCCACGTCGTCATACACATTGCTACTCTCATATGAAGACATTGTAACCTGGGAAATAAGTTGTTCGACATATGTTTTAATAATTAATTATCACTTTACATATATACACGAAATGTATGATTCACATAATGTTCATTTTAAGTTATCCTAATTGAGTCGTGTGGATTAACTTAAGATTTCATGTCTACCATTTAGAGACTAAGACACTTAATGTCCTTGCTTGATTTGTATGAGATGAATTCTTGTTGAAATGGACCATGAAAAATGTTTATGCAAATGAAAACCTTTTAACCTGTCCAATTTTATTTATAATCTATTCAACATAAACAAAAGGTTTTCGTGAGAGATCCCTAGTGATTGTAGACTTAGACTAGAGAAAGAATCCTGGTTCACTACAATCGATGCTCTGATACCAACCTGTCACACCCGCTCATAGCGGAAGTGCGGGGTGTGATCTGATCGGTTTTCATTGCATAATATCGAAATAAGTGAACATACTATATGAATAAAACATGCTCCAATGCCATTACATAGTTGTTTCAAAAGAACACACAAGAGTTAAGTGTATCGGTTATAAACCATTAACATGAAAAGTAAAGTGTCATTGTTTCATACATTAAAATGAAAGTTTAAATACTAAGGTTTTGACCATTATATTGCCGCAAATAGGCGGTACATAACATGCAAACCCTCCAAAAGATGGCATGGAGTTCTGATACTTGTATCCTTGTTTGACATGGTCCATTAATTCCTTGAAATACATGTTAAGTTGAAAACATCAACAAAAGTTGGCGAGTTCATGCAGTTTGGTTGTAAAAGATGTATTTGTAAAATGTATGATGTAGTATGTAAAGCGTCAATGAAATCGTTGATCATTAATGTTTTACAAGGACATTAATATGTGTGACGAAAAAGGAAGCAATCCAAACCTAGACGATTTAGTGTCGACTACTATCGATTAGGACATAAACGCACTCTTCTGTATGGATCCACGACCAAGAGTGGGGCTCGCCAACACCCATTAGATCTAACCCCTTGTACCTAGGCCCAAACTGGATTAATGGTGCTTAGTTGTATAACCCTATTCGCACATGATCTAAGGTGTTTCATTCCATGACTTAACATACAATTGAACATGTATTTTCCCTGATAGTTGTTAAGTGGTAAAGCATTTAAAATGAATAGTGTTGGGATTGAACCCTGCCAAAGGAACAGATAATGAAAGCCAAAACTGGATCAGAGCAGTGGATCCAGAATAAGCAGATGTTTGGTTGCAAGTCTCTCCCCTTGAAAGTGGTTTCAACATCTGCTGACCTCCTATCTGCTGATCATGCAAACTGCTGACCCACAACTGCTGATCAAGTCAAAGTCTGTTAAAGAACTAAAGCTCTGCTGCTCAATCTATTGCCTTGTTTCAAGCATTGCTGATCATGACAAGTACTGTTGGGTTCACAGCAGTGGAAGGATGCAGCAGCAGTTTATGTTTACTTTATGTATTGAATTGTAACATCAGTAGTTAGCATAGCAATGTTTGTATAGGTCAGTTGTTAAGAGTTTGTTAGGAGGTTAGATGTCACTTTCATGGTGACGTCAGCTTAGATGCTCAGTAGTTTGCTAGTGCCTATAAATAGAACAGTACTCTGTACTGTTTTGTTTAGCTCATTCACCATCTTCTTCCTGCACGAACAAATACTGAGCTTGGGCTGAGGGGGAGTTTGTGAATCATACATGCATTGTAATCAAAGTTTGAAATAAATTTAATCATTTGATTCTATGTTGAAAATGTATGATTGAAAGCATTTCTTCTGTTTGATTGTGAAAAGTTTGCTTCCATTTAATTTCCGCTGCACAACTCACTCATAATTCCATCTTAATTCAAACACAAATCACAATCAATCCAAACTCAGATCCTAACAATTGGTATCAGAGCTTGGACAGTCAAATTTGATTTAACAATCATTTTGACGTAAATAGTTCAGCTCGAAATAGTTGATACTGGTAGTTTGTTCGTCTTGTTGAAAAACAGAGCAAGCTTTAATCACCGATAAAGTTGATTAATCAGTGCCTGTAAAACAACCAGGATGTCGTCACAGTCTCAAGATGATAATAATAACATTGGCTCGCTTTTTAAACCTCCTATGCTTAAAAGAAATGAATACAACATCTGGGAGAGAAGGATGTGTCACATCCTTGCTCAACAGAACATTGGATGTTGGAGGTCTGTTGTTTTCGGTCCTCATGTTCCTATGGTGCCAAGTGCTGAGGACACCAAGAAGTTCGTTCCTAAACCAACTGAAAATTACACTGAATCTGATTTTCAGAAGTTCGAACTTGATGCCAAAGCATTTAGCATCATAGCCTCTGCACTACCCAACGAAATCTATGTTGGGCTGTTACATTGTAACAGTGCCAAAGAATTGTGCGATGCATTGAAGGAACAATTTGGGGGAACGGAAGACGTTATTGAAAACAACAGGGAAATTTTGAATCAGCATTATGAAACATTTTGTCACATAAAAGGGGAGTCACTAACCCAACAATTTGAACGTTTCAGTTTTCTCATCAGTGAACTAAGGCTTGTTAAAGTTACATTTCCAAATGCAACTCAAAATAGCAGGTTCCTTAGATCATTGCCCGAAAAATGGGACACAATTGATTTTGTCACCAGGAATTCAGCTAAGTTCAAAGATCTGACCCTGACCCAACTCCATGGTAGACTCCTGACCTATGAAAGGGAGTTAAACCAGAAAAGGAAGTTGCAAGAGTCTGGAAAAGTTGCTGATGACTATTCATTTGGCAGCACAGCTCTATTTGGCCAGGAAGAATCTGGTAGCAGCAGTAAGGATCAGAGTTATGATCATTTTATTGACATAACTGCTGGTGGAAATTTTAACAACTCTGATTCGCACTCTTCAAATTATGCTTTCACTGCAAATACTGAAAACCAGATGTCAGATAACTTATGCTTTGAACTAAATGATTTGCAACATTTTGATCCCACTGACTTAGAAGAGATGGACATTTTGCATCAATTGGCTTTGCTTAGTGTTAGAACAAGCAAATTCTACAAAAGAACAGGGAGAAAATTCCCAGGGCTTCATGGGAATTTAAGGGTGGGGTTGGGTAAGTCAAAAATCAAGTGTTACAAGTGTAATAGGCTAGGTCATTTTGCTAGGGAATGTAGGAGTCAAACCACTGGTCCCATAATCACTCACCCTGGCTTAAATCCTAGACCACAACAACAAAACACTGTGCGCTATACCCAATATGCCCTTGCAGCACATGTTAACACTGCTCATTATGCTGCAACCCCTGTGCCTATGCATTATGTTCAAACCACTGTTCCACAAATTCAGTATGTTCAGGCCCCTGTTCCTCAGGCACAAGTGCAACCTGTTGCACCTCAACAAGCTGCTCCAACTGTGACACAACCAGATCAGCAAAGCTTTTTCACACAAGGCTTTGTTGATTGGAGCAGCATGCCTGATGAACTTGGTGATGAAAATTTTGCTCTCTATGCCTCTAATGATACTTTTGATGATGAACTTTGTTTGATGGCATTAGAGTCAATACCAGAAGGGATAGAAACTGAAGGTGAACAGCTAAGTGCTGAAACAGTGGATGAAGTTGCTGAAGCAGTGGTTACTGCAATTGCTGGTGAACTACTGCTGGAAGAAAATTCAGAAACACTGCTTGAACCACTATCTGACCCCTGGTCTAAAGAAGACAAAAAGGAAGAAGAAAAGAAGAGAGCTGATGAAGAAGGTGATCATCAATGTGACTGTGCCATGATGGCTGCTGCTAAGGTATCACCTCAAGTTCTTGAAAAACTGTGTTCAGACAAATGTATTATTGCATTTGCTAACATCAAAGAGGTAAATGAAAACGTTAGGAATAAAATCTTATCTGATGAAGTCAAATTTGAAAAGTCATTAAAAGAACTTTGAAACAAATTGGCTGAAAAAGATAAAGAGATCAGCAGTCTAAAAGAAGAGCAAAGCATAACCAAAACTCAACTCCAAACTATGGTAGAAAAATACCAAGTTTGCAAAAAGGAGTTGGAGTCTACCCAGATCACCTGTGAAAGATGGGTAGAATCTTGTAAAGGGTATGAGGTTATGCTTGAGAAACAACTTAAAAGCAATGTCAAGTTTGGTATAGGACATAGAAAATATGATGATCTTGTAAACATTGCTGCAATACAAGCTGTTTCTTCTGAAATCATACCAACCAACAAAAGTGGCCAAGAAGTTAAAATAACTGACAAACTTGGTAACAAAATTACTCTGGAAAGATCTGTGGGATCTTCAACTTTTGAAGAGATTGAGAAATACCAATTTAAACCCACATGGTCTGATGAGTGTGACATTCTGGAAAACTTCAAACCAATGGATTTCACAACCACTGATGGTGTAAAGGCTCCAAAAGCAAGGGTCATTCCTATCAAAGATATCCCAACAGAGGTTCAAAACTCTGTTGCAAAGGAATCTGAGAAAAGGAAGAAAAGAGAAAAGATTAAAAACCTGTTTTGTGATTTTTGTGAAAAGAGGAATCATCTAACAAAAGATTGTTTTCATCTAAAAGCACATGATCTAAACAAAACAAATGTCATTGTTCCTGCTAAAAGCTGCACCATTTGTGGTAAAAATAACCACAAAACTAAGGAATGTGTGTATCTCAAAAACTTTGATGAGAAGAAGAAAGAATACACTGCAAAAACATCTTTAAGTTCATGAGAATCATCTGTTAAATTCACCAAGAAACAACCACTGTTTGTCCCTGTCCAAACTGCTGTCACGAAACAGCTGAACCAAACATCTGTTCAAAGGGATGTACAGGTGACTGATGCACCTCCAGCCAATCATTTCAGAAAAGGCAAGGACAAAGCACCATACCAAAGGATTCCACACGTTTATGAGGCTTACAAAAAGTCCTATAAACCAAGAGTGAACAGGCATCCTTTTGGTTATCAACAGATGATGGGTCAAAACCCCCAACAGTGGTTAGAGAAAAACATTCTCAAAAATGTTCAAACCCCTGTGCTAACCATTGTCCATACATCTGCATCCATCCCAGTCATTGTTGAGACCCCATCCAAAGCCCTATTGGCTTTGGAGACCTTTATGAACTAATCCTTTTACTTCATGTGCAGGGAGCTTCTGCATGCTTAGATAGTCTTTGGTATGTAGATAGTGGAGGCTCCAGGCACATGATAGGATGTAAAGCCCTTCTTCAAGATTTCAAAATTCATGGAGGGGGTGATATATCCTTTGGTAATAATAGTAAAGGAAAAGTTCTGGGGTCTGGTACAGTAAAGTCTGGAAATGTAAAATTTGAAAATGTCAATCTTATAGACAATCTAAAATTCAACCTCCTGAGTGTGTCTCAAATGAGTGATAAAGGGTTTGGCTCATTTTTCACTAAGGATTGTTGTAGGATTGTTGGACCAGAAATGGTTAATAAGATTGAAGCAATAATCAAGAAAGGCACAACTAAACTTGTTGCTCAAAGAAGTGGCAATGTTTATGTTGTTGACATGTCAAAAGAATGCCCCAGAGCTGATGCCTGTCTGTTCTCAGCTGCCTCTAACAAAGAGACAGAACTTTGGCACAGAAGACTGGGGCACACTAATCTCAAAACCATCACTGAAATCTCAAAAAATGGCCTTGTGAGAGGCTTACCACAAAAAATGTTTTCATGTCCTGAGCATTGTGTTTCCTGTTTAAAAGGAAAACAACATAAAAGCTCTTTCAAGCCCATTGAAGAGTCCAAAACAACCCAGTGTTTGCAAATGCTGCACATGGATTTGTTTGGCCCGGTGCAAGTCATGAGTCTCAAAAAGAAGAGATATTGTTTGGTTATTGTTGATGACTTCTCTAGGTTTACATGGACCTTCTTTTTACACTCAAAAGATGAGACTGCAGGCATTTTGCAAGACTTTGTGACACAGGTTGAAAAGCAATTTGACCTTCCAGTAAAAGTCTTCAAGAGTGACAATGGCACAGAATTCAAAAATAAGGAGTTGGATGCCTTCTGTGTGAAGAAAGGGATTGTAAGGCAGTACAGCATCCCTAGAACACCAGAGCAGAATGGGGTTGTTGAAAGGAAGAACAGAACATTGATTGAGGCTGCCAGAACCATGCTTGCAGATTCAGGTTATCCATTTACTTCTTGGGCAGAGGCAGTAAATACTGCTTGCTATGTCCAAAACAGAGTTTTGATCAACCCCAGACACAAAAAGACTGCTTATGAAATTATGTATAAAATTAAGCCATTAATCTCATATTTCAAAATTTTTGGTTGCCCATGTTTCATTTTAAACTTAAAAGATTCTATCTCAAAGTTTGCAGCCAAAATTGATATGGGATACCACCTGGGATACTCAACCACTGCTAAGGCCTACAAAGTGTTCAACACACGGACCAAAGCAGTGGAAGAGACTTTGAATGTAAAGTTCAATGAACTTTCATCAATGAAAATCCCTGCAAACCCTGCAGAATTGTTTGATCTTGAAAAATTCACTTTTAAAAATACTGCTGTCAAGACTAACAGTGCAGGTCCATCAGAAAAGTCATCACCAGACTATGGGTATGAGATCATCATTCCTTAACAAAAGTCTGCCACAATGGGAAGAGCAGCAGATGTCCAAAACAGCTGTCAAAGCTCAACCACTGCTACCTCAACAGTTGTTGACCAAATTAGCCCACTAACCACTGCTTCCACATCATCAAACACTGCTGACAGAAGTCCTCAAACAGTGGATCAAAGTCAGCAGGTGACCACATCTGTACCTCCTATGCCACCACTTTTTGAAGCCACTGCTGGGTCATCAAAGTCACCAGCAGTGGTTAGCTCAGATGATACACATCTGCAACCTTCACCACTCAATGCCATTGTCCCATACCAAGGAGAGCTCATCTTCTTGAAATCTCATCCACCAGTCAAATCATTGGCAACATGAATGAAGGGGTGTGTAACATTTGTGCTTGTAATCATTATGAACAGTTCTATTATCAATAAAACAATGTTATTTGATCCCAGTGTTTGTTTGGTTGTGTTTTACATTTTTCATGTTTTGACTTTTGTTCAATTTCAAACTCTACATCGCTTCTGGAGAATCATACGCAAACTAGTGCATAAACGTACTCAGTTTAATGCGACAAATACTCCGAAACATCAACATATACTCAACATACCTTAAATAACCTTTACATAACTTAGAAATAAGTTTTGAAGGCTTTGGTATGGCAAAAACAAGTTAATTCGCTTATAGGGACTAAACTTGACAAACTGCAAAAGTATGCCAATTTGAACTGTAACGAACATTCCGGAACATGTCCATAAGTTAAACATACCATAAATTTCCTTTACATAGCTTAGAAATAGGCTTTGAGGGGTTTAATATGCTAAAATAAACTTTTGGATCATTCAGGGACTAAAAGTGTCAAAAAGTGCACAAGTTTGCACTTTTGCGCATAACTTACGTTCTGAATACATCCGGACATCCAAAAATTTATGTAAGCATCCTTATATTATGCCTTAGTGTATGGCATGAGAAAAATCCATTCGTCGCGCAATTTGGATCGTCTTTCGCGCTTATGCGCATTCCGTCGTAATTAACCGAACATCGCGACCGTACGACCAAACGAACCGACATCCGAGATATTTTTGAGCACATTTTAAGTTCCCTATACTTTAACTTCATTTTAGAGCTTTGAAATGGGGTTAACGGGGCTTAAACGAGTCAAAAATGCATCAAATACCAAGTTTTGGGGCTGCAGGGACCAAAACTGTAAATCTGCCAAACTAAGGGCTTGCGAACCGTAAGCCATCACCCATACGGTCCGTAAGGCTTCCCCAGAACAGCAGATTCAGCATTTAATGTTGTTGCCTCTTCATGAAGTGAAAGGCCAATCTTGCCCTTGTCTCTTCCAGCCAATAAGGGGCAAGATCAGATGTACCACAACAATTCGACAAGTGTACGGGCGAGATCGTGGCACGATATTCAAGAAACGATCCTAACAGCTCTATTTTTCCTATAAATACCCCCCCATTTGGTGTAAAACCCACAAGAATCTGATCTAAAACTCTAAGTTGGAGCTATTGCTTCATACCTGAGTTCCTTGGATCGAGATTAGCATTCGGGGACCCTTTGTAAGTGTTCCTTCGTTGTTTTATCGCTTTTCGAGTCTGAAAGTCGAACTATGTTTGACTTTCTGCATTGACCAGTTTATGGTCAACACGAAGTTCATTGGAACTTCATAACGTGAGCGTGATCACGATGGTTATAGTCCATGGCGACTACACCTACTGATTACCACGTTATCTAGGCTCAGTGACGAGTCGTAGTTTCGGCCAAAATGCGCATTCTTGTGTATTTTGTAACCAAACTACTCTTGGGTATCAAAACCGTTTGTTTTGATACCAAACCTGTTTTCTAAACTTAGTTAAGCATGTTCTAACATGCTTAGCTCGTCACTTTTAGTATAGTGCTTATATAGGGTCGTAAGGTAAGCGATCTAAACCATCGCTTATACTTTCGAACCCGACCCATTTGGTCAATCTTTAGGATCCGACCAAACACATTAGGTGACCATAGCTGTAACCTTCCGAGGTTATGCCTTGTGGTCACGATGTTAGGCGTTCCAAACACGTCATACGCGAACGACGCGTTAAGGTAGCGTAAGCTACCTAAACGGGTCGTAATGGGATATAAGCACTTAGGTTAGGTTTCATTTTAGTATGTAGGCTTTGTTAAACCATATTACACGAGCCTCTATACTCGTTTGGTTTACGAACCCGCATACTATCCGATCCTCCGATTTAGGTCCGGTATATTAACATAGTTACCTATATTAGGTGCCGTTGATATCCGTGATCTCTAGCGTTATTTGGTTGTTATACAAGAACTTCAAAGCAATCTCAGGTGAGTACATTAAATCCCTCTTTTACTGTTTTCCAAACTGTTTTGGGGTGAAACACCTGTGCCTACTTGTTACCTTCATGCTTTCCATGTTTTCACATCATATACCTGCTATGTTCGTTAGTACATTATAGTACATGTTTTCATTACATTTCATGCTATGTATGCCCATTGTGTGCGTACTTAGTACATTGCTTTACATTACATTTCATGCTATGTATGCCCATTGTGTGCGTACTTAGTACATTGCTTTACATTACATTTCATGCTATGTATGCCCATTGTGTGCGTACTTAGTACATTGCTTTACATTACATTTCATGCTATGTATGCCCATTGTGTGCGTACTTAGTACATTGCTTTACATTGCATTTCATGCTATGTATGCCCATTGTGTGCGTACTTAGTACATTGCGTTACATTACATTTCATGCTATGTATGCCCATTGTGTGCGTACTTAGTACATTGTTTCACATTGCATTTCATGCTATTTATGCCCATTGTGTGCATACTTAGTACAATTGTTTACATCACATGCCTTCATTTTGGTATGACATTTGGTTTGTTTAACATGGAACAATACATTCATTAACATTGATCACGCCATTCGTTAATAGGTAGTGGTACCATAGGAATTGACGACTCCCGTTCCTGAAATCCTGGGTTTGTTTGGATTGGAAGGAATGACCGAATTCGATATACATAACTTAGATAAACCATTAATTTGTTTAAGGGTTTATCGCCACAGTCTCAAGGCTTGAATGTATGCATATTTTCACAATACCGCATAAATGTTTATATCAGTAGAGCATTCATTGTTCCACAAAACATAACGTTGATTTAAACCATGTTTTACTTCAACACCTTGTTTTGTGCATTTTACATATGGTTTAGTTGATACATCTCACTTACCATACAAGATATATTTTGGGTACACATTACATGATCTACATTAAACATCAACATTTTGACATTGATATACATACTTGGTGGTTTACATTGAACATAGACATTTCGATATGGTTTACACAATAACACTTGACAATTGATTTATACATGAACAATTTACATGGTGGTTGGTTTGGGTAAATGGTTGGAGTAACGTGGCGTATGTAATATGATACAAACATGGTGGATACGCCGCTGGTACTTCCTATATATAAATGCTTGTATTATATTACATATCGTAGCGTTATCTAAATCATTTCAGTATAGACATATTACATTTTATACAAATAACATATTCTTCACAAGACATTGTTTTACAAACAACTTATCTTATACATACCCACTTTACTAGGTTATTCTTTCAACCTTACATTTATTTTACATATCATCTGATATTATCGTTTTTCAAATGGTTTACGAAGCAAGACAAATTACAAGGTTCATGACTGACTGTTATTAAACATTTCTTTAAACTCAAGTCATGAATCCCATTTTCACAAAACCTATGTATCTCACAGGCATTTTTATGCTGACGTACCTACTTTCACATGTGTTTTCAGGAGCTATTCCATAGGATGATGATCATGACACTAGGGCGGACCTGTGCCTTAGAGACTTAAAATGAAGATAGACTAGTTTAATTATGTTATGAACTCTCTGTTTCCTGTTTAAGACAATGTAACACTTCTGTTTGATAAATAAAAATGTAACTTTAATTTCCATGGTTATGAAACAATTAATTCTGTCCACAACACTCCCCGGCATTTCCGCCGCGGTTGCATGTTATACGCGGCCGGGGTGTGACATAAGAGTTGGTATCAGAGCCATTGGTTATAGGGAATTAAGTTATTAGTAATGCTTTGACCTAGACTATAACTTTCTAGGACCCTAACACATGTTACCTTGTGTTTAGATTTTAAAACATGCACTTCACCTATCCTTAGGTGATAACTACAACGAGAACTTCGATTCCGAATCCGCTTTGAAAATTAATCATCTGTTCTAGGATGATTGATTACTAGGTTTTGAACCCTCTGTTATAAGGTTTTGAACCCCTTTGGATTTTCAAAAGTCTCGTCAAGGTTTTCGGGTTTTAATAGTGTGAACACGTGCGAACTGGAAGAGTGGATGCCTGTACCCTGGGTTATCTGTCTAAGGCTAGAGTGTTCGTACAAATCCACATAATCGGACCAGTCACTCTTACCTGGGAACTCTTGGGGTGAGTGTTCACTTATAGGCGAACATGTCTTCGCGATACATTATTTTTTACCCACTTACTTTGACTAGACATTTCGGGTCGCTTGTTTGCTTTGCGATGCGTAACCACCATCTTTGCTTTTGTTGATTCTGTTTCATCTCATTCTCTTCATCCAATCATCACACTTGTTTCCTTTCATGTTTTTCCTCTTTTAGAATGCCTCCTCGACGCGAACACCAGATAGCAACTGCCGAGCTGGCAGAAATTATTGCGCAGCAGATGGCTGCTCAATTCCCAAATCTCTTTGCTCAATGGAACCAAGCCAACAACAACAACAATGGTACATGCAATTTCAAGAACTTTAACTCGGCTAAACCACTCAAGTTTAGTGGTTCTGAGGGAGCAACTGGGCTTCTTCAATGGTTCGAGAGCATCGAGAATACTTTTCGCCACGTGCAGTGTCCGGATAATCGCAAGGTCGAGTTTTCTTCGAGCGTGTTTCAGAAGAGGGCTCTTACATGGTGGAATGGGGTAATGAGAGACCGTGGTGCAGATGTTGCTCTAGCACAGACATGGGCTGAAGTGAGAGCTCTTATGAGTCCTCGTCATGAAAAACAAGCGTTGGAGAAGGAGTTTGATGACTTGAAGCAAGATAGTGGTGAGCACAGGGCATATACTGATAGGTTTGAGGAGTTGAGTCTACTTTGCCTGACTATGGTCGCGCAACTCGACAAGGCTTCGAAAGGTACATCGACGGCCTGCCTGACTCGGTACAAGACATTATTACTGGTAGCAACCCTACCACACTCCGTCAGGCAATCGAGTTATCAGCAACACTGACTGAGTCGCAGATTCGAAAGAATAAATTACACAGGAAGGGTGACAAGGGCAAGAAACAGTCGTCTGACAAGGAAGATAGCAAGAAAGGTCAAAACAAGAATGGAAAGGATTCTGGTTCATCAAAAAGGGCGAAGAAGCGTAAGGCTTCCCAAAATTTTGCTGTCACTGCCCAAGCTAACCAGGCAGTTCCCAACCAAGCAGCACTGCCTCCAGCAAAGAAGCCCTATTCAGGAAGTGCACCTTTGTGCAATCGATGCAACAGTCACCATCAGCCGCAACATCAGTGCCGTTTCTGTACTAACTGTGGGAAGTCAGGTCATCTTGCCGATGTTTGTCGGTTTGCTCAAAATCGCGCAGTTCAAAACCCTGCTCAACAAGTTGCTCAGCCTCCTGCTCAGCAACAGGGTTAAGCTGCACGACCACAATACCCACCAGGTGCTTGTTATAACTGTGGGGATCTGACCCATTACAGAAACCGGTGCCCAAGACTAGCCAACCAGAACCAGAATGCAAACCAGAATCAGGCTCAGGCTCGAGGGCGAGTCTTCAACATGAATGCTCAAGAGGCACAAGCAGACAACGAAGTGGTTAACGGTATGTTCTTTATTAATAATCATCCTGCATCTGTTCTTTTTGATTCGGGTGCCGACAAGAGTTTTGTGTCATTGTCTTTTGAGCCAATGCTTCGCGTGTCTAGAACGAAACTAGGTAAACCTTTGACAGTAGAGGTTGCTAATGGTGAACCGATTGTTCTTGATTCTGTTCTCCGCAACTGCCAGTCGAACCTTAACGACCATATTTTTCCTATTGATCTCATGCCAATGCAACTTGGAAGCTTCGACGTTATTGTGGGTATGGATTGGTTATCTAAGCATCGCGCAGAGATAGTTTGTTCTAAGAAGATTGTTCGTGTGCCGCTGTCGACAGGCGAGATCCTACAGGTTCGTGGTGAGAAGCCTGCCGGTGGTCTCAGACTCATGTCTTGTTTTAAAGCACGGAAGTATCTACGGAAGAACTATGTGGCTTTCTTAGCACATGTTACAGCAGATAAAGGCAAAGGTAAGTCTATTTCAGATATTCCTGTCGTTCGAGATTATTCTGAAGTTTTCCCTGAAGAGTTACCTGGTCTACCCCCAGCACGCCAAGTCGAGTTCCGTATTGATCTCGTACCTGGTGCAAATCCCATTGCCAGAGCTCCATATCGTCTTGCACCGTCCGAGATGCAAGAGTTGTCTAAGCAGCTGCAGGAACTCTGCGACAAAGGTTTTATCCGTCCTAGCTTTTCACCTTGGGGTGCTCCCGTTCTTTTTGTCAAGAAGAAGGATGGATCTTTTAGGATGTGTATCGATTATCGTGAGCTTAACAAGCTTACCATCAAGAATCGATATCCCCTACCTCGCATTGATGATCTCTTTGATCAATTGCAAGGCGCTTCTTATTTTTCAAAGATTGATCTTCGATCTGGATATCATCAGCTTCGTGTGCATGAAGAAGATATTCCCAAGACAGCGTTCCGTACACGCTATGGACATTATGAGTTTACAGTCATGCCATTCGGTTTGACTAATGCTCCTGCTGTTTTCATGGACTTAATGAATAGGGTCTGCAAGCCTTATTTGGATAAGTTCATCATCGTTTTCATTGATGACATCTTAATTTATTCTAAGACGCGAGCTGATCATGAACAACATCTTCATCTTACTTTGGAACTCCTAAAGAAAGAGCAACTTTTCGCCAAATTCTCCAAGTGTGAATTCTGGCTTAAAGAGGTTCAATTCTTAGGACATATTGTCAACGAACAAGGTATTCATGTAGATCCCTCCAAGATCAGTGCGATTAAGGATTGGGATACACCTACTATTCCTACTGAAGTTCGTTCTTTTCTGGGTCTAGCGGGATATTATCACCGCTTCATAGAAAACTTCTCAAAGATTGCAGTTCCTCTAACTGCTCTAACTCAGAAGAACAAGCCATTTGATTGGGGATTCAAACAAGAGGAAGCGTTTTTTACTTTGAAACAAAAACTTTGCGACGCGCCTGTCCTAACTTTGCCCGAGGGCAATGGTGATTTCATCGTTTATTGCGACACATCTAAATTAGGTCTTGGCTGCGTCCTGATGCAAAGAAACAAAGTCATAGCATACGCATCAAGGCAATTGAAGATACATGAGAAGAACTACACCACTCATGATCTTGAGTTGGGTGCAGTTGTCTTCGCTCTTAAGATCTGGAGACACTATTTGTACGGTACAAAATGTGTGGTTTTCACGGACCACAAAAGTCTTCAGCATATCTTCAATCAGAAAGAGCTCAACATGAGACAACGACGTTGGGTTGAACTTCTAAATGACTATGACTGCAAAATTCGCTACCATCCTGGTAAGGCGAATGTCGTAGCAGATGCTTTGAGTCGCAAGGAGCGTACTAAGCTTCATTGTGTTCGTGTCCAATCTGTTATTCAATCCAATATCCAAGCCCGTATTTCTCAAGCTCAACAATCTTGTGTTTCACAAGGTTTGATAGATAAGGAATTTCCTTATCACATAACTCCTGGTCTTGAACTGAAAGACAATGGATCGTATTACTTCATGGACCGTTTGTGGGTCCCAAGCCAAGATAATCTTCGTACCTTGCTTATGGATGAAGCCCATAAGTCTCGTTATTCTATTCATCCTGGCTCAGATAAGATGTGTAAGGATCTTCGTATTCAGTATTGGTGGCCTGGTATGAAGAAAGACATTGCCTTATACGTATCCAAATGCCTTACTTGTCTTAAGGTTAAGGCTGAACATCAGCGTCCTTCCGGATTATTGGAGCAACCGGAGATCCCAGTTTGGAAATGGGAAAACATTACTATGGATCTCATTACCAAACTCCCGTGCACAAAGAAAGGTCACGATGCCATCTGGGTAGTTGTTGATCGTCTTACCAAGTCAGCGAATTTCTTGCCAATCCGTGAGGATTTTTCGGCTAACAAACTTGCTTAAATCTACGTGGATGAAATTGTAGCTCGACATGGTGTTCCTTTGAACATCATTTCTGACAGAGATGCTCGTTTCACTTCTCATTTTTGGAGAACCATGCAATCTGCTATGGGGTCCCAACTTAATCTGAGCACAGCTTATCATCCGCAAACGGATGGTCAATGTTAAAGAACAATCCAGACACTGGAGGATATGCTTAGAGCTTGTGTGATC
The DNA here is from genome assembly GCF_002127325.2 of Helianthus annuus. NCBI lineage: Eukaryota > Viridiplantae > Streptophyta > Magnoliopsida > Asterales > Asteraceae > Helianthus > Helianthus annuus. Next base: position 100,290,534 of record NC_035448.2, on the reverse strand, counting down.
GATTTTGGTGGTAGTTGGGATTCACATCTTCCATTGATTGAATTCTCCTACAACAACAGTTATCACTCCAGCATCAACATGGCTCCTTTCGAGGCTCTCTATGGTCGAAAATGTCGTTCACCAGTCTGCTGGAATGAGATCGGCGAGGCTCAGCTTACTGGACTTGCCCTCATTTTAGAGACAATAGATAAGGTTAAGAAAGTTCGTGATAACCTTCAGACAGCTAGAAGCCGTCAAAAGAGTTACGCGGACCTAAAACGCAAGCCCTTGGATTTTCAAGTCAGTGATCGTGTATTACTTAAGGTCTCACCTTGGAAAGGTGTGATCAGATTCAGAAAGAAAGGAAAACTTGCACCTAGATACGTTGGACCATTCAAGATCATCGAAAGAATCGGTAAGGTAGCCTACAGACTTGAGTTACCTCCTGAACTTGGAAATGTTCATCCCACTTTTCACGTGTCCAATCTCAAGAGGTGTTTAGCTGATGAGAACCTCCACATACCGCTTGACGAGATTCGTGTTGATAAAACACTGAAATTTGTTGAGAAACCGGTAGAAATCATGGAACGTGAAGTCAAGTGGCTTAAACGCAAGCGCATTCCTTTGGTCAAGGTTCGCTGGGAATCTAAACGTAGACCCGAGTTTACTTGGGAACGTGAAGATCAAATGAAGGCGAAATATCCGCATCTGTTTCCACGAGTTTCCTCTAAATAAATTTCGGGACGAAATTTCCACAAGTAGGGGAGACTGTAACATTTGTGCTTGTAATCATTATGAACAGTTCTATTATCAATAAAACAATGTTATTTGATCCCAATGTTTGTTTGGTTGTGTTTTACATTTTTCATGTTTTGACTTTTGATGTGTATCGGTTTGTATATATTTTTGATGAGTATTTAAGCCCTTTTTACACTTTTAGCCAAGTTTTAAATTTATAAAACACGATATTCACTAACACTAAACACACATATGGGCAAGTGCACCCATCGTGGACGTAGTATAGTGTTGGTAAGATACCGAGGTCGTCCAAGGACACAAGAGCTTTTAATACCGGTTTATCCTCAACGTCTAATCAAATCAAAAAGTGAGAAGAATGTTTTAAACTAAGAAAAATAAAAAACTAACTAAATGCTGAAAATAAAAATAAAATAAAAACAGATAGACAAGATGAATCACTTGGATCCGATACGTGTATTAGTATAACCTTTGATTATTTTCGCACTTTTGCACTTGTTTAAGAGATTATCTTAGTTATTGTAGTAGGCCCCTCTTTTGAAGGCGACGTTACCCTCAACCCAGTAGTTTGAGTCAGCAAGGATACAATCCTAAAGGGTCGGATTATTGAAAGATAATGAATTAAGTTATTAATGCAAATTATGGTAGGCCCCGCTTTTGGCGGTGACGTTACCCTCGGCTAAGTAGTCTGAGTCAGCAGGGATACAGTCCTAAATAGCCGGGTTATAGTATTAATAGTAGTTAACTTATGAGGGGGGTCAAAGAGTTTGGATCCCCGCCATCCAATACCTATGGGCATTGAAGGAGATCCTACTAAATTTGACCCAGGTCCCAAGCAGGACCTCTAAACGCTGAACAAGGGCAAGACCCTTACCAAACCGTTCCCTTAACCCCCGACCAGGTAGCCAACATACCTCCATATAGACCGTGGAGATATGAATGGTGAAAATCTTTTATTTTATATAGACAGTAAAATAATGCCAAGACACCACGGACAAACGATAAGGAAAGATCACCTTCAACATAAGTAACTAGTTATTAAAGTCATTAATACAAAACCAAATAAAAAGTGCAAAAGATTAAAAATAAAAAGTATGATACTAAACACTTGTCTTCACCAAGTGATGTAAGAGACTTAGGCAAACATGGCCTTGATTGTCAAGAACTCTTACGATCAATCTTGGATCCCGAGACGACTCACACACTCTACGATGGACAATGGATGATGGTGGTGGATGATGGTGTTATGGTGGTGGTGGGTGGTGGATGAGGTGTGAGAGAGGTGGTGTGCCAAGGGATGAGAGAGAATGAAGCCAAGCTCCTCTATTTATAGGCTGAACAGAAGGCTGGACACGGCCCCGTGTCTGCTGGACACGGCCCCGTGTCCGTCTGACATTCTCTCACTTCATTAATTGTAATTGCGAATTACAATTAATGCGCCTGCTGTACTTTCACCACGCCCCCGTGCTCACTGGACACGGCCCCGTGGTGGGCAATGGAAGCTTCTACTGCTTTGTCTTTTCTGCTGCTTCCTGGGCACGCCCCCGTGTTCGCTGGACACGGGGCGTGTTCAGACTCTGTTTCTTCTCTTTTGCCTTGGGAGGTGCCGTTGAGGGTCCGGGCAGTCCACTTTTGTTCCTTTTCTTGTATTTTATGGTAGAATTAGTTGTCTTTTTGCTTCTTTTGTGATTTTGAGCTCATTTCATCCTGAAAATACAAAAGGAAGACAAAAACACTCTTTTTCCAACATTAGTACTTAAAAAGGGTTAGTTTTATGCCTTAATTGATGTGATTTATATGTTGCATTTTACACACATCAAATACCCCCACACTTGAACTTTTGCTTGTCCTCAAGCAAAACTCTTTAAATGTGGCTTACACTCCCAAATGGAATAGGTAGAAGAGAAGTTTTTTAGCTTGTCCTAGAGTGTCGGGAATCCAAGGTTTTTATAGGTTTTATTTTTATTTATTTACAATCCTATTCGTTATGATTTATTTTGAACGTTTCATAAGATGAATTACTTATTTGGGCATAGCATGCCTTATTAAAATTCCATTTATATACAAGTTCACATACCTCACGGGAGATCACTCAACACTCGGCCGAAGGTGTATATTTTTAGTGAATCACTCGAGAGCGGCACGGAACTCACGTCTTCCATAGGCTTGCCAAGCAATCAATCCTCCTCCTTTTTAACTTTTTACCTTTGTAAATATCAAGAGGACTTTTTGGGTGAAGGCTTGGGTTTAAAGGTGGGTGGTTGGTTAGTGGTTAGTAAAAATGGCGAAAATCGTAACAAGCGTCGGTTTTCGTGAAGTACCTTGTTTTTAGTGACTTTTTATTTTGAAGTATTTCTCCAAACAAGCTTTTATAGCTTTTGTTTGTTTTTGACTTCTTCATTTTTTTTTGATCGTCACATAAAAAGGTGAGTTTACGAAAAAAGCGAACTTGTTACTAAAAAAAAAATAAAAAAATTAAAAAGGTTTTTGGTGGGTAAAAAGGGTTTTGGGGTAATGAAATGAAAGGTTTAGGCTCAAAGGGGCTATCTAGGGGGATTTTGGGTAGGCAAAAAAAATGAAAAATAATGGTTTTGAAAGGAAAAATGGTTAGTCCTAATGCCTCCATCATTTACTTACTTGGGTTTAAGTTGGTAAGGACCGGGAATGTATCGTCGTGGCAAGTTCTAGATTTGTAAGGACCGAGCGGCTATTCACACAAGAAACGAAAAATGAGCATTTAATCTAAATATGTGTATTTTTGTGCTCAATAAAGGCTCAAAACTCACTTTTGTGGGAATGGGTTTTTAATGTGACCAAGCATATATAATCGAATTTTTAACTAGACTTGTTATACCGTTTCATAATTTTCTTATGTTGGTTCTTTTTTTTATCACGACGCTATCGGTTGTAAACTTGTAAAAATATAACCTTTTTAGAACTTGTTATTCCCAACTTAAACTAAGACAAGTAAATAAAAAAATGAAAAAGTTTTTGAAAAAATTTGGGGTGTTTAGCGGTTCCAATAGAGTTTTGTGTAAGGCTTGTGTTTAGGATTTTGCAAAATTTCAAGGGTTTAAGCATCCCCCCCCACACTTAAATTACACATTGTCCTCAATGTGTCCAAAAATAATGTTTTTGGTTGATTAGAATGTATAAAAGTGTGTTAAAAAGCAAAGATTTATGTTACTGGCATCCTGGACACGGCCCCGTGTTGACCGGACACGGCCCCGTGGTCAAGTGCCAGTAACACAAATTATAGAATTGAAACAGAAGCCTGGACACGGGGGCGTGTCCGCTGAACACGGCCCGTGTCCAGTTACCTGAACTGGGTGATTTTCTGCAGGGGCTCAGCACGGGGCCGTGTTGGTTGGGCACGACCCGTGTTGAGCCTTCTGTGATGGAGATTTTTGTCGGGTTGCTCCGTTCTTCGTGCATGGTTCCATTTTTCTCGTTCCCTTTTTCATCCATTACCATCATGAGTATGTTTTATACTCACGACAACCATCAATCATAAAAACCATCATAGCATTGCAAATCATAGAGAGACATTACATTAAGTTAGCTAAATAACTAGGGGATACATAAGGTTATCATAAGGGTTCTACTTATTTAAGAAAATTTCGGGAATAGCTTCCCGATGTAGTAACTCTCTCTAGCCGATGGCTCCTCGGTTGTCATTCAAAGCCATTCTTCTATCTCCCTTGGGAGGTAAAAGGTAGCTTCATTCTCTTCGGTGTCTCGAGGAGGAACGCTCACCGGGACTCCTTGCACCACCCTTGGTTGAGGTACTTGGTGCATGGCGTGCCATTCTGCTGGAATGATGACCTCGGGTACTACATTCCATGCCCTTTGGGTTATCACCGGAACCAAAGGCGGGGAAGCGAGAAGGTTTAATCTCTGGTGCAGGAGATTTACTTCTCGTAGGCAGCCCTCCAAACCTACCGTCAGATGATTAATACGATCCACCAAAGCTTCTTCTACTCCCGTCATCTCGTCTATGGCTTCCCTCAAAGCGTAAACGTAGCTTACTAGGGAATCCTCTGCCGTGGACGACCTCCTTCCATTTTGGTTATTTCTCGAAGATGTTCCGCTGTTTCTGCTGGCCATTTTCTGCGAAATAATCCGAAGATAACTAAACTTTTGCAAAACAGTACCTCGAACACGGCCCCGTGCTCAGTGAGCACGGCCCCGTGTTCAGCTATCTGCAGGATTTTTGTCTAACGACTCCAGGTTTTTAAATTATTTTAATACACTTTTATTGTGTTTTAAGCTTAGATAATTTAAAACAAAGTTATAGAACTAACTTTAGACAAGAATCCGTAGCAAAAACTCCTACAAACCTTTCATAGAAGGTTGGAATCATGGGTTTCCAAGCTTCCATGGAGGTAAGGTTTGAAAAATTTTTGGAAGAAGGAGAAATGAACAAAAGTGGAAAAGACAAGATGGTCCTTAGGAACCTTCTTTTAGCACTTACCTAGGATGGTATATGTGAAGATCCCAGGAATCTCTGCTTGGTGAAGTGGTCAAAAATGAGCAGGATTCAGGCTGCATTTAAAGAAAACGACAGCACACTGGACACGGCCCCGTGTCCGATGGACACGGCCCCGTGTGTAGAGAAAATCCTGACACATTTTGTCCGTATTCTGACAGAATCAGCAGAGAATCTTCTGAGTGAACACGGGGGCGTGTTGACCGGGCACGGCCCCGTGTCGGCAGGCTGTTTTATGGAGTTTTGTTTCTTTACTAAGGAGCTAATCTATATCGGGTGGCTCTTGACTTGTTGGAACAACCCCAAAGTGCCTAAGATACCTTAATTGTCCTATACTAAGGCGAGAACGCAAGAGGTTGTCGGTGAGGGTAATTCCTATTTTCATTCTAGGTGGACAAGTCCAACCCTTTCCCGGGCTCTCGTTAAAGAAGGTGTATGCCGAATCGCTCAGGTCTATGTATGCATCGAACGAAGTCGATGGGGAGTCCTTCACGGCACAATCGGCACAGGGACGACTATCGTCCGCGTCTTTTCTAGGTAAGAAGGTATTTTCGGAAGCAACGAGGTTGTCGGAATGCGGTTCCAACATTTCCTCATGGTCATCATCTTGGGATGGATCTAAAAAATCCTTCCTGAGTTCTTTTGACCAATTGAGAAGTAGTTCTTCTAGTTGAAATAGCTCGTCAAGGAGCATTTCTCCTAGAATATCTGGCTGGGCGCATTCGAGGGAGAAATAGTGCTTATTTTTACTTTCGCCCCTCTTAAGGTTACAAGGAATCGGTGGGTCTATATAGTGGGGCCTATAAGTGAGGAAAAAACATTTTAATTCCTCATGTTCGCCTCCACATATTCGACACCACAAACCATAAGAGTGCCGAAAGTAAAAAGAATTACTATCACTCATGTTCGTGTCAGAAATTACCAACCGCCGGGATCTAACGGTTCTGTTTTCAGCAACTGAATCTTGGGCACGGGGGCGTGTTGAGTAGACACGGCCCCGTGTTCAGCCTACTGTCTGACTTAAAACAGGATTGCCAGTTCCAATGATTGAGCACGGGGCGTGTTCAGCGGGCACGGCCCCGTGTTGAGCTCTGCAGAAGCTAAAAATCTAAGAAAAATCCTAAAAAAAATCAAAGAAAAATAAAAAATATGATTAGGCCGTTGATTCCTAACTTTCTTAAAATCCTTGTGTCCCCGGCAACGGCGCCAAAAACTTGATGTGTGTCGGTGTGTATATATTTTTGATGAGTATTTAAGCCCTTTTTACACTTTTAGCCAAGTTTTTAAATTTATAAAACACGATATTCACTAACACTAAACACACATATGGGCAAGTGCACCCATTGTGGACGTAGTATAGTGTTGGTAAGATACCGAGGTCGTCCAAGGACACAAGAGCTTTTAATACCGGTTTATCCTCAACGTCTAATCAAATCAAAAAGTGAGAAGAATGTTTTAAACTAAGAAAAATAAAAAACTAACTAAATGCTGAAAATAAAAATAAAATAAAAACAGATAGACAAGATGAATCACTTGGATCCGACACGTGTATTAGTATAACCTTTGATTATTTTCGCACTTTTGCACTTGTTTAAGAGATTATCTTAGTTATTGTAGTAGGCCCCTCTTTTGAAGGCGACGTTACCCTCAACCCAGTAGTTTGAGTCAGCAAGGATACAATCCTAAAGGGTCGGATTATTGAAAGATAATGAATTAAGTTATTAATGCAAATTATGGTAGGCCCCGCTTTTGGCGGTGACGTTACCCTCGGCTAAGTAGTCTGAGTCAGCAGGGATACAGTCCTAAATAGCCGGGTTATAGTATTAATAGTAGTTAACTTATGAGGGGGTCAAAGAGTTTGGATCCCCGCCATCCAATACCTATGGGCATTGAAGGAGATCCTACTAAATTTGACCCAGGTCCCAAGCAGGACCTCTAAACGCTGAACAAGGGCAAGACCCTTACCAAACCGTTCCCTTAACCCCCGACCAGGTAGCCAACATACCTCCATATAGACCGTGGAGATATGAATGGTGAAAATCTTTTATTTTATATAGACAGTAAAATAATGCCAAGACACCACGGACAAACGATAAGGAAAGATCACCTTCAACATAAGTAACTATTTATTAAAGTCATTAATACAAAACCAAATAAAAAGTGCAAAAGATTAAAAATAAAAAGTATTATACTAAACACTTGTCTTCACCAAGTGATGTAAGAGACTTAGGCAAACATGGCCTTGATTGTCAAGAACTCTTACGATCAATCTTGGATCCCGAGACGACTCACACACTCTACGATGGACAATGGATGATGGTGGTGGATGATGGTGTTATGGTGGTGGTGGGTGGTGGATGAGGTGTGAGAGAGGTGGTGTGCCAAGGGATGAGAGAGAATGAAGCCAAGCTCCTCTATTTATAGGCTGAACAGAAGGCTGGACACGGCCCCGTGTCCGCTGGACACGGCCCCGTGTCCGTCTGACATTCTCTCACTTCATTAATGGTACTTGCGAATTACAATTAATGCGTCTGCTGTACTTTCACCACGCCCCCGTGCTCGCTGGACACGGCCCCGTGGTGGGCAATGGAAGCTTCTACTGGTTTGTCTTTTCTGCTGTTTCCTGGGCACGCCCCCGTGTTCGCTGGACACGGGGCGTGTTCAGACTCTGTTTCTTCTCTTTTGCCTTGGGAGGTGCCGTTGAGGGTCCGGGCAGTCCACTTTTGTTCCTTTTCTTGTATTTTATGGTAGAATTAGTTGTCTTTTTGCTTCTTTTGTGATTTTGAGCTCATTTCATCCTGAAAATACAAAAGGAAGACAAAAACACTGTTTTTCCAACATTAGTACTTAAAAAGGGTTAGTTTTATGCCTTAATTGATGTGATTTATATGTGGCATTTTACACACATCAACTTTTGTTCATTTTCAAACTCTACATCGCTTCTGGAGAATCATACGCAAACTAGTGCGTAAACGTACTTAGTTTAATGCGAAAAACACTCCGAAACATCAACATATACTCAACATACCTTAAATAACCTTTACATAACTTAGAAACTTTTGAAGGCTTTGGTATGGCAAAAACAAGTTAATTCGCTTACAGGGACTAAACTTGACAAACTGCGAAAGTATGCCAATTTGAACTGTAACGAACATTCCGGAACATGTCTATAAGTTAAACATACCATAAATATCCTTTACATAGCTTAGAAATAGGCTTTGAGGGGTTTGGTATGCTAAAATAAACTTTTGGATCATTCAGGGGCTAAAAGTGTCAAAAAGTGCACAAGTTTGCACTTTTGCGCATAACTTACGTTCTGAATACATCCGAACATTCAAAAATTTAGGTAAGCATCCTTATACTATGCCTTAGTGTATGGCATGAGAAAAATCCATTCGTCGCGCAATTTGGATCGTCTTTCGCGCTTATGCGCATTCCGTCGTAATTAACCGAACATCGCGACCGTACGGCCAAACGAACCGACATCTGAGATATTTTTGAGCACATTTTAAGTTCCCTATACTTTAACTTCATTTTAGAGCTTTGAAATGGGGTTAACGGGGCTTAAACGTGTCAAAAATGCATCAAATACCAAGTTTTGGGGCTGTAGGGACCAAAACTGTAAATCTGCCAAACTAAGGGCTTACGGACCGTAAGCTGTCACACCCCCAAAATCCACATGCGGAACACCACCGCTTGGAGGCGTGACTGACCAGGATCCAGCCACCAATTATACTGAGCAATTTTAATTAATAACATAAGTAATACTCACCAACCACAAGGTTGGCAAATATCATATTCAAAGTTCAAAAGTATTTAAGTTTAAGTAATAGTTTAGATAAGTAGCGGAAGCATAGACAAAATAGTTTAGAACAAGATTCTTAGTTCAAGTTTGTTTAGAACCCAACACACGGGTTAGACGACCACTACACATTCGCAAGCTGCAAGCTCCTGAATCACTGGGTACCTGCAAAGCATGCAGTAAGGTGTCAACGTAAAGTTGAGCGAGTTCACTAGTTGTCCAGTTTTAGTTTTCGAAAACATAAGTTGTTTAGATAAAGCATTTATAATCACATTGTGGGGAGCTACCCCATCTTTAAGCTCACTAAACTGTAGATACCGAAACTGTTGACGGAAAGTTGTTGTGCCCCGAGTCAATGTCTATCGTCATTGACCAAGATGCAAGGTCTACTAGTTCACGCCCGATCTCCCCCGGTCACGGTGTGAGGTTGTCAAACCTAATAGTGCTATCAACTAATAACCCGTTCGCCCCCGGCGATTAATCGGTACTGTAAGCAGGGACTTAAGGTGATAGAGTTTCGTTTAGCTTGGCTAGTTGTGATTTATAAATAATATCCAAACGTATCTCCCCCGGAGATAGTAAATACCCATTCGAATTTCCCCCGGAAATAATAGCTCAAAAGTATTTTTCCCAAAGTTGGCAGTTGTCCGTGTCCCACCCTGGGACGCATGTTTTTAATGTGTGAACTCACCTTGGGTTGCTCGGCAGATTAGGTTACTTGTCAAGCACGCTGGTCACCACGTCCTAACATGGTTACCAGAATAGGTCAGGTTTGGGTACAGAGAATGTCACATATATGTACACATAATGTAACACATAGCATGCACACAGTTACATGTTGAGTTATTGGGCCTGTTCTACTATTGGATCAGTCAACAGTATCAACTAACACATAGTTCAGTTAAACAGGCAGCCCAAAAAAATCACGTTGTGGCCCAATAACTAAAGTGAACAGCCCAGTCGAGACAAGGTGGTCTCGACTCGAGAACATGCGGTCTCGGGTCGCAACCAGGAGGTCTCGGCTTGTACTGGTTGGTCTCGAGTGGTGCAGGCATGACTCGTAACCCCGGAGATCTCGAGTCCCGTCTCGAGTTGTCACGATGTGGTCTCGAGTCGAGACCTTGAGGGTCTCGAGTCCCTGAAGCCCGTTTTAAAGTTGCTTGGCCCATGTCTCGAGTCACAACCGTTGCGGTCTCGAGTTGTGGCTCCATGGTCTCGAGTCGCAACCGTTGGTCTCGAGTCGTTTACCTGCTGATTCTGATATGTCTGCCCGAATTGTACTATGCAACAGAATTCTGATTTCATGCCCTTATATACTATCCAATAAGATTTCACAAACATGTTCCCTTGTCTAACACTTAACCAAAATGGATCAAACAACAAGTTTTTCAAATCTTTGTAACAACATTCAAACACATTCAACACATATTCATGACATGTTCGTCTAGTTCATCTTTAGGATTTCTCTATAACAAACATGTTCCTCCTACATAACCATGCATTCTATGAACAAAATCACTTAGATAACAAGATCATCTTGCAAGAAGCATTTGTTTTATAACATTGAACATAATCCGGATGGTCCAAAATACTCTTTAAACTATCATTCTTTTGTCATTTTGATCATCTTAGCAAGCATCATCATAGAATAGTTCACACACAACATCAAAATCACCAATCCAACAAACATCATACAAAAGACCTCTAGACTAGACATGTTTCTTATTCATTAAGACACCAAAACTCTTAACACACATTAACACTAACCGGTTGATGAAAAGGCACCGAGTCAAGGGAGATGGTGAGAAAATGAAGTATCCGGTGATGATGATGAGCTATGACCGATATTCCTTGTTGCCGGTTGAATCCGAGAGAAAGGAGAGGAGAGGTGAGCTTGCTTGATTGTTAGGGTTTAAGGTTTTCTAGAGAGAGGGAGGATGAGGTGAGAGAGAGTGTAGAGGAGAGTGTGAGGGTTTTCGGGTATATGTATAAGGTGGTGCACCCTAAGTGGGTTTCGAGTGGGCTAAGGGAGGTTGCGGCCCAACCGGCCCAACCGTTTACTGTTTACTCGAGACCGAGAGTGGTCTCGAGTCAGGTTCGTGGTCTCGGCTCTCTATTATAGCCGTATATATATATATATATGTGTGTATTACATGCACATAGCTTAACACAAGGATCACATAGCACACCATTATAATTTACAAAATTTACAAATTTCCATTTAATAATATAAGTACACCAAGGGCTAATACAAGGAGGTTGCTCGGGAAAACCGAGAGTGTCACATAAGCCATCACCCATACGGTCCGTAAGGCTTCCCCAGAACAGCAGATTCAGCATTTAATGTTGTTGCCTCTTCATGAAGTGAAAGGCCAATCTTGCCCTTGTCTCTTCCAGCCAATAAGGGGCAAGATCAGATGTACCACAACAATTCGACAAGTGTACGGGCGAGATCGTGGCACGATATTCAAGAAACGATCCTAACGACTCTACTTTTCCTATAAATACCCCCCCCCATTTGGTGTAAAACCCACAAGAATCTGATCTAAAAATCTAAGTTGGAGCCATTGCTTCATACCTGAGTTCCTTGGATCGAGATTAGCATTCGGGGACCCTTTGTAAGTGTTCCTTCGTTGTTTTATCGCTTTTCGAGTCCGAAAGTCGAACTATGTTTGACTTTCTGCATTGACTAGTTTATGGTCAACACGAAGTTCATTGGAACTTCATAACGTGAGCGTGACCACGATGGTTATAGTCCATGGCGACTACACCTACTGATTACCACGTTATCTAGGCTCAGTGACGAGTCGTAGTTTCGGCCAAAATGCGCATTCTTGTGTATTTTGTAACCAAACTACTCGTGGGTATCAAAACCGTTTGTTTTGATACCAAACCTGTTTTCTAAACTTAGTTAAGCATGTTCTAACATGCTTAGCTCGTCACTTTTAGTATAGTGCTTATATAGGGTCGTAAGGTAAGCGATCTAAACCATCGCTTATACTTTCGAACCCGACCCATTTGGTCGATCTTTAGGATCCGACCAAACACATTAGGTGACCATAGCTGTAACCTTCCGAGGTTATGCCTTGTGGTCACGATGTTAGGCGTTCCAAATGCGTCCTACGCGAACGACGCGTTAAGGTAGCGTAAGCTACCTAAACGGGTCGTAATGGGACAAAAGCACTTAGGTTAGGTTTCATTTTAGTATGTAGGCTTTGTTAAACCATATTACACGAGCCTCTATACTCGTTTGGTTTACGAACCCGCATACTATCCGATCCTCCGATTTAGGTCCGGTATATTAACATAGTTACCTATATTAGGTGCCGTTGATATCCGTGATCTCTAGCGTTATTTGGTTGTTATACAAGAACTTCAAAGCAATCTCAGGTGAGTACATTGAACCCCTCTTTTACTGTTTTCCAAACTGTTTTGGGGTGAAACACATGTGCCTACTTGTTACCTTCATGCTTTCCATGTTTTCACATCATATACCTGCTATGTTCGTTTGTACATTATAGTACATGTTTTCATTACATTTCATGCTATGTATGCCCATTGTGTGCGTACTTAGTACATTGCTTTACATTACATTTCATGCTATGTATGCCCATTGTGTGCGTACTTAGTACATTGCTTTACATTACATTTCATGCTATGTATGCCCATTGTGTGCGTACTTAGTACATTGCTTTACATTACATTTCATGCTATGTATGCCCATTGTGTGCGTACTTAGTACATTGCGTTACATTACATTTCATGCTATGTATGCCCATTGTGTGCGTACTTAGTACATTGTTTCACATTGCATTTCATGCTATTTATGCCCATTGTGTGCATACTTGGTACAATTGTTTACATCACATGCCTTCATTTTGGTATGACATTTGGTTTGTTTAACATGGAACAATACATTCATTAACATTGATCACGCCATTCGTTAGTAGGTAGTGGTACCATAGGAATTGACGACTCCCGTTCCTGAAATCCTGGGTTTGTTTGGATTGGAAGGAATGACCGAATTTGATATACATAACTTAGATAAACCATTAATTTGTTTAAGGGTTTATCGCCACGGTCTCAAGGCTTGAATGTATGCATATTTTCACAATACCGCATAAATGTTTATATCAGTAGAGCATGCATTGTTCCACAAAACATAACGTTGATTTAAACCATGTTTTACTTCAGCACCTTGTTTTGTGCATTTTACATATGGTTTAGTTGATACATCTTACTTACCATACAAGATATATTTTGGGTACACCTTACATGATCTACATTAAACATCAACATTTTGACATTGATATACATACTTGGTGGTTTACATTGAACATAGACATTTCGATATGGTTTACACAATAACACTTGACAATTGATTTATACATGAACAATTTACATGGTGGTTGGTTTGGGTAAATGGTTGGAGTAACGTGGCGTATGTAATATGATACAAACATGGTGGATACGCCACTGGTACTTCCTATATATAAATGCGTGTATTATATTACATATCGTAGCGTTATCTAAATCATTTCAGTATAAACATATTACATTTTATACAAATAACTTATCTTATACATACCCACTTTACTAGGTTATTCTTTCAACCTTACATTTATTTTACATATCATCTGATATTATCGTTTTTCAAATGGTTTACGAAGCAAGACAAATTACAAGGTTCATGACTGACTGTTATTAAACATTTCTTTAAACTCAAGTCATGAATCCCATTTTCACAAAACCTATGTATCTCACAGGCATTTTTATGCTGACGTACCTACTTTCACATGTGTTTTCAGGAGCTATTCCATAGGATGATGATCATGACACTAGGGCGGACCTGTGCCTTAGAGACTAAAAATGAAGATAGACTAGTTTAATTATGTTATGAACTCTCTGTTTCCTGTTTAAGACAATGTAACACTTCTGTTTGATAAATAAAAATGTAACTTTAATTTCCATGGTTATGAAACAATTAATTCTGTCCACAACACTCCCCGGCATTTCCGCCGCGGTTGCATGTTATACGCGGCCGGGGTGTGACAGGGTGCTCACAAGAAAGCAATCCCAAAACATTTGTCTTTTTGCTGGTTTTCTATCACTCCATCAGCCAATCAAGTACCAAGAGGCACTGAAAGACAACAGCTGGGTAGAAGCCATGCAAGAGGAACTCCAACAGTTTAGAAGACAACAAGTATGGGAGCTTGTTCCATTGCAAGAGGGTGTGAGTCCTATTGGCACAAAATGGGTCTTCAAAAATAAAACTGATGAAAGGGGTATTGTTGTCAAGAATAAAGCCAGGCTTGTGGTTCAAGGTTTCAGACAAGAAGAAGGCATTGACTATGATGAAACATTTGCCCCTGTAGCAAGACTTGAAGCTATCAAACTCTTTCTGGCCTTTGCTGTCAACCACAACATCAAGGTGTATCAAATGGATATCAAATGTGCATTCCTCTATGGTAAGATTCAAGAGGAGGTTTATGTTTGTCAACCTCCAGGTTTTGAGGATCCATTTAATCCAGATCATGTCTACAATCCAAATAAAGCATTGTATGGCTTGAAACAAGCACCAAGGGCCTGGTATGAAACTCTGTCCACCTTTTTACTTTCCATTGGTTTCACCAGAGGCAGGATTGATAAAACACTGTTTTTAAAATGGAGAGGGAAGGATTTGATGATTGTCCAAATTTATGTGGATGACATCATTTTTGGAAGCACATGTAATAAAATGTGTGAAGAGTTCAGGCAACTCATGACAGCTGAGTTTGAAATGAGTGCAATGGGTGAACTCCAGTGCTTTCTTGGTCTCCAAGTAAGGCAACTGCAAAATGGTATTTTCATCCATCAAGGCAAATATGCCAAAGAACTTTTAAAGAAATTTGATATGGATGATTGTAAGCCATGTAGTACACCCATTGCAACCAATAAATTGGTCATAACTGAAGAAAAGGATGATTTGGTTGATCAGACCTTATATAGAAGCATGATTGGGTCTTTATTGTACCTAACTACATCTAGACCAGATATCATGTTTGCAACATGTGTCTGTGCAAGATCCCACTCAGCCCCTAGAAAGTCAAACCTTATTGCTGTAAAAAGGATATTCAGATACCTCAAAGGTGCTCCCACACTTGGTATCTGGTATCCAGCTGATGGTAAAATTGAGCTTTCAGGTTTCTCAGATAGTGACTTTGCTAGATGTGATAAAACAAGGAAGTCCACTTCAGGAGGGTGCCAATTCCTAGGCAATTGCTTAGTATCTTGGCAAAGCAAAAAGCAAGCAGCTGTTTCTACATCCACTGCTGAGGCAGAATATATAGCTGCTGCAAGCTGTACAGCCCAACTGCTCTGGCTTCAAAATCAGTTACTGGATTTTTGTATCACTGCCTTGAAGACACCACTCATGTTGGACAGCCAGGCAGCAAAAAATATCATCAAAAATCCAGTTTCTCACTCAACCACCAAACATATCGACATAAGACATCACTTTGTGAGGGATTGCTATGAAAAAGGTTTGATTTCTCTGCATCATGTTCCAACTAAAGATCAGCTGGCAGATATGCTAACCAAAGCACTAGACACATCCACCTTTGAAAGCTTGATCTCTAGGATTGGCATGCTAAACATGGAATAGCAGGCAAAATCCTGTTTTTCTATGAATAAAAGCATTAAAATGTATTCAGAAAATCAAAAATCCATCCTTAAAAATAGCTAAAAATGAATTTTTCATGAAAAATCCTAAAAGTCTGCCATAACCACTGATGGGTTCAAAAGTCTGCTCTAGTTCAAACGTCTGGCCACTGCTGAAAGTCATCCCCTGTTCTCATTTTCCTCTGACAAGCACTGTTGTTCAAAATCAGTGTTGTATCCACTGATGTGCTATCCACTGATAGTTAAAAGCATCCACTGTTCTCCATTACCGTTACAACTACTGTCTTCACCAGTTGTTTTTACAAAAAGTACTGTTCAAAAGTACTGTCCTTCACTTCACCAGGGGATGGCATGCGGACAGTACATAGTGGTCAGACCTTTTGTAACTGTTGCCACGTCAGCATTCACTTTTCTTCCATAAAACCCCCCTTTCAAACCCCAAACAGGGTTTCACTGTCGAATTAAATTCTTAGAAGTTCTTTTCTCAAAGCAGTTTCCACCACATTTCATCAAATTTCTTCACAATCTCATTTTCGATTCTCATCTTCAAAATGAAAAAATCGAAATCATCTGCAAAATCTTCTAAAGGGGCCTCTCAAAAGGCTACCTCCACAGAAATCCCACACAAACCGGCTCATAATCTTCTGGGTCTTCTCACAAAAACCGGCAACATCAATACATTTGATTCCATCCTCGATATGCTCAACGCATCAAAGTACAAAACTTTGTTAACCGTTGATGCACCCATTTACCTGCAAACTCAAAGAGAGTTTTGGAAAAATTGTACCCTTGAAAAACAAGGTGAAGATGTCATAGCCATTAACTCTACTCTGCAGAAAAAGGCAGTCCACATCACACCGCAATCTTTATCAGAGGTCTTTCAGCTCGATGATCAAGAAGGTAAAAATTCTTTCCCTAAAAACGAGTTAAAAATTGACTTCTTTGAGAGAGGGTATACCTTACAAAAAGGTTTCTTCCCTCCTGCAACACGATTTTTATTCCATACCCTCCTCATGTGTGTTTCAAATAAAACCATTTCTTTTAATGAAATACCATTGAAGATTCAAAATCTGGGATATGCTATACTTCAAGAAGAAAATTTCAATTATTCCCAGGTAATCTTCAATGATTTGGTTAAAAATGTTGAAACAAAATCATTTTTACTGTTTCCAAGATTTTTAAGTTATTATTTTGAGAAAAAATTCAGTAAGGATGATATTGCGGTAATAAACCAAGGTGACTCTTTTAAGATAAACAGCTTAACTGCTGAAACATTTACAAGAATGTCAAAACCTTGCAAAACACAAGCAGAGGTGCCTGAGCAGACTTTAGCAGCAAAAACTGCTCCTCAGGTTTCTGCTGCTGAGCCCACTGCTCAAGGTGATCAAGCTAGCCAACCAACTGCCTTGAAACCCACACCTAAAATCACCAAAAAGCCACAGAAAAAGAAAAATCAAAAACCCCCCAAACCCACCAAAAAGGCAACTCTGGAGGATGAGATACCAGAGCAACTGCTGTGATAGCACAAAAGTCACAACAAACCACTGTTGCTACTTCCTCACAGCAGTTGGTAAAAATATCTCAAACCCTAGCCGAAACTCCTCCTGTCTCTTCACAAAAAGAACAGGTTGTACAACAAGGGTCACCACATCATGATGCTCTGGAAGCACTTGTTTCCATCATCCACAGCCCAATACCCGGGGCAACTCATCTTTCTACACCCAAACTCACATCCCCAATTCCTCCAAACACCAAACTACTGTTGGATGCAATTGATCTGAACCTGGCACAAACCAGTCCTTCTCAATCACCTGTCCATGAGAATATTCCTCAACAACAGACTGGGCCTGATGTATCCATCTTTGCTTACCCACCAACACAACCTGAGGAGGTTACACCCCTTGAGTTAGAAGTAACTCTTGGTGGTAATCCAAGTGAAGCAGCCACTACAAGTGTTGAACCTACAGGTCTACACTTGGACAGTAGTTACATCAATAAGACATCCTTGGAGGCAATTCCTTCCATAACACCTCTGTTATCTGCTAGTGAGTTTGTATTAACCACTGGCTCCATCAAAAGATTATCAAGTGTTGAAGAAAGAAGACCCCAGTACCAAGAAAAAGGGGCATCAGTTGTTGATGTTTGGAGTACACTCCCTACCTCAACATCTGATAAAACCACTGCTAGTGGGAAATCAGATGATCCCATTAAATTGGGTGATGGTTTAAAGTAGAGGAATTTATGACAAGAGTTGAAAAGCTGGATACATCTGTTGTAGAAATCAAAGACATGCTGCATCAGTTGTTAACAGTTCAAATGGTACCATCCATTGCTGTTCCACCTCAAGCACCTGCTCCACCACCAGCAGATGTTACAAATGAGCTCTGGAATCTTTTCCAACCATTTCTCCACCAACAACAACAGATGGCTGAGTTGAAGCATGAAAAACATGTTCAAGAGCTTAGAGAAACAATGGAGTCTAGTTTCAAAACCACACAAGCAGACATCAAGGCTCTAAAATCACATCTGTTGGCAACCACTGGCACTGCTCCTCCAACAGTTCTGTTTATTGATGAAATCCCCACAGATAATACCAAAAAGGGGAAGAAAATTAAGGAGTGGACAAAGAAAGGGATTGATAATGGATTGTATCTTGATCCAAAAAAGGATGCAATGCTCAGAAATATTCCCTTGCCAGATGGTAGCAAGAAGGTTGACGTTACCCAGAATGCACTTGATGATGGTGTCATAAGTGTAAAAAGGGATAGAGCGGCAAAGGATTTATCAAGGTGGAAAGAGGAGAAGAGAGCTTTCATGGAGCTGAATGCGCAGGGTTGTTCTTGTGAAAAGGATGATCAAAATCCTGTTCCAAAAAGAAATCTTACTAGAAAATAAGGAAACCCAAGTCCACACCATCCAGTCTTCCAAAGCATACTTCAAAACCATTGTCCAAAAGCCACCAACATTAAACCTCCACCCAAACAGCTGTTGCAACTTCTGTTGTACCAACATCTGCTGGTACTTCAGTTGTTACAACAACTGATCTCACTTCAACACACACCACTTCATCACACACCACTACCACTGCCTTATCACCACCAAAAACAACATCTCCACCATCACTTCCTGCCATAAAGCAGAAGACAGCAGATGTTAAAACATCTGTTGTAATGACAACAGTGGTTGAAACACCAGTTGTTTCAACAGCTGTTTGTCAGTCACAAACCACTGCCACTCAAACCACCTCCACTGTTCCACCCAAAACATCATCTACCTCTCCTAAAATAAAAAGGAGAAGGATTATCATATCAGATGATGATTCTCCATCACCACCACCAACAGCTTCAAAATCCCAAGCACTTGTCACAGTTCCAAAACCCATTCCTCTCTCTTCAACTCAAATTCAAAAGCCATTACCTCCTACAGGTGTTGTGTTTCCTTTAGAACTCATGGCAGTTAGAGATGAAATCAAATCCTTCTACTATGAGGATAACCCTGCCAAAAAGAGCTTGCCTTCAGTTAAAGGATATCCTAGGCCGAACAACATTGAAGAATATTTAGAAATTAAAGCCAAGCAAGCCGAGGATATCGCTAACAAAAATAAACAAGGGAAATCTGATAGGGAATTTCAGCAAAACTATCAGTTTCTTCTCACACAGGTCAGAACAATGGAGCAATTTGCCAAAAATGTTAGTCAACAAATTTCAGAAAGGGCTGATAAGACCCTGAGAAAAGACTACATTGAAAATATCATGACCTACAAGAAATACAAGGGGGAGAAACACATGTACAAACACTGGACCATTCCTGAGCTTGAAAAGGAAGTAGCTAGGATTCATGAAATGATCAAAAATAAAGTCCAGCAGACTCCTCCTGAAAAATTCAAACAATTTGAAGCTGAAAAGGCATTAGAGTTGAAAAGAATGAAAGAGGAGCTTATTACAGCTGATTATGGTTCAAGGAACTCTGTGTCAAAGTGGGGAGAAGCCAGGGTCAGGGCCACCTATAAAAGGTTGGAGGAACTTAGGAAGAAAGATCCAACAGCTCCACAAAAACCTGACTACTCCAAAGCAGAGGTTTCAAAACGACCACGAAAGCTGCAAGCCAAAAGAACCACTGCTCCTGCTGGTGCTGCCATCTACAAAAGAAGGAGTCAAAACCAGTTGGGTGCTGAAACAGTTCAAGATCTAATTGCTGGAAATGACCTTGTAAAAAAGGGCATTATGTTAATGATGAAAGAAGAATCTGAACTGGAACAATCTGCAAGTACTGCTCAGCCATTCATGAATAGGCCAGCATCTCCAAATACCTCTTCAAATAAAAATCTCCCAAGAAACCCATCTGGCTCAGTACTAAAGTGGAAAACTGATAAACAGACCCACGTACTGACAGTGTTCAAGTCTAGTGGAGAAGTGAAGAAATTAACAAGGGAACAAGCTCTTGGCAAGAGTCTTGAAGATTTGCAGGATCTCCTTGATCTTCCACTTAGCATGGATGATGATGATACAGATGCCTTAACTTTTGAATTGCAACTCAAAGGGAAAATAAGGGAACTGCTGATAAGGCAATAAAGATCTACAATAATGAAGAGTTTTGGCATTATCTGTTCCAGGGGAGATTGTTGGGATTGAACCCTGCCAAAGGAACAGATAATGAAAGCCAAAACTGGATCAGAGCAGTGGATCCTGAATAAGCAGATGTTTAGTTGCAAGTCTCTCCCCTTGAAAGTGGTTTCAATATCTGCTGACCTCCTATCTGCTGATCATGCAAACTGCTGACCTTCAACTGCTGATCAAGTCAAAGTCTGTTGAAGAACTAAAGCTCTACTGCTCAATCTACTGCCTTGTTTCAAGCACTGCTGATCATGACAAGTACTGCTGGGTTCACAGCAGTGGAAGGATGCAGCAACAGTTTATGTTTACTTTATGTATTGAATTGTAACATCAATAGTTAGCATAGCAGTGTTTGTATAGGTCAGTTGTTAAGAGTTTGTTAGGAGGTTAGATGTCACTTTCATGGTGACGTCAGCTTAGATGCTTAGTAGTTTGCTAGTGCCTATAAATAGAACAGTACTCTGTACTGTTCTGTTTAGCTCATTCACCATCTTCTTCCTGCACGAACAAATACTGAGCTCGGGCTGAGGGGGAGTTTGCGAATCATACATGCATTGTAATCAAAGTTTGAAATAAATTTAATCATTTGATTCTGTGTTTAAAATGTATGATTGAAAGCATTTCTTCCGTTTGATTGTGAAAAGTTTGCTTCCATTTAATTTCCGCTGCACAACTCACTCATAATTCCATCTTAATTCAAACACAAATCACAATCAATCAAAACTCAGATCCTAACAATTGGTATCAGAGCTTGGACAGTCAAATTTGATTTAACAATCATTTTGACGTAAATAGTTCAGCTCGAAATAGTTGATACTGGTAGTTTGTTCGTCTTGTTGAAAAACAGAGCAAGGTTTAATCACCGATAAAGTTGATTAATCAGTGCCTGTAAAACAACCAGGATGCCTGAAAACATATAAATGTATAGCTAAAAATGAGTAATTTAAATGTAAGAAAGTTACCGGAAAGTGGCAGTTGTCACATTATCTATATCTATACTATATGATAAAGTAAATCAGTGGGGAACACTTGTCATTCATTGAGCTATCTATTTTTTGGTTTTCTCGCCTTTATCATCTGCTTAATTATCAATAATTACTTTTTAATTAAAGCATTTATCTTCTACTTAATTATGGATGATTAGTTTTTAATTGAAGCCTTTATATTTTACTTAACTATGGATAATTATTTTTAATTAAAGTTAATTATTATATCGTTATCTAAATAAAACATCAATATCTATTTATATTTATAATTTATCTATATTTCTATCTATCTATGTCTATATATCTAAATCTACTCTTCTAAATTCTAATAAAGGGTTTCAATCAATGTCACATGACATTCTCTACTTTATGCATAAGATCCTATACAAACATCATTTTTCATAAAAACTCTAAGAACTAATTAAAGTTTGACACATGTCATAAATTAATAACTCTTAATAAGGGTAATTTAGTTAATATTTATGTATAATATCTTTAATATAAAAATCATAAAATTAGTTAGAATATCCCTATTTTTGCATTTTTTATATAAGTAAAGCTTTGAGTAAATATATGTGCTATTACATATGCAATGTTGAGTTGATAAGAAAAACACATATGTTTTTTTTTTCTTTCTAAATTGATGTGTTGATTATACATGCATGTTTAAAATTTATGCTAACAAACATAACCAACAATTTAAGTTGATAATGTTGATGTGCTAATTAGAACAAACAAAACCAACACAAGCAGATTCAAAATCAGTACAAATAATACTGAAACCAACACAAAATGTTTCGAAATAAGCACAAACAGACCATCATAAAACAAGTTTGTAACTATTATTGACATAAACAACACGATTAAAACCAGCACAACAGTTTTGAAGTGCTATTTTTAGTATTTTTTTTAAATATCAATTTTGAAAAAATACATATAACAATATTATACTCATATTAAAGATAAAATAGTTCTTAATTTTATGGAGTATTTAAAAGAATAAAGTATATAAAAGTTATTTTATTTTTAAAAATACTGGTGGAACTAGTTAGAAAAAGTCAACATAACAAACTGATAGGATCTGAGTTTCTTTAGATTGTGTTGTTTATGAGAAATGTAAGATGAAACAGATAATAATGTGCAACGGAAATGGAAATAAACTTTATAACACAATCAAAGAAGAATAGTTTTCAGCAAACATGATTTCATTAGTCGAAAGATTCTATTTCTTACAAAGATCAACTATGCATGCATGCAACACTAAACTCCCCCTCAGCCTGAGCTCACTAGTTTGTTTGTACAAGATGACTTGGTGCAAAAGAGCTAATAGAACAATACATGTACTGTTCTATTTATAGTACAAACCTAACCACTGAGCATCTAAGCTGACGTCACCTAGACAGTGACATCTAACAGACTAACAAACTCTAACAACTGATACATGCTAACACTGATTACAATAAACAACTGAATACATAAACATTGAAGCAGCTTCCCACTGTTGTAGCCTAAGCACTGATGTTGAGGATTAGTGCTTTCTTCAAAGGATGATCAGACCTTGAGTCGGCAGTGCTTTAATCTTCATCAGTACTTGAGAGACAGCAGTTGTTAGAGCTTCAGTCTTTATATCTTTAGCAGTTCTTTGATTAACAGTTGTTGTGAAGATCAGCGCTTAGAGTCATCAGCTGATGGAAAACACTATCATTGGGGAGAGTTTAGGTCATGCACTACTTATTGTGATCAACAGTTGAGAACTAGTTTTGGCTTTTCATATCATCTGTTATTCTGGGCTTGATTACATGGGCCAACACTAACTTTTAGTTTTAATCATTTTGTTTAATATAAATAGTACAATAACTAAACTATCCTTATGAAAAAACTAATTGATATTACTAATACTAAGGGCTTATGTGTAATCAATAGCATCCATTGAATAACAATTTACATGGTCCAGATCTATTCTCACAGTTTTTACAATTAGTATGGTTTGTATCGGATTATAACTCCTCTACTTTAACCTAAAAAATATTTATATTCTTTAACTTTTGTAATAATTAGTTAATACATGAATATCACTTATCTTTATCAATAATAATAAAATTAATTAATAAATGATTCCAAATAACTAATTAATTAAAAAGGTTACTAAAGTTACCGGAAAGTGGCAGTTGTCACATTATCTATATCTATACTATATGATAAAGTAAATCAGTGGGGAACACTTGTCATTCATTGAGCTATCTATTTTTGGTTTTCTCGCCTTTATCATCTGCTTAATTATTAATAATTACTTTTTAATTAAAGCATTTATCTTCTACTTAAGTATGGATGATTAATTTTTAATTGAAGCCTTTATATTTTACTTAACCATGGATAATTATTTTTAATTAAAGTTAATTATTATATCGTTATCTAAATAAAACATCAATATCTATTTATATTTATAATTTATCTATATTTCTATCTATCTTTGTCTATATATCTAAATCTACTCTTCTAAATTCTAATAAAGGGTTTCAATCAATGTCACATGACATTCTCTACTTTATGCATAATATCCTATACAAACATCATTTTTCATAAAAACTCTAAGAACTAATTAAAGTTTGACACATGTCATAAATTAATAACTCTTAATAAGGGTAATTTAGTTAATATTTATGTACAATATCTTTAATATAAAAATCATAAAATTAGTTAGAATATCCCTATTTTTGCATTTTTTATATATGTAAAGCTTTGAGTAAATATATGTGCTATTACATATGCAATGTTGAGTTGATAAGAAAAACATATTTGTTTTTTTTTCTTTCTAAATTGATGTTGATTATACATGCATGTTTAAAATTTATGCTAACAAACATAACCAACAATTTAAGTTGATAATGTTGATGTGCTAATTAGAACAAACAAAACCAACACAAGCAGATTCAAAATCAGTACAAATAATACTGAAACCAACACAAAATGTTTCGAAATAAGCAAAAAACAGACCATCATAAAACAAGTTTGTAACTATTATTGACATAAACAACACGATTAAAACCAGCACAACAGTTTTGAAGTGCTATTTTTAGTATTTTTTTTAAATATCAATTTTGAAAAAATACATATAACAATATTATACTCATATTAAAGATAAAATAGTTCTTAATTTTATGGAGTATTTAAAAAAATAAAGTATATAAAAGTTATTTTATTTTTAAAAATACTGGTGGAACTAGCTAGAAAAAGTCAACATAACTAACTGATAGGATCTGAGTTTCTTTAGATTGTGTAGTTTATGAGAAATGTAAGATGAAACAGATAATAATGTGCAACGGAAATGTAAATAAACTTTATAACACAATCAAAGAAGAATAGTTTTCAGCAAACATGATTTCATTAGTCGAAAGATTGTATTTATTACAAAGATCAACTATGCATGCATGCAACACTAAACTCCCCCTCAGCCTGAGCTCACTAGTTTGTTTGTACAAGATGACTTGGTGCAAAAGAGCTAATAGAACAATACATGTACTGTTCTATTTATAGTACAAACCTAACCACTGAGCATCTAAGCTGACGTCACCTAGACAGTGACATCTAACAGACTAACAAACTCTAACAACTGATACATGCTAACACTGATTACAATAAACAACTGAATACATAAACACTGATGCAGCTTCCCACTGTTGTAGCCTAAGCACTGATGTTGAGGATTAGTGCTTTCTTCAAAGGATGATCAGACCTTGAGTCGGCAGTGCTTTAATCTTCATCAGTACTTGAGAGACAGCAGTTGTTAGAGCTTCAGTCTTTATATCTTTAGCAGTTCTTTGATTAACAGTTGTTGTGAAGATCAGCGCTTAGAGTCATCAGCTGATGGAAAACACTGTCATTGGGGAGAGTTTAGGTCATGCACTACTTATTGTGATCAACAGTTGAGAACTAGTTTTGGCTTTTCATATCATCTGTTATTCTGGGCTTGATTACATGGGCCAACACTAACTTTTAGTTTTAATCGTTTTGTTTAATATAAATAGTACAATAACTAAACTATCCTTATGAAAAAACTAATTGATATTACTAATACTAAGGGCTTATGTGTAATCAATAGCATCCATTGAATAACAATTTACATGGTCCAGATCTATTCTCACAGTTTTTACAATTAGTATGGTTTGTATCGGATTATAACTCCTCTACTTTAACCTAAAAAATATTTATATTTTTTAACTTTTGTAATAATTAATTAATACATGAATATCACTTATCTTTATCAATAATAATAAAATTAATTAATAAATGATTCCAAATAACTAATTAATTAAAAAGGTTACGTTACCGGAAAGTGGCAGTTGTCACATTATCTATATCTATACTATATGATAAAGTAAATCAGTGGGGAACACTTGTCATTCATTGAGCTATCTATTTTTGGTTTTCTCGCCTTTATCATCTGCTTAATTATTAATAATTACTTTTTAATTAAAGCATTTATCTTCTACTTAAGTATGGATGATTAATTTTTAATTGAAGCCTTTATATTTTACTTAACCATGGATAATTATTTTTAATTAAAGTTAATTATTATATCGTTATCTAAATAAAACATCAATATCTATTTATATTTATAATTTATCTATATTTCTATCTATCTTTGTCTATATATCTAAATCTACTCTTCTAAATTCTAATAAAGGGTTTCAATCAATGTCACATGACATTCTCTACTTTATGCATAATATCCTATACAAACATCATTTTTCATAAAAACTCTAAGAACTAATTAAAGTTTGACACATGTCATAAATTAATAACTCTTAATAAGGGTAATTTAGTTAATATTTATGTACAATATCTTTAATATAAAAATCATAAAATTAGTTAGAATATCCCTATTTTTGCATTTTTTATATATGTAAAGCTTTGAGTAAATATATGTGCTATTACATATGCAATGTTGAGTTGATAAGAAAAACATATTTGTTTTTTTTTCTTTCTAAATTGATGTTGATTATACATGCATGTTTAAAATTTATGCTAACAAACATAACCAACAATTTAAGTTGATAATGTTGATGTGCTAATTAGAACAAACAAAACCAACACAAGCAGATTCAAAATCAGTACAAATAATACTGAAACCAACACAAAATGTTTCGAAATAAGCAAAAAACAGACCATCATAAAACAAGTTTGTAACTATTATTGACATAAACAACACGATTAAAACCAGCACAACAGTTTTGAAGTGCTATTTTTAGTATTTTTTTTAAATATCAATTTTGAAAAAATACATATAACAATATTATACTCATATTAAAGATAAAATAGTTCTTAATTTTATGGAGTATTTAAAAAAATAAAGTATATAAAAGTTATTTTATTTTTAAAAATACTGGTGGAACTAGCTAGAAAAAGTCAACATAACTAACTGATAGGATCTGAGTTTCTTTAGATTGTGTAGTTTATGAGAAATGTAAGATGAAACAGATAATAATGTGCAACGGAAATGTAAATAAACTTTATAACACAATCAAAGAAGAATAGTTTTCAGCAAACATGATTTCATTAGTCGAAAGATTGTATTTATTACAAAGATCAACTATGCATGCATGCAACACTAAACTCCCCCTCAGCCTGAGCTCACTAGTTTGTTTGTACAAGATGACTTGGTGCAAAAGAGCTAATAGAACAATACATGTACTGTTCTATTTATAGTACAAACCTAACCACTGAGCATCTAAGCTGACGTCACCTAGACAGTGACATCTAACAGACTAACAAACTCTAACAACTGATACATGCTAACACTGATTACAATAAACAACTGAATACATAAACACTGATGCAGCTTCCCACTGTTGTAGCCTAAGCACTGATGTTGAGGATTAGTGCTTTCTTCAAAGGATGATCAGACCTTGAGTCGGCAGTGCTTTAATCTTCATCAGTACTTGAGAGACAGCAGTTGTTAGAGCTTCAGTCTTTATATCTTTAGCAGTTCTTTGATTAACAGTTGTTGTGAAGATCAGCGCTTAGAGTCATCAGCTGATGGAAAACACTGTCATTGGGGAGAGTTTAGGTCATGCACTACTTATTGTGATCAACAGTTGAGAACTAGTTTTGGCTTTTCATATCATCTGTTATTCTGGGCTTGATTACATGGGCCAACACTAACTTTTAGTTTTAATCGTTTTGTTTAATATAAATAGTACAATAACTAAACTATCCTTATGAAAAAACTAATTGATATTACTAATACTAAGGGCTTATGTGTAATCAATAGCATCCATTGAATAACAATTTACATGGTCCAGATCTATTCTCACAGTTTTTACAATTAGTATGGTTTGTATCGGATTATAACTCCTCTACTTTAACCTAAAAAATATTTATATTTTTTAACTTTTGTAATAATTAATTAATACATGAATATCACTTATCTTTATCAATAATAATAAAATTAATTAATAAATGATTCCAAATAACTAATTAATTAAAAAGGTTACGTTACCGGAAAGTGGCAGTTGTCACATTATCTATATCTATACTATATGATAAAGTAAATCAGTGGGGAACACTTGTCATTCATTGAGCTATCTATTTTTGGTTTTCTCGCCTTTATCATCTGCTTAATTATTAATAATTACTTTTTAATTAAAGCATTTATCTTCTAGTTAAGTATGGATGATTAATTTTTAATTGAAGCCTTTATATTTTACTTAACTATGGATAATTATTTTTAATTAAAGTTAATTATTATATCGTTATCTAAATAAAACATCAATATCTATTTATATTTATAATTTATCTATATTTCTATCTATCTTTGTCTATATATCTAAATCTACTCTTCTAAATTCTAATAAAGGGTTTCAATCAATGTCACATGACATTCTCTACTTTATGCATAATATCCTATACAAACATCATTTTTCATAAAAACTCTAAGAACTAATTAAAGTTTGACACATGTCATAAATTAATAACTCTTAATAAGGGTAATTTAGTTAATATTTATGTACAATATCTTTAATATAAAAATCATAAAATTAGTTAGAATATCCCTATTTTTGCATTTTTTATATATGTAAAGCTTTGAGTAAATATATGTGCTATTACATATGCAATGTTGAGTTGATAAGAAAAACATATTTGTTTTTTTCTTTCTAAATTGATGTTGATTATACATGCATGTTTAAAATTTATGCTAACAAACATAACCAACAATTTAAGTTGATAATGTTGATGTGCTAATTAGAACAAACAAAACCAACACAAGCAGATTCAAAATCAGTACAAATAATACTGAAACCAACACAAAATGTTTCGAAATAAGCAAAAAACAGACCATCATAAAACAAGTTTGTAACTATTATTGACATAAACAACACGATTAAAACCAGCACAACAGTTTTGAAGTGCTATTTTTAGTATTTTTTTTTAAATATCAATTTTGAAAAAATACATATAACAATATTATACTCATATTAAAGATAAAATAGTTCTTAATTTTATGGAGTATTTAAAAAAATAAAGTATATAAAAGTTATTTTATTTTTAAAAATACTGGTGGAACTAGCTAGAAAAAGTCAACATAACTAACTGATAGGATCTGAGTTTCTTTAGATTGTGTAGTTTATGAGAAATGTAAGATGAAACAGATAATAATGTGCAACGGAAATGTAAATAAACTTTATAACACAATCAAAGAAGAATAGTTTTCAGCAAACATGATTTCATTAGTCGAAAGATTGTATTTATTACAAAGATCAACTATGCATGCATGCAACACTAAACTCCCCCTCAGCCTGAGCTCACTAGTTTGTTTGTACAAGATGACTTGGTGCAAAAGAGCTAATAGAACAATACATGTACTGTTCTATTTATAGTACAAACCTAACCACTGAGCATCTAAGCTGACGTCACCTAGACAGTGACATCTAACAGACTAACAAACTCTAACAACTGATACATGCTAACACTGATTACAATAAACAACTGAATACATAAACACTGATGCAGCTTCCCACTGTTGTAGCCTAAGCACTGATGTTGAGGATTAGTGCTTTCTTCAAAGGATGATCAGACCTTGAGTCGGCAGTGCTTTAATCTTCATCAGTAGTACTTGAGAGACAGCAGTTGTTAGAGCTTCAGTCTTTATATCTTTAGCAGTTCTTTGATTAACAGTTGTTGTGAAGATCAGCGCTTAGAGTCATCAGCTGATGGAAAACACTGTCATTGGGGAGAGTTTAGGTCATGCACTACTTATTGTGATCAACAGTTGAGAACTAGTTTTGGCTTTTCATATCATCTGTTATTCTGGGCTTGATTACATGGGCCAACACTAACTTTTAGTTTTAATCGTTTTGTTTAATATAAATAGTACAATAACTAAACTATCCTTATGAAAAAACTAATTGATATTACTAATACTAAGGGCTTATGTGTAATCAATAGCATCCATTGAAAAACAATTTACATGGTCCAGATCTATTCTCACAGTTTTTACAATTAGTATGGTTTGTATCGGATTATAACTCCTCTACTTTAACCTAAAAAATATTTATATTTTTTAACTTTTGTAATAATTAATTAATACATGAATATCACTTATCTTTATCAATAATAATAAAATTAATTAATAAATGATTCCAAATAACTAATTAATTAAAAAGGTTACTAAAGTTACCGGAAAGTGGCAGTTGTCACATTATCTATATCTATACTATATGATAAAGTAAATCAGTGGGGAACACTTGTCATTCATTGAGCTATCTATTTTTGGTTTTCTCGCCTTTATCATCTGCTTAATTATTAATAATTACTTTTTAATTAAAGCATTTATCTTCTACTTAAGTATGGATGATTAATTTTTAATTGAAGCCTTTATATTTTACTTAACTATGGATAATTATTTTTAATTAAAGTTAATTATTATATCGTTATCTAAATAAAACATCAATATCTATTTATATTTATAATTTATCTATATTTCTATCTATCTTTGTCTATATATCTAAATCTACTCTTCTAAATTCTAATAAAGGGTTTCAATCAATGTCACATGACATTCTCTACTTTATGCATAATATCCTATACAAACATCATTTTTCATAAAAACTCTAAGAACTAATTAAAGTTTGACACATGTCATAAATTAATAACTCTTAATAAGGGTAATTTAGTTAATATTTATGTACAATATCTTTAATATAAAAATCATAAAATTAGTTAGAATATCCCTATTTTTGCATTTTTTATATATGTAAAGCTTTGAGTAAATATATGTGCTATTACATATGCAATGTTGAGTTGATAAGAAAAACATATTTGTTTTTTTCTTTCTAAATTGATGTTGATTATACATGCATGTTTAAAATTTATGCTAACAAACATAACCAACAATTTAAGTTGATAATGTTGATGTGCTAATTAGAACAAACAAAACCAACACAAGCAGATTCAAAATCAGTACAAATAATACTGAAACCAACACAAAATGTTTCGAAATAAGCAAAAAACAGACCATCATAAAACAAGTTTGTAACTATTATTGACATAAACAACACGATTAAAACCAGCACAACAGTTTTGAAGTGCTATTTTTAGTATTTTTTTAAATATCAATTTTGAAAAAATACATATAACAATATTATACTCATATTAAAGATAAAATAGTTCTTAATTTTATGGAGTATTTAAAAAAATAAAGTATATAAAAGTTATTTTATTTTTAAAAATACTGGTGGAACTAGCTAGAAAAAGTCAACATAACTAACTGATAGGATCTGAGTTTCTTTAGATTGTGTAGTTTATGAGAAATGTAAGATGAAACAGATAATAATGTGCAACGGAAATGTAAATAAACTTTATAACACAATCAAAGAAGAATAGTTTTCAGCAAACATGATTTCATTAGTCGAAAGATTGTATTTATTACAAAGATCAACTATGCATGCATGCAACACTAAACTCCCCCTCAGCCTGAGCTCACTAGTTTGTTTGTACAAGATGACTTGGTGCAAAAGAGCTAATAGAACAATACATGTACTGTTCTATTTATAGTACAAACCTAACCACTGAGCATCTAAGCTGACGTCACCTAGACAGTGACATCTAACAGACTAACAAACTCTAACAACTGATACATGCTAACACTGATTACAATAAACAACTGAATACATAAACACTGATGCAGCTTCCCACTGTTGTAGCCTAAGCACTGATGTTGAGGATTAGTGCTTTCTTCAAAGGATGATCAGACCTTGAGTCGGCAGTGCTTTAATCTTCATCAGTACTTGAGAGACAGCAGTTGTTAGAGCTTCAGTCTTTATATCTTTAGCAGTTCTTTGATTAACAGTTGTTGTGAAGATCAGCGCTTAGAGTCATCAGCTGACGGAAAACACTGTCATTAGGGAGAGTCTAGGTCATGAACTGCTTATTGTGATCAACAGTTGAGAACTAGTTTTGGCTTTTCATATCATCTGTTATTCTGGGCTTGATTACATGGGCCAACACTAACTTTTAGTTTTAATCATTTTGTTTAATATAAATAGTACAATAACTAAACTATCCTTATGAAAAAACTAATTGATATTACTAATACTAAGGGCTTATGTGTAATCTATAGCATCCATTGAATAAAAATTTACATGGTCCAGATCTATTCTCACAGTTCTTACAATTAGTATGGTTTGTACCGGATTATAACTCCTCTACTTTAACCTAAAAAATATTTATATTTTTTAACTTTTGTAATAATTAATTAATACATGAATATCACTTATCTTTATCAATAATAATAAAATTAATTAATAAATGATTCCAAATAACTAATTAATTAAAAAGGTTAATAAAGTTTAATTAGTTACAAATCATTACACGGGTTTGTGTAGTACCCGAAAGTTAATTAACATATTTATAATATTAACGTACAAATATTAATGTATCAATGTAACACAATGAGCAAAGGATATATTTAACTGAAATATGTTATTAACTGTAATATAGTGTATTGGGTTCGTATATATTACAACTAAAAAAATTAACTTTTTAATAATAATTAATTAAAGAAATTTACCCTTTTTAATAATTAATAAATTAACGATTCCAAATAATGTCAATCTTTTTTTTTAAAAAAGTTTATATTTATATATTTTTTTTTGTTTTTTGATATTCAACCATTGTAATATATGTGTTTCTAAAGAATGTTACATATCACTCACTTATCTATTATAATTATAAAACTATAAATAAGCATCATGTTTATGCTTAAGGTTGTTGTATTATTGGCTTTGTGAGTTTTTCAAAAAGAATTGAAATTTTCATTTCTAACTCTAAATTTTCCACCTTTGGCAATTTAAGTCTAAAGTTTCAATATTTAATAATTTAACCCTTTGATTAGTTTGATTTTTCACTTTTAATTCAAAACCGGTCCAACAAGTGGTATCAGAGCAGGAGATCGATTGCACTGATCTATCACACATTTCCGAGCAGAGGATTATCAGATTCAGATCTGAATTTCATAGATTTCTTCATCTTTTTAATATTTTTCACGTTTTTACTGGACGACTAACCAATTCCTTAAAAGATAACTGTTTTTCGTCAAATTGAACAGGTTTTCACGGTCCGTTTCAGCTGATTTTTTGATATGTGGTGCGAAAACATCTGATCTACAACCCTACCAAATTTCAGATTCAAATTCCAAGCCGTTTAGGAGAAATTCAAGTTTTTAGGTCCGAAGTTCGTTTGAATCAGCGTCTGGCCGTTTGAAACATTGAACTATCGTTTGAAATGAGGCTTACGTTTGAACTGACCGTTTGAAGTTGTTCTATCGTTTGAAAATATGATGTCCGTTTGAACTATCGTTTGAAATTTGGGTTCCCGTTTGAACTGACGCTGTCCTATCGTTTGAACATGACTTCCGTTTGAAAAATAGTGACCGTTTGAATGAAACTGACCTGATCGTTTGAATCTGTCTATCGTTTGAAATGTGCATATAACAGAATGATAATTGTCGGCAAAGTCTGGACAACTAATATGTCAGATCACGATAACCATAAATTGCCGCCCATGTTGTCAGTTCTTGTTTGTTTGTAGTGTATTCAAAGTGCCGTCCATTCAACAAAAGGAATGGTCCTATTAAAGTTGATTGTGAGCTGCCAATCTTCATGTGAGTGTAAAAAGGGTCCAATCACAAGAAGCCCAAATGATGTGTGTTAGTGGGTCGGCTCAATAAAAAAATTAATATACCGGTTAATGTCAGCTCATGTTACAACTTTTATAAGCCCAATCATTGTTAACGGTGAGATTTGAAGGCCCAATCACGTGAATATACAAGTGTGCCGCCCAATTAAAAATAACAATTGTAGTTTTGTGGTTGATATCGGCCCAATCAGCTATTAAAATTGATTTACAAATTGTTAGACATTAAATAAGTGTGCCGCCCATTTCCTTAGCTTGTTTTACTTCGGTCCAATCAAAATTAAGGGTTGCATGTATAATTGTCGGCTGTACTATAAGCCCATGTTATGTCAGTATTGAATGTTTAATGGCCCAATCATTGAATCTTCAACATGTCATGCGGCCCAATCACTATTGTCATATCATGATTAGTTTGACCTTATCAATTGTGGCACAATCATTTTTGTTTATCAATTGATTGTTTGTCTGTCTCGTGTATAGTCTGATTGTTGTTTGTCGATAGTGAAAGCTAAATCACAAGGTTTGAATTTGATTCTAGTTCACAAAAGGTGGTTTAGTCTTAGGTCGTGAGATTTGGTCAGGTGATTTGCATTTGATCCAGGTCATAGCACTTCGTACGGTTTGAAAATTTGAATCTCAGTTCGAATCAAGTTCAGTTCGCACGGTGTGTCAACTTTCAGTCTAAACAGTCTGTCATCCTTCAGTCCGCACAAGAATATTCACCAGTTCGAGTACTATTTTGTTTCAGTTGATTGTTAGTAATTGAACTAATCTTGTTGTTTGTTTGATTCAAGGTAATTCGAGATATTCAAGGTTTGAAGATTAAAGCAATGACTACTGAAGTAACACTTACTCGTGAAGAAAGACATGCACGTCTAAGATTGGATGATGTTTATGATGCCTACAAAGAAGCAACACGGGCAGGCAGGTGGAGCAAAGAAAAAGAATGCTATGTTGATCCTCAAGGAAACCCAACGGTTGATCCAAAGACAGTTGATCTTGATGCATTAGTTGCGGCAATACCTACTGTGAGTGTTTGGTGCAAAGGCCTTAGGGAGATTCCAAGGTACAAAGAGCAGGTTGAAGAAGGTATTTGGAAGGTGATATTTGCTAGTCTGGAGAAGAAGAAGAAAACAGTTGAAGAAATTGTGACTGAGAGTGAGAAGATGGTGAATGAAGTGAAGAAACTTGAAGAGAAAGTTGAGGAGGTTGTTGAAGAGAAAATGCAAGTGGCTGAAGAAGAGCAAACTCAGAAAGCAGAGGAAACCGCAGAGTTAGTCACTGAGGTAATTATTCAAACTGATACTTCTGATAAAATTGAAAATGAAACTGAACAACAATGCAAGAAATGCATGGAAACGTGCAGTTCTTGTATTGAAAAAGATGAAAAACTCAACAACAGAGACATTGAATTCACTAAAATAGAAAAAAATTTCAAAGAAAAATGTCATGAGATGATTGAAAATGAAAAGTTTTTGAAACAAGAAAATGAAAAATTGAAATTAAAATGTGATGATCTTGAAACAGAAAACAAGGTATTAAAAGAAAAGTGTTCAGCTGATTGCAACGAATGTGTTCCAAAAGACATCAAAATTCAAGAGTTGCAAAAAGAATATGATGTAATGAAATTGTCATATGAACTGTAAAAGAAGCATATGAAACTTTAAAAAGTAAAGTCAAAAGTCTAGATGATAGATTGTGTGCTTGTCAAAGAAACACTAAATTTCTTGAAGCTAGGTTTGAAGATAAACAAAGAGTGTTAAACCAATATATTGATGATGTTGCTAAGCTTAAACAAGAATTTGCAGACAAAGAAAATTTGGTCAATAAATTGCAAAGCTATCATTCATCTTCATATATTCTGGAACGTATTTTCAACATCACACCCGATGAGAAAGAGTCTGAAAAGAACAAAAAGGGAATAGGGTCTGAATACCATCAAGTTCCACCACCGTTGGAGAATAATTATACATTCTATGATGGCGAAAAAGTGGAAAAAGTAATCAACATGGTTGATCAGTTACCCGAAAACATCGATGTGACTTATACCAAATCTGATGATATCAGTGATTCAGAGGTGGTAGGTAAGGTTGTTGAAAGCATTTTTCACGAAGAGTCGGTTGATACAGGTAAAACTGAATCACAAGATGAAAATGAGGGAAACTTTCATGATGGATATCTGAAAAACACAAAATCCAAGAAAAATTTGAATGATGATTCAAAGGGATTGGTTTATACCATGATTGGATCGGATAAATTATTCCTAGATGTTGTATTCCTGATTCAGAATGTGATTTCAGAGAAAATTGACAAAGTTTTCAAGATGGTTGAAATTGAGAAATCTAAAATATCGAAGTTTGCTGGTAAAGGTCACAAAACTTTTTATAACAAACCAGGTGTCAAAAAGAAGAACATGAAGGCTGGGTTGGGTTATAAGAAGAAACAAAATCGAAAGAAAAATGAAGTGCCAAATTATCAGGCTAAATTGAGTTTTGTTCAAGGAAACAGTTTAGCTGAAGAAAAAGAACTCAAAATGAGGCAGTCTAATGTTGAGTTTGAGGCACAACAGAAAAAGCAACAACCACAGGTCAAAGATGTGTCCATGAGAACATGTTTCAAATGTGATCAAAAAGGACATCTTGCACGAAAGTGTCCAAATCTAAAACCTGTGGATGTTGATCAAAAGAAGATTGATGCTGAGAAACAAAAATCTGAGACTGTGAGACAAAGGTCAACCAAATTTGATTCGAAACAAACTTGGAGGTACAACACAAACAAGTTTGCTTCCAATCAAAATTGGAAATCAAACCAGAACAGGGTTGATTCAAGACAGACCTGGAATTCTCACACACCCAGGTTCAGAACAACACAAAGTTGGAAAACATCAGTTGATATGACAAAATCCCAAATGGTTTGGAAACCAAAAGTTGTTGTTCAAAACCAAAGTGTTCAAAAAGATTCACATTTTTACAAACGAGGAACACCAAAAGGTCAGACATGGTCTGTTAAGAAATGTGTTGGGTTGATAAAAGATGAGAATGTTGGAATGAAAACTGAGAAACAAAAACAAATTTGGAAATCGAAAACAGAAATAGAAAGTTCATTTTCTGAGGTGAAAGCGTTTGAGGATTCAATTTCAATTGATTATGATGCAAATTTTCCACCACTCAAAGCTGAAAACTTTAAGATTCAGGTTGCTAGAGTCAAGGTTACACCCAAGGCTGATGAGGCTTGGGTGGACACAATGTTTGATTAAACAATTTGAATTGCCGGAGCTTCCTTTATCGCGAAGCATGAATCGGCATCTTTAGTGAATGAAAATTATTGTGTAGTATTTGATAAAGTTTGAATGTGCAGGTGCTCAAGAATACTGAAGATTGTGAGATTGAAAGTTGGAGCAGCCTGGCATATGACGAGGAGGCAGAGGCTGCTGGACCCTGTGTTGGTTGAAACAGGGAGTTTATTTGTGTTTTCTGTACATAAATAAACAATATTTCAAAAACTCTAAAAATTAGAAAATCAAAAACCAAAAATATGTTTGTTTTTAATTTTTGTCAAAAATAGAAAATTACAAAAATATGTGTTGATTGAATACGCCGAAACCCTCACGACTGAACAAACATGATTACATTCATCAGATTGAAAAACGGTTTTCAAACTGTAAAAATCAATGGGTTGTAAATCATGGGGGTACATTATATTTTCTGCTTAAAGTGTTATATTTTCTGCAAAATAGAGCATGAGATGCAGAAAATGGATGGCGAGACAAAGCTATCAGTATCGGTTTGTCAAATTTCTTTAATGGTTTTGCATTTTAGGGGGAGAAATATTGTTAGAAAATACAAAAACATTAGAAAATTTGAAAAAGCCAAAAACATGATAAAATTCAAAAATTTGAGTTTTGCGTAAAAAGAGGAAATGATAGTAAATCAGTAGACAGTTATAGTATGCTAAAGAATTGTAATGATTAAATAGCGTTAAACAGTCTCACTGATGATATGCCGATAGGTTTTTATACACTTAGTAAACTTTTTCGGGATATAAACCTAAATTCAAACACTTGCTTATTTCGTGGGGAACACTACTTGGATATATAGGTAACCCTTGAAATCTCGTTTGAAAGGTCTCGTATTCTGATATACTAGGTTTTTATACTCTATGATGTCTGGGGTATTATTCCGGGACTTCTGCTGAACGGAAGTTCTGACGTAGTCCTTGGATAATACTTTCACCAAATGCTTGAAACATAGCATAAACCCTCAGCATGCAGATGAAACAATAAAATTGATAGTCGCTGCTGTTGTAACTAAAAGATCCTCTAAAGGGGACATACTGAAAAGTCGAAATTGATATCTCTCTGCGCATACGGAAGTATCGACCTGAGATCCCTCAGTCCTCGCATACCTAATTTATGTACAGATATCATTGTAGTATAATTACCTGTAAGACTGAATATTGAGATTCTGGATACGGGAGTATATTCAAGAGGTGGGACACATGAATGAGTTTAAGTTCTTAAAAACACCTAAATCGTATCCTGAATTAGTTGAAATTTGTATGAAAATTTAAGTGGATCAGTATATCGACAATCTAAGTGAATTGTTTAATTCTTAAAGTGAAATTAAGCTCAACGGTACTAGTAATTTGTCAAAAACTGATATGATCCTCTGTCGCATACTCAAACAAAAATATTGTCTGTAAATATGTTTGTATATATTTCTTTACTGCTTTATATTTTCAGAAAATACAAAAAGATTTTGATTTCTGCTTTAGTTTCGACAACCGATGTCTGACATGCTGAGTTTCAAAATCTAAGTAAGCTGATTGTGTTTCTGAAAATAAAACAAGTTCATTAATTTGATACTTGATTTAAAATCAAAAATTTTCAAAAACAGTTTGTGATATCTCCGAGGTCATTAACTTGAACTTGGATGATAAACTGTGAGGGAGTTGGATTCTTTAATGCTGCCATATCTGTTGAGTTGGTTGATAGGGGGAGTGGATTAGAGAATTTAATTAAATGTTCAAAACATTGTTACTTATAAATGTCTGAGTGTTGCAGATGTTATACCAGACTACGATCCCGAAAGCCGAGTCTAAGGGGGAGTCTGAAGACGAACTCAACGCAAAGGGAAGCGTGCAAAGAGCCAGGTATCGTGCCTAGAAGAGCTTGTAACCGGAAAGCCAGGTGTCGATCCCAAAAGGACGGAAGCTTGACGAAAGGGGGAGCCTGAAGAGTTTACCGAAAGAGGGAGCTGAAGCTGAAAACAGATCCACGGGGATTCTGTTCAAACAAAAGAGAGTCTACGTTGATGAAGACGTGTTAAAGCTTCAAGAAGACTCAAAGAGAAAGTCAAGACGCTACGAGATTGACTGCGGCAATATCCAAGGGGGAGTCTGTTAGTACATTCATGTCTATAGCCTTCATCAATCCGAGCCGTAGCGAGAAACAGAAGAAATCAAGTCGTTATATTAGTGATAACTAGACAAAAGGCAAGGTGGCATAATTGTAATTAATGAGAAATCTCATTAAATGCCTTTGACTATAAATAGGGAGCTTTATGTTTAGTTTACAACTTTTGTCACATTTATCATTGAGAGCTTTCTAGATCTAGAGAGAGAATCTAGAGAGAGAAAGTGATTCAAGGTATTGTACGATTTCAGATTTTATATAGAATAACGTTTATATTACATCACGTGTTTTAGGTCGCGTTCGTGTACGGATTCCGCACGTTATACGTACGTTTCGCAATCGTTTCGGATTCAAAACCGGTCCAACACCTTTGAATTTTTTTTTTTGTTTTTTTAACCTAAAGCATTTTATCTTTTGCAATTTAAGCCACAACATTTTTTTTACTTTCAATTTTGATCTCTTATACTTTTCATCTTTCGTAAATTTTCCGTTTAACGTTGCGTTGTAAATTTTCCGAGTTAACACGTCGCAACGTGCGTGTTGTTTCAACGTTTTTAATCTACTTTTCCTGTTTGACAGGCTTATCGCACCGCGTCTATTTTTTCTTGTCTGATAGGTTTGTCGCAACGCGCGGGTCAGAGATCGACTTAATTATTATTTTCTATGTTTTACACACATGCTCGCGATTATGTAAGAAACATTTGCATTTCATCTAATATGATATATAACTAATGAATCTCTCGCCGCTTGCGGTAGGTGGTAATTCTTGCTAGTAACAAAATACTAATCTACTTATTTATTTATCAATCTCATTATTGTTATAAGCAAGAATCACGATCTTATATTTCTTAAAACTATTTGTTTAGGAAGATATTTATTTATTCAACTCGTGTAATATACGAGGTTATAACCTAGTTAATAATATATATAAATTTGTTCTTCCTCCTAGCATAAGAAGTGGACATCTACATGCGCTCGATGAACAAGCATGGTCATCCTCAAACAGTTTATTCGTTCAACGATTTTTGTTTAACTACTTTAAGTCTTTATGGAGAAAGAGAATACATGACTAATTAGATATCAGAATGATTGCGATACACCATACATCGATGATACTCAAATGGTCAGTCAGTGATCCAAATTTGCCTTAAAAAATAAAGGGGAATTGGCCTGTAATAATCTCACCTAGACCTTATTGGCCATTAATAATCCCACCTCAAAATATTCCCCCCACCAGTCCCACCTTTCACCTATTTTTCCTACAATGGTCTCCCGTTAAAAAAAACTTAACGGAGTTAAGCTTTTTTCCAAATTACAAACAGATTTTTTAGAGCTTTTGTTCAGAACGATGATACAAGTCCATTGATGTAAAACTTACTTCGAAATGGTGCTCCAAGTGACTTGATTTTGGTTAATTGGAAATTTATACACCCGAATTGAAGCGGCGTTTACATCGTTTGGAGCCCCGTTTCAAGGCAAGTTTTACATCAACGGACTCGTGTTATCATTCAAATCAAAAGCCCTAAAAAATCTATTTGTAATTTGGAAAAAAAGCTTAACTCCGTTTAGTTT
This sequence comes from Helianthus annuus, assembly GCF_002127325.2. Taxonomy (NCBI): domain Eukaryota; kingdom Viridiplantae; phylum Streptophyta; class Magnoliopsida; order Asterales; family Asteraceae; genus Helianthus; species Helianthus annuus. The sequence goes on along the minus strand of NC_035448.2, from coordinate 100,250,072 downwards.
TTTAACGGGGGACCATTGTAGGAAAAATATGTGAAAGGTGAGACTGGTGGAGGGAATATTCTGAGGTGGGATCGTGGTTGTAAAAGTCGCTAGGTGCTCCCTAGTCAGTCGACCGGGGAGTTGAGAGTACTCGGCCTAGGCGGAGAGTACACCGGGAGTACTCGGAGATGCCAAAAGATATAGAAATTAGTTTTCGGAAATGAAATATATGTCAAATAACATAAATTTACTAATATTTATAACAAAATACGTGAAATTGATATTCATTCTTTAATATGATAGGCATAGAAATTATGTTTTATTTTATTTTAAGTCAAACTCGGCACGAGTTGACCTACTGGATCCGATTTTGGCCAATGTTGACTGCATTTGATCGATACCAAGTAATTTGTCGGAGTCGAAGAAAGTCGCCTTGGCAGCCTATGTAACAACTCTTGCCAAAATAATTATTTCTTATCTTAATAATGCCCATTAGGAAACCCTAATTGAGACCCCCAAGTGTTATGGACGACCCCTAATTTTTCTAAAATGGTTAAAACTAGGATCAGGGCCCCCTAAAACTCAAGGGGGGTATCCCCTAATTGACAATTATCATCATCAAACGAATCTCAAATTTTCGTTCAAACTGACTCAGCAAGGCTAAGCAGGACACTAGGCACCCCTAGCCTAAACTGGTCGCCGTCGTGACACGCGTGTGACAACTGGCACTTTTCCGTACATTCCGTACAATAATTAGACGGTAATCTGTGCTTTAATGACTGTGCATGATCTAGTTTATAAGACGAATGAATTCCTGATTTATGTTATATACATATAATGGCATTTCATGTTGCAAGACTTTAATCAATACTGCATGCAACCCAATATAGATCTATGAATGCACAGAGCAGAGTAAGCACAGTTGTCAGATAAACTAGAGGTACTGGCGGGAGTTCAGTACTTAGACAGACATGAGGTTAAGACACGAAATAAGCCCCAGGACCAAGTGTTACACTATTGTAGTGTGTAGGAAAGTAGGGATTACAAAACTGCCTTCCTAGTAATGATATAGGTACCGGAAAGTACAAGAAACACACTAAAACTGCAAAATTCTGCAAAAAATAAATAAATTCAACAAGAATTCAGCTTTTAACAACTAAATGTAATGCAGAATTATAATTTAATGGTCCTGAATACTTTCCTAAGTGTCGGGAACTGAAACTGTCATAAAATACAACATAAAGCACACTAAACTGCGCAATTTAGCACTTTAACAAACATTAACGAACCGAACAACCGGACACTACCCAAAACATCAAATTCTTACTAGAAGCATTGTTTTAGTGTTACGAAGCTAGTTATGGTCACCGAACATCATATTACATCTAATAAACATTAAATACATAAAATACCTAACTAGCACCATTACTTTCCAACTAAATCAAGTAACTTACCATTAAATATTACACTTTACCCCCCCCCCCCCCCATGTTGGACGGTTAGGGGACATGGGTCCCACAAATGATTTTATTTGATTATCTTATGTGATTGTGTTGTAGAATATTCCCACAAAATATGCCATATGCTTACTAGAATTTTATAAAAACTACCAAATTAATACACTTATCATTCATCCTCTTCCACCCACAAAACTCCTTCTTCTTCCTCCACCATTCACGGCCACAACAACCCTTCCATACATCTTCATTTTCAATCCATTCCTTGATAATCTAAGCATATTCTAAGGTGTATGAAGCCTATCTAAGAAGGTTGCAAGCAATGGAATTGGAAGGACCTCTCTCTAGTGCTTTTATCCACCTCATTTCATCTCTTGATCATCCCTAGCCTTGTGCTAGTAGTAAGACTCTTGTGATCTCATTTTATTTTATATTATGTTGGTTAAAAGATGTGTAGGATCGTTTTCAAACCCGAACGAGTCGTTCAAAAGAGTTTTTGCTCAATACGAAAGGCGAAAACGGTCGTATCAAGTTCAATTCAACTAGAAATACACTTTAACTGTCTTCTTCATTGATTTGACAAAGTTTTACAGCGAGACGACACTTCGGCAGCACTTCGGTACTCAAGCCGGAAAAGTTACAAATGAAATCAAGGCACCCCTATATATAGGTTTCTAATTTCGCACGGAATCAGCTCACACGAAATTAGATTTCATGCGAAATCGTATTTCGTGCGGAATTACCCTGTGATTTCGTGCGAAATTAGCTCTAAGCCTATTTTCGACAAATTCTCGTAATACGTGCCCTGATCTATCTATCTAAATACAAGACTCGCTACAAGACGAAGTCGACAGACGCATGCACTAACAGACTCCCCCTCGAATGTTGACGAGTCTACAACGTCGAGTCTTCAACCTTCAGTCTTTATCAGTCCTCTCACATTCTTTGGAAGTATCTAACAATGTAAAGAATCCTCAAATCTCTCTTTTCTTCTTCATACTATCATCTCAAGATCTCGATCTGGCCCTTATCTCTCTTCAATTCTCTTGATCAGATCTCTTGATTCCTTAAGTTCATCAGCATCAGCAGCTTGCGTGAATATCAGGCTTCAAGAATCATAATCTGGCTCTTAACATCTACAGACTCCCCATTTCGATAAGCTGGGATCGCAGTCTGGATCGTGACCTGGTTCACACTCTGCTCAGGATCGAAACCTGGCTCTCTAAACAAAGACTTCTCAGGAATCGAAACCTAGCGTACCTGCACATCCTCTTTCTCAAAATAAATTTCACAAGTTTTTTTTTTTTAAATTTGATAAATTTATGTTTTCTGCTTACCACTTGTAAATTGAAAAATAATCAAGAATGATTTTACAATATTAATTTCTGATGAACCACTTGCAGGAGAAACATTTTATTTCAACCAAACTCCCCCTCAGAGATTGTCCATCATGTTTAGCACTTGGAATTTTGAAAATCAGCTTTTTCAACATCAGTTGTCGAAAATCTTTTTGTATTTTTCAAAAGTTTATGCTAAAACACATAGAAAATCTTTTTGGAATTTTTTATAATGAAATGCAGTAAAAAAATATTTACATACAATATTTTTGCGAGCTTGTGTAAGAGGATCATATCAGTTTATGAGACAAATCATCAACACCATTATACTTTAGACATTTTAAGCTCTAAACAATTCACTTAGATTGTCAGTATACTGGTCCATTTAAATTTTCACACAAAGTTCAACTCTTCCGAGATACGAGATTAGTGTTTTAATGGACTTAAACTTATTCGCGTGTCCCACCACTTGAATATACTCCCGTATCCAGATCCCAATATTCAGTCTTATAGGTGAATATACCAAGATGATATCTGTAAAGGGTTAAATGCGAAACCGTGAGAACTCAGGTCAGAACTTCCGTTCAGCAAAGAGATGACGGCTCGTCTTTTGGTGTGTTCCCTTTAGAGAATCTTTTCTTCAACAGCACATGATTAGCATTTTGCAATGTTTCATCATTTTTTGTACTGAGGGCAGCGCTATATTTCAAGCATGCAGAAAGTGTTATACGGGGACTAATCCATTGCTTTCACAATATCAGAAGTCCCGGGATAATACCCCAGATATCACTGAGTATAAAGACCTAGTATCTCAGAAAGAGGGATCTTTCAAACAAGATTTCGGGGGATACCCATATATCCGAGAAATGTTACCCACGATATAAGCAAGTTTGAAATTTTATGTTTATATCTCGAAATCAATCTACTGAATGTGCAAAAACCTACTGGTACATCCGCAGTGAGATTGTTTATTACATTTTTACTTTCCAACTCTTTAGCATGTTGTGATAGTCCACTGATGTACTATCATTTCCTCTTTTTTACAACAAAAACTCATTTTTGTTTTTTATAATGTTTTTGGCTTTTTCAAATTTTCTAATGTTTTTGGATTTTCTGAAATTTTACTCCCCCTAAAATTCAAAATCATTTAAAGAAATTTTAAAACAAACTATACAAGTAAAACGACAACTGATTTTCAAGCTTCAAATCACCATCCTCTAGGCATAAAAATCAGAACTCCCCCTCACAACAAACTATTTTCCCATTATGATCTCAAAACACGTAAGTTTGTTTTAATCAAAATGGTTTTTCCGAAAAATTAGATTTGTTGATTTTACCACTTGTAGGTTTGGGGTTCATCACAATGTTCTTTCAATCACTTGAAAAATTTAACAATTTTAGATTTCATCATCAATTACCACTTGTAGAAAATCAAGTACAATTTAATGTCCCTGATTTACCACTGGTAGGTCAAACCAATCAAACCTAATACAAAGAATGATGCCGATTCCTGCTCCACTCTTACCAACCTGGGAGCTCCGGCAAGTCAGGTTTTTCAGTTAAAGAGATTCTCCCAAGCCTGACAGACCTTGGGAGTTTCCGAGTTACCAACACTCGGTTTCTTTCCTTCCATCTTCTTCTCATAAAATTCCTTTACCCCTTTTGCCTTCCCATTAATCATTTTTCCAAAAATATGTTTCACTTTGGGGTTAAAGGCCTTTTCAACATCAAATTCCTTCTTTTCAGAAAAGAATTGATTTGAAATCTCAACTTTGCCAACTTTTTGTTTAAAATTTTCAGCCCTCAATGGTGGGAAATTTGCATCATCCATTGGAGGTACTGATTTTTCACCTTTTGATTCAACCTGTGGCTCCTCTGACTTTATGGAATCAGATTCATCGCTAGAAGATAGCTCCTCTGATTTTGATGAATCAGAATCATCGCTAGAACTATCATCCGATTTCTTAACAACCCATTTTTGGTTGTCAAGATTTGCTTTTCTTTCATAAAATCTCTTTGAACATTCACCAACTTCAAACTTTGAGTTTTTGAAAACAATAAACGATTTAGTTGGTGGTTCACTTTCAATCATCTTTTCTTTCAGTTTACGAGATACTTCCTGTTTTGAATGAATTGCCTTAGAACAATCCTTGGCAATGTGACCAACAGTGTTGCATTGGAAACAGGTTCTCGTTTCTTTCTTCTGAACAGCTTCATTCTTCATTTCATCTTGCTTCTTCGCAAGGAATTCTCTGTTTGTTTGCTTCCAGAATGAACTTTTCTCCTCTTCCTCTGAGCTTGCTCCTGAAACAAACACAGTTTTTGGTTTATAAGTTTTTTCATTTTTATGATTTTCTGGTGGAATAAATCCAAGACCTTTCTTTTTGAAATTACCGTTATGGTTTGGTTTCTTTCGATAACCAGAACCAGAACTGTAACCCTTTTTCTTTTTTTCTCTTTGTTGAACTCTTGAGGTGTACTTTTTAGGTTTTTCATTAAGATTTACATCTTTTATTTCAGAAATATTAATTTCTATTAGTTTGAAAACTTTTTTTTATCATTTCTGGCTTAACACCTCTTATTGGAAATTCTTCATCAGAATATAATTTGTCAGAATCATTCAAGGTATATACAACTTTGAATGTTTCATCGTTCAAATTGGATTTTGATAACCAGAATTCTTTATTATATATTCTTTTGCCTTGTTTGGCTTTTGAATTTGAAGAATTGGACTCAGTCTTTGACTATGAATTTGACTCTGACATTGACTCCTCTGATTCATCTTTATCCAACACCTGATCGACCACTTTCTTTATTAACTCGGACTCATGATCAGTGTCAGATGATGTAAACGTGACATCAATGTTTTCTGGCAAATTAACTGTAGGCTCAGACTCCCACTGTAAGTTGGTTACCTTTTCGACTCTTTCTGAATTTGGATTTCTCGGAGAATATCCATTTTCAAGCGGGGGTGGACACTTGTTGTAACTGACACCTTGTTTCTTACCAGATGTCTTTACTTCAGTATCCTTCTTCTTTTTCTTCTTCTTTTCAGAAATCTTTTCTCCGGATACTTCATCCTCTTCAAACACCTTCATGCCTTCAACAGTTGGATAAATCCTGTCAATGACATAAGAAGTACATGTGTAACTTTTTAACAATCGATTAACTCTTTCTGTTTCAATTCTTTGTGTTTCCAGTTTTTGTTCCAACACTGCACATTTCTCGATATAATTGTTGACCACTTTCTATTTTGTCATGAAAGCTCCCTGAAGTGTCTTCATAGCTGTTGCTTGTTCACTGCTTGATTCGTTGTATTGATTCATGTGACAACTCGAACTTTCGACTTTCACTTTCGCATTAAATGCACGTTGACTTTGACCGTTGCCTTCGACTGTTTAGTTGTTAATTTGTTAACTTGTAATGTATACGTTGTGATATGATAAAGTGTTTTGTGATTTCATGAGTATGTGGTTGGTTGTGTAAGTGTAATATGAGATTGTAACTGATTAAGCCCATTACGGAATTAAGCTCACTTAGGATTCGACGAATCACGTGATTCGCCAATAGTGACTCGACGAAACACAAGTGTGTTTCGCTAAACCTAGTCTCGACGAAACAAGTGTTCCGTTGGCCCAACCAGTTTCGCCAAAGACCAGTTCGGGCCCATTACGGTAAAACGCGTATATTAACATGCACAGACTTATGTTTCATACGTTTTTAGCAAAAATAAGAAACCCTAGAACTCTCCCCACTTTGACGGCAGCCCTGTGTATTCCCCAAGCTCTCATGAACGGTCGAACATTCGTATCATCCATCTCGGTTAGTTGCATGTTTGTTAAATAGACTTATAGATTCTTTGGTTTCTCTACGTATGATCTTGATCTGTAAATTGGTAGAAGTATATTGATTCTGATGTTGTTAAGCGTGAAAGATTAGTCTCATAGGTTATGTGAAACATGGGTATGGTTAGGGTTCTATGAGTTTTACGTAATGTCAACTGTTTGCGCATATGATTGGACTAACCGAATGTAAATACATGATGAACCATTGAACACACGAATCCGAACTAGTAATTAATCGGATGATGCTCGTGTTATACTCGTTGTATGAACAGCTTGTTAAAGTTAATGTTTGGCCTAATATGATTGATTTGATTTCATGATGACTGGATGATGATTTATATGTTAGTGACTCCTGCATGATTTCAGTTTGATGATTGACGGCAGTTAGGTTTCCTGTGAATTCTGTGAAATTGTTGAATGTGTAACTGATGTGTTGACGGAACTGATATTGACGAAACAGGGGAAGTGTTTCGCCAAAGACAGTTGACGAAACTGGATTTTGATTCGCCAAGGGGGTTTGACGAAATAGAGGGGGGTGTTTCGCCAAGGGTAGTTGGCGAAACAGAATATGTTTCGCCGACCTGTAATTCGTCAACTTGGTTAACTGCACAGTAACTTAGTTAGACTCTGTTAGAAGTTAACTGTATTAACTAACTGCTGTTAAATGATGTACATGACTTGCATAATCTTGAATACGTGCAGTGTGCTACTTGGTGATATGTCTATACGTGAACAAAATGAATACAAACTGATTGTGTATACGTGCATACCCTAGGACGTGATTGATTTACTTCGAGCACATACTTAGCATACCGAGCAAACCCAAGGTGAGTTCACACAGCCAAGGCATGGGGTTCCCGGGTGGGAGTGGGATTGGATGACTTATTGTATATACTCGGATGATAGAACCTAACGATAAGATACGGCTAGACTAGTAACACTTAATGAACTGATCTTCGCACACCTGCCAAGGGTTGGCCGCGATATTATGACTGACTTCGCACACCTGCCTTAGGAAGGCCGCGAACTAAATTTACTAATCTTCGCACACCTGCCTGGGGGGCCGCGATACAGATAAACCTAGTCTAGAATACTTGGGAAAAACATCCCCTAATATCTTCGCATACCTGCCTGGGAGGCCGCGATGGAAACTAATACGATACATGACATAACGAACGAACATACTACTACTCACACTATACTATTTCTGAACTATTAACTGTGAACTCGCTCAACTAGTTGTTGACCCTTTGCTGCATGCCTTGCAGGACCTTAGGTACTTATGGAGCTTGCACTAGGAAGGAGCAGGTCGTTGTGGAACATGGATCGTGGATGCCATGTTAAAACGTTTAAACAATCAAACTTAACATTACTTTGGGTTTACATTTACATACTTTGGATTTTCATCATTACGCTTCCGCTATTGATACTATGTTTGGTTTAGAACATCAATTGTATTGGATTGGGTTTTACGAACTATCTTATTTATATTATGATATGTTCAATATGATTGATGGCTTGATCCTGGTCATGTCACGCCTCCAAGCGCTGGTACTCCGCGTGTGGATTTTGGGGGTGTGACAGATTGGTATCAGAGCCATTGGTTATAGAGAACTTGGTTTTAATATGGAAAAAAAAAACGTTTTTATTAAAGCCAGACTATAACCAGAACAGTCCTCTCAACGATCCACAACGACGCTTCGCTCCACGTGCAAGACTCGACATCCTAGGTAATAAGGTTTACGTTTATTACCTGCTTGCTAGAATTATATAGAACCTTGCTCGTAGTATGCTTAGATTGCCTACTATACGTCATTACATGAGAATACCTATGTGCTTACACTCTTCTGTCATCGCACTACTCGCGAACCTTTCTCACTTATGCTACCTTTACTATGAAGATCATGTCTGGACGTGTGAACATGACTCAAGCCCAGTTGACGGCTCTTATCAATGAACGAGTAGCTGCGGCACTTGCAGCTGCACCAGCAGGTAGTATACCCCGCGGATAGGATACACACTAGGATCTTTGAATCCTACATTCCTAAATCAACCTTTGTATTTAACATTGTCCTATTCTATGCACAATAGGTCAAAACGCTCCACAACCTGTCTGCACATTCAAGAACTTCATGGACTGTCGTCCAAGCACTTTCAGTGGCACCGAGGGGGCAGTGGGACTCCTCCATTGGTTTGAGAAGCTCGAGTCGGTATTTGAGATGTGTGAATGCCCTGAGGCTCGCAGGGTCAAGTACGCCACTGGCACGTTGGATGGGATTGCGCTAACCTGGTGGAACGCGCAAGTTCAGATCCTAGGGTTGGCAGCTGCTAACGCCACACCCTGGGAAGATTTCAAAGAACTGATCAAACGAGAATACTGCACGCGAGACGACATCCACAAGTTGGAGGATGAGTTATACCACTTGAAGATGACGGGGTCAGAGATTGAGGCTTACACGAAACGGTCAAACGAACTGGCCATCTTGTGTCCAACGATGGTGGACCCTCCAGTTAAGCGCATTGAGTTGTATCTCAAGGGGCTTGCGCCAGAGATTCAGAGCCACGTGACGTCGGCTAACCTCAACAACATCCAAGACATTCAGCGTCTTGCTCATCGACTCACCGATCAGGCAGTGGAACAGAACAAGCTGCCAAAACGCATCAGTGCTACCACTACTGCTGTCACTATTTCAGCTACTCCTAGTGACAACAAGAGAAAATGGGAGGGGGATTCCAGCAAGGGATCAGTTTCTGTTCAGTCTCAAGCACAGCAGCGCAAGACAAATGACTACCAGAGTCCGAATCAGCAATCATCAGGCAGTCAGGGACAGGGTGGATATCGGGGAACCCATGGTGTAATAGGTGCAACAAACACCACAGTGGAAGATGTCGCAGGGAACGTTGTCAAAGATGCCTCAAGATGGGTCATGAGGCTAAGGATTGTAGAAGCTCACGGCCAGCAAATCAGAACCAGCAACTCCCACCGCCAGCACCACAGAACCAACAGCAGCAGCCACAGCGTGGAAACCGGGGGTGTTTCCAGTGTGGGGCAGAAGGTCATTTCAAACGTGATTGCCCTCAAATTAACCAGAACCAAAATCGCAACAACAACAATAACCAGGGCAACGGGAACAACAACAACGGGGGAAACAACAACAACAATGGCAACGAAGCTCGGGGTCATGCTTTTGTGCTGGGTCGGGGCGACGCAATGAATGATCCCAATGTGGTTATGGGTAAGTTTCTTCTCGACGATATTTATGTTACTGTTTTGTTTGATTCGGGTGCGGATACGAGTTATATGTCCTTGAAAATGAGTAAATTGTTAAAACGTACACCAACACCCCTAAACACCAAACATGTCGTAGAGTTAGCAAATGGTAAAAGTGTAGAAGCCGCACATGTAATCAAGGGTTGTAGCATCGTTTTAGCTGGTCAGACCTTCACGATTGATCTTATACCCATAGTTTTGGGTAGTTTCGACGTCGTCGTCGGTATGGATTGGTTATCCCAACATCACGTAGAGATTTTATGCAAGGAAAAGATCATTCATATTCCTCGCTCTAGTCAAGAACCTCTCGAAGTTCAAGGCGACAAGAGTGGTGCTGTGGTTGGCATCATCTCTTTCTTAAAGGCGCAGAAATGTTCACGAAAGGGGCACACTGCAATTCTGGCACTTGTCACTGATGCATCAGCAAAGGAAAAGAAGCTGGAGGATATTCCAGTTGTACGTGACTTTCCTCAGGTGTTTCCTGAAGATTTACCCGGTTTATCGCCTCACCGCCAAGTCAAATTCCAGATTGAGTTAGCTTCTGGAGCAGCACCAATAGCCCGCGCACCGTATCGTTTAGCTCCAACCGAACTGGAAGAACTGTCGAAGCAGCTACAAGAGCTCTTGGAAAAGGGCTTTATTCGTCCAAGCTCATCGCCTTGGGGAGCTCCAATACTTTTCGTGAAAAAGAAGGATGGCACTTTCAGGATGTACATCGACTACCGTGAACTGAACAAGGTGACGGTGAAGAACTGTTATCCTCTTCCGTGTATAGACGACTTATTCGACCAGTTGCAGGGGTCGAGTTACTACTCCAAGATAGACTTGAGGTCAGGGTATCATCAGCTGAGAGTCCGGGATGAGGACGTCTCCAAAACCGCATTCCGAACTCGCTACGGTCACTACGAGTTTCTTGTCATGCCATTTGGGTTAACAAACGCGCCTGCAGTCTTCATGGATCTGATGAACAGGGTGTGCAAGCCGTACTTAGACAAGTTTGTAATTGTCTTCATCGACGACATTCTGATCTACTCCAAGAGTCAAGAGGAGCACGAGCAGCACCTACGATTGATTTTGGAACTTCTCCGAACGGAGCAATTGTACGCCAACTTTTCTAAATGCGACTTCTGGCTTCGTGAAGTCCACTTCTTAGGCCATGTGGTGAACAGGGATGGGATTCATGTCGATCCATCCAAGGTAGATTCGATCAGGAACTGGCCTGCACCGCGTACACCAACGGAAATATGCCAATTCTTGGGTTTGGCGGGGTATTACAGACGATTCATCAAAGACTTTTCGAAGATCGCACAACCGCTTACACTACTGACACAAAAGGGTGTCACCTACCGTTGGGGAGGTCCCCAGGCAACCGCTTTTCAGTACCTAAAGGATAGGCTTTGCAGCGCACCTATTCTCTCATTGCCAGAGGGCACAGACGACTTTGTGGTTTATTGTGACGCGTCGATACAGGGTCTTGGGTGTATATTGATGCAACGGGATAAAGTTATTGCCTACGCTTCTCGTCAACTCAAGGTTCATGAACGGAACTACACGACGCACGATTCAGAGCTGGGAGCTGTTGTTTTCGCGCTTAAGATATGGCGACACTACCTGTACGGTACCAAGTGCACAATTTACACCGATCACAGGAGTCTCGAGCATATCCTTAAGCAAAAGGATTTGAACATGCATCAACGAAGATGGGTCGAACTACTGAACGATTACGAATGCGCCATCAAGTACCATCCAGGTAAGGCCAATGTTGTGGCTGATGCCCTCAGTCAAAAAGATACCACACCTAGGCGTGTACGAGCTTTGCAACTCACTATTCAGTCTAGTCTTCCTGCACGTATACGAACTGCTTAGATAGAAGCATTAAAACCCGAAAACGTCAAGGCTGAAGCCTTACGCGGCTCAAGGCAACGAGTGGAACAAAAGGAAGACGGCGCCTACTATGTAACAGGGCGTATTTGGGTCCCACTTTATGGCGGTTTACGAGAGCTTGTGATGGATGAAGCACACAAGTCTCGCTACTCACTACATCCAGGGTCGGATAAAATGTACCACGATCTCAAAACAACATACTGGTGGCCTGGCATGAATGGCCACATAGCGACTTACGTTGGCAAGTGTTTGACATGTGCAAAAGTCAAAGTGGAGTATCAGAAACCAGCGGGCCTACTTCAGCAACCCAAGATACCGCAGTGGAAATGGGAAGAAATTTCCATGGATTTTGTTACTGGCCTACCCAGATCCCAGCGTGGGAATGATACCATATGGGTGATCGTGGATCGACTCACCAAGTCTGCACACTTCCTGGCCATAAAGGAAACGGATAATTTCTCCACTCTCGCAGACGTTTATCTTAAAGAAGTTGTTTCGAGGCACGGGGTGCCCACCACCATCATTTCGGATCGGGATGCATGATTCACGTCAGAGCTATGGCAAGCGATGCACAAATCTTTTGGCTCACAATTAGACATGAGCACCGCATATCATCCTCAGACGGATGGGCAGTCAGAGCGAACGATCCAGACTCTAGAAGACATGCTTCGGGCATGTGTTATCGATTTCGGCAACAGCTGGGAAAAACATCTCCCTTGGGTAGAATTCTCATACAATAACAGTTATCACACCAGCATACAAGCCGCTCCATTCGAGGCATTGTACGGGCGTAAATGCCGGTCACCTCTCTGTTAGGCAGAGGTGGGGGATAGTCAGATCACGGGTCCAGAGATTGTAATGGACGCCACGGAAAAGATTGCGCAGATACGGCAACGCATGGCGGCAGCACGCGACCGTCAGAAAGCCTATGCGGATAAGCGTAGGAAGCCATTGGAATTTCAGGTCGGGGACCGGGTTTTACTTAAAGTCTCACCGTGGAAGGGTGTGGTACGTTTTGGCAAGAGGGGCAAACTAAATCCGCGGTACGTCGGACCGTTCGAAATCATTGAGAAAATAGGCAAAGTGGCCTACAAGCTAAACCTACCAGCTGAACTCGGTGCAGTTCACAATGTATTTCACGTGTCGAATCTGAAGAAGTGCCTGTCAGATGAGACCCTCATAGTTCCTTTTAAGGAACTTACTATCGACGAGCGGTTGCAGTTCGTCGAGGAGCCAGTTGAAATCACGGACCGGGATGTTAAGGTCCTCAAAAACAAGAGAATCCCTCTTGTTCGAGTTCGTTGGAACTCCCGTCGTGGCCCAGAGTACACCTGGGAATGCGAAGACCAGATGACAGAAAAGTATCCACAGTTATTCGAAACCAATACAACCACTGCTGAGGCTGAAGCTACCACCACGGAATTTCGGGACGAAATTCCAGATCAACGGGGGGAGGATGTGACACCCCAAGAAAACCAGTGAACGATGCAACCTATCTAGCTTCCTCAGTGGGTACGTACTAAATTTCGGGACGAAATTTCTTTTAAGTTGGGGATAATGTGACAACTCGAACTTTCGACTTTCACTTTCGCATTAAATGCACGTTGACTTTGACCGTTGACTTCGACTGTTTAGTTGTTGATTTGTTGACATGTAATGTATACGTTGTGATATGATAAAGTGTTTTGTGATTTCATGAGTATGTGTTTGGCTGTGTAAGTGTAACATGAGATTGTAACTGATTAAGCCCATTACGGAATTAAGCTCACTTAGGATTCGACGAATCAGGTGATTCGCCAATAGTGACTCGACGAAACACAAGTGTGTTTCGCCAAACCTAGTCTCGACGAAACAAGTGTTCCGTCGGCCCAACCAGTTTCGCCAAAGCCAAGTTCGGGCCCATTACGGTAAAACGCGTATATTAACATTCACAGACTTATGTTTCATACGTTTTTAGCAAAAATAAGAAACCCTAGAACTCTCCCCACTTTGACGGCAGCCCTGTGTATTCCCCAAGCTCTCGTGAACGGTCGAACATTCGTATCATCCATCTCGGTTAGTTGCATGTTTGTTAAATAGACTTATAGATTCTTTGGTTTCTCTACGTATGATCTTGATCTGTAAATTGGTAGAAGTATATTGATTCTGATGTTGTTAAGCGTGAAAGATTAGTCTCATAGGTTATGTGAAACATGGGTATGGTTTGGGTTCTATGAGTTTTACGTAATGTCAACTGTTTGCGCATATGATTGGACTAACCGAATGTAACTACATGATGAACCATTGAACACACGAATCCGAACTAGTAATTAATCGGATGATGCTCGTGTTATACTCGTTGTATGAACAGCTTGTTAAAGTTAATGTTTGGCCTAATATGATTGATTTGATTTCATGATGACTGGATGATGATTTATATGTTAGTGACTCCTGCATGATTTCGGTTTGATGATTGACAGCAGTTAGGGTTCCTGTGAATTCTGTGAAATTGTTGAATGTGTAACTGATGTGTTGACGGAACTGATATTGACGAAACAGGGGAAGTGTTTCGCCAAAGACAGTTGACGAAACTGGATTTTGATTCGCCAAGGGGGTTTGACGAAATAGAGGGGGGTGTTTCGCCAAGGGTAGTTGGCGAAACAGAATATGTTTCGCCGACCTGTAATTCGTCAACTTGGTTAACTGCACAGTAACTTAGTTAGACTCTGTTAGAAGTTAACTGTATTAACTAACTGCTGTTAAATGATGTACATGACTTGCATAATCTTGAATACGTGCAATGTGCTACTTGGTGATATGTCTATACGTGAACAAAATGAATACAAACTGATTGTGTATACGTGCATACCCTAGGACGTGATTGATTTACTTCGAGCCATACTTAGCATACCGAGCAAACCCAAGGTGAGTTCACACAGCCAAGGCATGGGGTTCCCGGGTGGGAATGGGATTGGATGACTTATTGTATATACTCGGATGATAGAACCTAACGATAAGATACGGCTAGACTAGTAACACTTAAAAACTGATCTTCGCACACCTGCCAAGGGTTGGCCGCGATATTATGACTGACTTCGCACACCTGCCTTAGGAAGGCCGCGAACTAAATTTACTAATCTTCGCACACCTGCCTGGGGGGGCGCGATACAAATAAACCTAGTCTAGAATACTTGGGAAAAACATCCCCTAATATCTTCGCATACCTGCCTGGGAGGCCGCGATGGAAACTAATACGATACATGACATAACGAACGAACATACTACTACTCACACTATACTATTTCTGAACTATTAACTGTGAACTCGCTCAACTAGTTGTTGACCCTCTGCTGCATGCCTTGCAGGACCTTAGGTACTTATGGAGCTTGCACTAGGAAGGAGTAGGTCGTTGTGGAACATGGATCGTGAATGCCATGTTAAAACGTTTAAACAATCAAACTTAACATTACTTTGGGTTTACATTTACATACTTTGGATTTTCATCATTACGCTTCCGCTATTGATACTATGTTTGGTTTAGAACATCAATTGTATTGAATTGGGTTTTACGAACTATCTTATTTATATTATGCTATGTTCAATATGATTGATGGCTTGATCCTGGTCATGTCACGCCTCCAAGCGGTGGTACTCCGCGTGTGGATTTTGGGGGTGTGACAATTCATGGCTTTGTTCAGAACATCATATGATTCTTTCAACCTGTTCATGTTATTAATAAATTCACTGTTTTTCTTTTTCATGATCTCACAGGTTTCACAATTCACTGGAATCTTTCTTGCATCAGCTTCTGCATCGACTTTGAATTCTGGAAGTTCTTTTATCTATCTCTTTATCACCGGAACTTCTTCGTCATCACTGCTCACTTGCTTTTTGACTTTCTTCTTTTTCTTTTTATCTTTTTCATCATCACTATCACTACCTTCTAACATTCTCAAGTGTTTCTGCATTCGTTTTGCATAATAATCATCATCATTACCACTATCTTCAGCAACTCGAGCAACAAAATCTTTGTGACTTGAAGTTTTGTTAGGATCATAGTCATTCCAACTAAAATTTTCACAGCTAAACCCCTCAGGTAACTTCTCATCGTCTTGATTTATCAAACATGCCTTACTGTCAGCTGAAACATATTTGTCCCAACTGAAACTTTTTGATGAATTTTTCTCTTCTTGATTCACCATACATGCTCTCTTTGATGATTCTTCAATCTCCTTCCTGGCATGAGCAGTTTGTGGTTGTTGTTAATGTGGTTGTTGAGCCACTTGATGATAAATTGCTTTCCGATAGTAATCATTGTTGTTGAACGGATTTTGAGCTCCACCTGCTTCGCGATTTGTGCACTCCCTCTTGAAATGCCCTTTTTCCCTGCAACGAAAACAAGTAACTTTAGATATATCAAATCCTAAAGTGGAAACATTTGCATCACGAAAATCATCTCTTCCCGTGATATGTTTAAACTTTTCAGCTCTCCTCAACACGCTTGCCAAACACCACTTTATATCCATCAATTCCATTTCCTCAGCATCGATTTGATCGTAATCCTCTTTTGTAAGCATTGGATTCCCGATTCGACCTGCAACTAAACTCCCATACGACTCTAACACAGTTCCCAACAAAGACATGTGACTTTTTGCAACTTCTTCAGAATAATCCTGATCATTTTCAAGATTCAATACGATGTTGCATTGTAACTTCTTGCCATTCTTGGTTGTTGACAAGTTTGGATCAAATGACGGATATGATGAAAAACTTGTTTTGCTGTTTGACCCTTTAGTTGAACCTCCCGATGAACTCCTTGCATTGAATGCCGTTTCAACCTTTGGTGACATGTTGGTTTTTTCATTCAACCCTGATTTATAATAAAGACTGAAATCTTGTTCACCATCAAAATCCTTCATTCTTGAGATCTTCCTTTGTTCCATATCCTGAGCTTCCAATTTCTCAATGAACTTGCTCAAAGTTAGATTGTTAAACCCTTTCTTATTTCTTAACATCATCAAGTATGTGCCCCAAGTTTCATGTGGCAATGCATCAGCCACTTTCTCAATCAACTCTTCATTATCCTTTGTGATACTCACCCTCTTCATGTTTACTTTCAAATTGCAATATCTTTCAATTATCTACTTTGTGCTTTTAGTTTTCAAACCACGAAATAGATCAAACTCTTTTCTCAGAAGTGATTTTTTGTTCTTAATCATTTCTTGACTTCCAACAAACTTAGATCTTAACGCTTTCCAAATCGAATATGCACTTCCACTGTGTTGCAATAAGACCAAAATGTCTTCTTTCACAACTTGTTGCAATAAACTGATCATCATTTACTCGTTTTTGCATTTCTTTTTCTCATCAGCACTAAGATCTTTGATAGCAATCTCCTCTTCGTCATCATTCGTCGGTCTACCATATTTTGTTTCAACACATTCCCAATCATCCAAATAATTCGCTTGCACCCAATTTTCGAAACGTTCCTCCCATCCTTTATACTCCTCGATGTTCCTGAGCTCAGGCGGTTTCTGCATAGTTCCTGTTTCATTTTCCAGCATTGTGTGTTGTGCAATGGTAATCGGAGTAGCAAAGGCGTTGTAGAATCCTCTTCCATGATTCGGTTTTCAAAGTTTTACCAAATCATAATGTTCAAACAAAATTACTTTTCAAGCGAAATTCCCTTTCGAGCGAAATTAACACTTTGACAATGAAATTACTTTTCAAGCGAAATTCCCTTTCGAGCGAAATTAACACTTTGGTGCAAAATTACACAGTTCAAACGAATACCCTAATTTCGTGTGAAATGAACACCCTTTCAAACGAAATATGTAATTCCGTGCGGAATTATCAAACGGAATCAGAACTTCAAGCGAAATTACTAATTTCGCATGGAACTACTCAAGCGAAATTACAACTTTGATGCGGAATTACTAATTTCGTTTGAAACCACTCAAACGAAATCACCAACTGATGCGAAATTAGCTAATTTTGTGTGAACTTTCAAACGAAATTAACTTCTAAAGCGAAATAAACCTCTAATTCCGTGCGGAATTATGCTGACGTCATCATCTCGAGCTGAATTTTGTCAAATTGATCAAGTTTTAAGCCGATTTTAAGTCTGAAACTTTCAAGGGTTTGTTAAAACATGATTGCGCACATGATATATGAAATTCAAAACATTTTGATCGTGAAAACTTGTTAATTGTGAAAAAGAAGGTGTAGAAATCAGAATTTGCAGCTGAATTGGTATGAACTCTTCCTCCTGAGCTCTGATACCACTTGTAGGATCGTTTTCAGACCCGAACGAGTCATTCAGAAGAGTTTTTGCTCAATACGAAAGGCGGAAACAGCCGTATCAAGTTCAATTCAGCTAGAAATACACTTTAACTGTCTTCTTGATTGATTTGACAAAGTTTTACAGTGAGACGACACTTTGGCAGCACTTCGGTACTCAAGCCGGAAAAGTTACAAATGAAATCAAGGCACCCCTATATATAGGTTTCTAATTTCGCACGGAATCAGCTCACACGAAATTAGATTTCATGCGGAATTACCCTGTGATTTCGTGCGAAATTACCCAAAGGTAATTTCGTGCGAAATTAGCTCTAAACCTATTTTTGACAAATTCTCGTAATACGTGCCCTGATCTATCTATCTAAATACAAGACTCGATACAAGACGAAGTCGACAGACGCATGCACTAACATAAAGATCATGAAGAAACATAAGCATAAACATGAACATAAAGCTCTAAAACATGAAGATCAAGTTGTTTTAAGTGTATGTAGTATTCTTGAATGTTGATTTCTTGTGTTTATGATGTTGATCATCATAAGAACCTTGCTAGATGATGATTAAACACATGATCTAGTAAGTGTAAGGATAGATCTTGAGAAATTTGTAATGATCATCCTTTATGTGAATCATGAACTTGAAAATAAACTTGTTTTAATGTATGATAATTATTTCTAGAAGATATAAGTCTTGAAAATAAAAGATTTCAAGAATAATATTTTCAAGAAACTAAACTTTATTGCAAGATCTAACATGATCATGATGTTTAAAGGAAGTAAACATGTTTTAAGTGGTAAATCAAAGCTAGAAACATATTGTTAACAAGAAAAACACAAGAAGAAATAATTTTAGAAAATCTTCATACAAGTTGTGAAGATCTAAATTCTTCAAGAATGATATTTTTAAATAAATAACCACACTTTAAAGGGTAACTAAGCTTACTAAGTACACTAGTAAGTTACTACAAATTTCTACAAAGTTTCAAGTTCATGACATAGTGTAAATTTCATATTTTTGGCACATGGTAAGTCTTGTTTATGTTGTTGATGATTGATGTTGATTTTAAAAGAAAATGATATGCTTTGAAAGTATGGAAACCTCCATTTTTAGGGGAAACTATGGCAAAATTTTTCTAAAAATTAAACACTTAGAAAAATATTTCTAAACAAATATTCACAAGTGTATTTTAAACCATAAACCTTTATATAAAGTTTGCCATAATTATTGTTACAAAATATAAATATTAGAGGTTGGTTTTTATAAATAAAAGTGACTAAATATGTATTTAGGAAATATATATTTAGAAGTCACCATGTGTGTGATTGTTTGTATACCTTGTGCATTAGTTATATTATTTTAGGACATGAAGTAATATAACTCATCAAAATACCGAAAATTACAATCCAAAATATTACCAAAATTCCAAGAATATGAATATACAAGTTATACACAAAATATTGGCGAAACCAAACTAAGGAATGTAACTTACAAAATACTCCGGAAATACTATTCATATGTATATTTTGGTAAATAATATTTTGGACGCAAAGGTGAACAAAAATATGATTTTTACGATTATTACAAAGTTATATCATATTTTTGACAAGAAGGAAATGTACTATTGAGTGAATAAAAATATATATGTTTTCTCAGAATTAATAGAAGACATACTAATTTTTGGGAAGAAAAATATATTTTCTCAATGTACATGAAATATATTATTTTGGGAGAAAAATAAGTTTGTATATATATTTTCCAAGTTAGACTTGAGAATGTACTATTTTTGAAAATACAAATATTTTTGCTCAAATGAAAAATTATAAATTATTTTTCTAAGTAATATTTATTGAAATATATTTTGGAAATATATATTGGTGAACTATTATTAAAGATAATATTCTGGAATAATTAATACGAAATTAAGTATAAGAATACTTAATAAATACAATAAAGATACGTATTCTCGTACGTATAAATACACACCGGAATACGACCCTAAATACATAGAAAAAATATACAAGTATAAGATACCCCCATCCTTGGGAAGGAAATTCCAAGTATAAATACTTGAAGAGTATTAAATTAAAATATATTGCTATAACAATTATTCCAAAATTTAATAAATATAATTGAAGTTAAAATATTGATTATTTTAACCATGGTTGCAAAAGTCGCTAGGCGCTCCCTAGTCGGTCGATCGGGGAGTTGAGAGTACTCGGCCTAGGCGGAGAGTACTCGAGGAGTACTCGGACATGTTAAATTATAAAGAAATTAGTTTTTAGAATTTAAATATATGTCAAATAAAATAAATTTACTAATATTTATAACAAAATGCATGATAATTATATTAATTCTTTAATTTGATAGGCATAGAAATTATGTTTTATTATTTTTTAAGTCAAACACGCCCCGAGTTGACCTACTAGATCCGATTTTGGCCGAGGTTGATCGCGTTTGATCGATTCCGAGTAATTAGGCGGATTTGAAGAAAGTCGCCTTACCTTGTAGCGACTACTCGGGGAGTACTCGGCCTTGGAAACCTTGTTTTACAACCATGATTTTAACAAATAATTATATAACTTGGAATAATGTTGAAGACACAAAGAAACGTAACTCAAAGACACTAATTAATACTAAGTCAAAGCACGACCCGCTCGTCTAATAGGCCATAGTACGTTGTAGGTAGTCGTGCACACTAGTAGCAGCGTGAGTTACGTCAGATTGAAGAACGCAAAACTGTGAGTTCATGTCCCCCTTTTCTCTTAACTGTTGTTGGTTTTATAACTCTCAGGGGTGGAATACACGTTACGAATGTTTAAACGGTATGAATTGACTAGGAAATGAACTATTAGATCATGTGAGCATAGATTGAATTTGAAATGCCATTAATTCTTAATTAGGGACGAAGGTTAGATCTAACGGGTACGACCGAACCCCACTCATGGTACTTATGTGACCACTTGAGTGCTTCGGTGTCCCAGTCAAGGTAAATCGACAATGGTCAAGTTGAATTGACATGGTCAAGGTAAATTAACGGAGTCAAGGTGAATTGGCATAGTCGAAGGGAGAATTCGACATAGTCGAGGGAATCGACGAGGGTATAAGTCTACTCATTTCGAGTGCTCCCTATGTCTTCACATGTCTTAATGTCCTTGCAAAAAAAAAAAAAAAAAAACGTTAATTTGATTTGTTCATAAATGCTTTTCATACCTGTTTTCAAAGAAGTTTCTCAAAGGTTTACAAGTTTTTCAGTACTCATACAAAACGCATGAACTCGCTCAACTTTTGTTGATGTTTTCCAAAATTACATGTATTTCAAGTAACAAGTTGGATCTTGGGCGCGGGTGTTGTTTCTAGGAGTAGATTTCAAGTTTAGATGTCATCCACTTTTGTTAGTTTGTGACTTAGTCGAAGGTTGTGTTTTTAAACTTAAATAACCGGTGTTTGTAATACTTTAAATTTTATGAATGGATGAACATCGTTTTGATCATGTAGTTTTTTATTATGATTGAATGCAATGATATTAAACTAGTCACACATTATACGCTTCCGCAAAAGTCAGGGTGTGACAACGCGCCAGAGGCTAGGGAGCCTGGCGCGACACGCGGGGGAGGCCAAATTTCAGTATATAATGCAGGGGTTTGACACTTGCAAGTTTGTTCTGTTTCGACGTAAAAACTCACAACGTACGTTGAGTTATTCACTGCTTCGTTCAAAAACACTCACGTTCACGAATCTCAGCTGCGACAACAGGGTAATAACTCGATCACTGCTACGATACAATGTCCGATCGATTGAAACCGATCTGATGGATGTTTAAGTGATGCCCGAATTCGGGCTATACTTTCTCATTCGTCGTGAGGGTTTTGATTTCGTGAGTTTATCATAAATGTTGTATTAAGTTACTAACCTAGTTTCGTGTGCATTGTTATTTAACTAGGTTACCAAGCTTAATCAGTAGGCAAAACTCTATCCAACTAAACTTGCAATGTGAGTCATTCTCTTTTTACCAAATTGTTTCCAAAACCCTATTTATTTTCAAAGTTATAATTACAGGGATTAAGTCTTTGTAGTCTTCAATTACAGCCGGTATGTGGGGTTACTTGATAATCGTCACCATTGGACAACGAGTTAGCCAATGGGTGATATGACCATAGTCACAGAATCGGGTCAAGTGACAAATACCGTTGGGTAATTGGTTGATATAAACAGTGTAATCGCCCTTAATACCGTAATTTATAACAATGTGTCTTTTTGTGCAATTTGAATGACTCGCCAGTATTTCCCGCTGATAAAATCTTTTTAAAAATGTTTCAGGTGATTTACTGTGAATCAGGAAAAGTGCCGCGTAGCACTACCAGCTTGGATAAAGTGGCTCAGTAAATAAATAAACATGTGTTTTTTTGTAAACAGGGAATTTCCCTGTGAAATTCCTTTATTGTAAATTACGGGGTTTGTCCCAAAATGTGAAATAAAATAATTGGGTGATTTTAGTTTAAACGATCCTGTTAAAAATTCCGCTGCCTAATTAAACACCAATACCACGGGTTTCTGTCCTGCGACTTCTGAACCGGGTAAAACCGGGTCGGGGGCCGTGACAGCCTACCTTGTAGCGACTACTCGGGGAGTACTCGGCCTTGGAGACCTTGTTTTACAACCATGGGTGGGATTATTAATGGCAAATAAGGTCTAGGTGGGATTATTACAGGCCAATTTCCCAAAAATAAAAGAATGATTACGATACATGACTAATGCGATGTTTGAAACAATTAATCTGTTCAACAACATGTGTCGTAATCTAAATATTAATAAAAGACTCGCCATTCTTTGACACTCTAGGTTTTCCCGAGTAACCCTCTTGTGTTAGCAGTATGTACGTATGAATTATTAAATGAAAGGTGTGAATTATCTTGATGTACTATGTGTTGATAACGTGTATGTAATAAATATATATGTGTATAAGTACTACGTGAACCGAGACCATGACTCGAGACCGCTCGGTCTCGAGTGAACAGTAAACAGTGGGCCGGTTGGGCCGTGGACCTTCTTTAGTCCACCCGATAACCCATTAGGGTGCGCCATTTGATATAAAAACCCATGCCATCATCCATATTTCCCTTACACTCACTCCCACACTCTCCCCCCTCTCTCTCTCTCCCTCTCTCTCACTAAAACCCTAAAACATTTCCACAATCCTCCTCCCCTTTTCTCCCTCGGATTCAACCAGTAGCACCAAGACTCTCGGATCAAGCTCGAGATCATCACGCGGAAGTTGGTTCATCGAGTCTTCACACCCTCAACATCTAGCCGGTTAGTATCTTGTAGTTGTTTGGTTAAGAATGATAAGTTATGAATGAGTAGGTTGCTTAATGGTTATGAATGTTTAAAAGTGAAGTGTTAACCGTGATGCTTCGATAATTCCTTGCCATGATGATATACCACTTGAACAATGTGTTTCATATGATTTAGCTTGATGACTAGATGGTGTGCTAGGTAATATAGAAATGCATGAGTATTGTTGATAATATGCAAGATCGTTATGACATACAAAAATGTGTATGTGTGCTTTTGAACCGAGGAATGTATGCTAGTTGTTAGGAGCGGAAGATGATGCATAAATGGTGCACTGGTTAGGTATCATATGCTAGTATGGATTTGTTTTGAATATGTTTGTTGAATATGATAAAAACCCTAATGATAAACAGTTTGAAGATCACTAAAAATGTTTGAAATTGTTGTTCTTTGATCTGTTTTGGTTATGAATTAGACAAAGAAACATGTTTGTGTGTTTTCATTGGATAGTACACAAAATCATAAAAATGGAATTCTATTGGTTAGTACAATGGTTTGCAGGTGTGCCAAAATCAGCAGACAAACGAGTCGAGACCTCTGGTTTCGACTCGAGACCATTAAGTTACAACTCGAGACCACGATGATTGCGACTCGAGACCATTGAGTTCCAACTCGGGACAGACTTCAGGGACTTGAGACCAGCTTGGTCTCGACTCGAGATCTCATGATCTCGACTCGACATTGGACTCGAGACCTCTGAGGTTGCGACTCATGCCTGCACTACTCGAGATCAGAAGTCCATGACTCGAGACCTCCTGGTTGCGACTCGAGACCGCGTGTTCTCGAGTCAAGACCACCTTGTCTCGACTAGGCTGCTTACCTTAGTTATTGGGCCACAATGTGTTTTGGTTTGGGCTGCCTGTTGACTGGACTATGTGTTAACTGTTACTGTTTAACTGTGCAATTATTAGAGCAGGCCTAATAACTCAAAAATGTATGCATATTACGTGTTAGATACGTGTAGGGTATACGTGATTACTTGTATCCAAGCCTGACCCATACTGGTAACCATATTAGGACGTGGTGACCAGCATACTTGACCAAGTAAATTAATCTGCCGAGCAACCCAAGGTGAGTCCACACACTAAAAGCATGCGTCCCATGTAGGGACACGAACAAACTGCCATCTTCGGGAAGAATACTTCCAAACTAATATTTCCGGGGGAAAACACGAATGGGTACTTTTAAATCACTATCTCCGGGGGAGATACGTTTGGATATTATTTATAAATCACAACTAGCAAAACTAAACGAATCTCTATCACATAAAGTCCCTGCTTACAGTACCGATTAATCGCCGGGGGCGAACGGGTTATTAGTTGATAGCGCTACTAGGTTTGACAACCTCACACCGTGATCGGGGGGATCGGGCGTGAACTAGTAGACCTTGCAACTTAGTCAATAATGATAGACATTGACTCGGGGCACAACATCTTTTCATCAACAGTTTCGGTAACGCCAGTTTAGTAAGCTTTCATATGGGGTAGCTCCCCATGACGTGATTATTAATGCTTTATCTAAACAACTCATGTTTTCTTTCGAAAAGTTAAAACTTGACACCTCGTGAACTCGCCAACATTATGTTGATACCCTACTGCATGCTTTGCAGGTACCCAGTGACTCAGGAGCTTGCAGCTTGGGGATGTGTAGTGGTCGTCTAACCCATGCGTTGGGTTCTAAATAAACTTGAACTATGAACTTTGTTTTAAATTGTTTTGTCTATGCTTCCGCTACTTACCTAAATTACTATTTGAACTTAAAACTTTCGAACTTTGATTATGATATTTGCTAACTCTGTGGTTGGTGAGTATTACTTATGTTATTAATTAAATTGCTCAGTATAATTGGTGGCTGGATCCTGGTCATGTCACACACCTAGCGGTGGTACTCCGCATGTGGATTTTGGGGGTGTGACAGATTGGTATCAGAGCCACTGGTTATAGTGAACTTGGTTTTAAAAAGGGAATCTTTTTTGGGAAAAACTAGACTATAACCCGTGACTCGTGACGACACTACACTCCAAGTGCAAGACTCAACACATTAGACCTCATAGCTCGGACTAGTGTTTACTTGCTTGCTTACTTTATGCTTTCTGTTCTGCTATACGTACTAGTGTGCCTAGTTAGATAGATACACCTCCCTCTTCTATCTCATTCTTGCTACATTACGACATCATACTCATACTATGTTTTCTGATTATGAAGACAATGAGTGGAAGCGGAAGGGGAAACATTAACATGACTCAGGCTCAATTCACTAACCTGCTTAACACGGTGGCTGCAGCTTTCGCAGCTCACCCTGGAGGTAAACTCGTTATTTTAGGATGTTTAGATCCTACCACTGCATCGTCTTTTCACCCCTAAACCTATTCGCTCCGCTTCTCACAACAGGTCAGCATGCGCCTACGCAACCACGTGTTTGTACTTTCAAAACCTTCATGGATTGCAAGCCTCTCCCTTTCAATGGCACTGAGGGTGCCATAGGTCTTCTGCACTGGATTGAGAAGGCCGAAGCTGTTTTCGCTGTCTGCGAGTGTCCCCCTGCTAATTGGGTGAAGTTTGCTACTGGTACACTTGAAGGAAACGCGCTTTCATGGTGGAAAGCGCAGATTCAAATGCTTGGTTTTGAAACTGCCAATGCTACTGCATGGGAAGATTTCAAGAACAAGATCAAGGAAGAGTACTGTCACAGGGATGACATCCACAAACTCGAAAATGAGTACTTTGAGCTCAAGATGGTTGGATCAGAGATCGAGACCTACACCAAACAGTCCAACGACTATGCTGCTCTTTGCCCAAACATGTCTCGACCTATGTATCGAAGGATCGAATTGTACATTAAGTGTTTGGCCCCAGAAATTTGGAGCCATGTGACCTCAGCCAACCTCAATACCATTCAGCCAGTCGTCTGTCTTGCTCACAAACTCACTGATCAGGCAGTGGAATAGGGCAAGTTGCCCAAAAGGATCAGTGCTACTGCTGGAACTTCTGGTGATAACAAGCGTAAGTGGGAAGGAAACCAAAACAAGGATGCTAACCCCACTCAGGTCCCTTCTCAGCAAAGGAAAACTGAAAACAACAAGGGCCCTCAGCAACAGGGTGGCTATCAAGGGAACCACCCCAAGTGCAACAAATGTAACCGACACCACAGTGGGCCTTGTGGGAAAATTCAGTGTCAGCGATGTAACAAGATGGGGCATGAGGCCAAGGACTGTAGGAGTCCACGTCCCGCAGGGCAGAACCAACAACAGCAGCAGCAACATCATGGGAATGTCAAGGGTTGTTTCCAGTGTGGAGCTGAGGGACACATTAAGAGGAATTTCCCCCAGCTGAATCAGAACGGCAACAGTCAGGGCGCTGGGAACAACAATCAAAACAACAACAATGCTGGGAATGGTGCAAGAGGAAGGGCTTTTGTCATTGGGGCTGGAGAAGCAAGGAATGACCCCAACGTCGTGGCGGGCAAGTTCCTACTCGATGATCATTATGTTTCTGTATTGTTTGATTCTGGAGCCGATGCTAGTTATGTATCCCTACGTATTAGTAAGAAGCTTAAGCGTACGCTTACAATATTAAGTTCTAAGCATACTGTTGAGTTAGCAAATGGTAGAAATATCGAGGCCTCATGCATTATCAGTAACTGCAAACTAGTGTTGTCTGGTCAGACCTTTAGCATCGATCTTTTCCCTATCATTCTTGGAAGTTTCGACGTCGTCATTGGTATGGATTGGTTATCCAAACATCGGGCCGAAATTCTTTGTCAAGAGAAAATGGTACGTATTCCCCGTCGTTCTGGCAAACCCCTCATCGTTCAAGGTGACAAAGGCGAAGAAGTCACAGGCATCATCTCGTTCTTAAAGGCCCAGAAGTGTTTACGAAAGGGGCACACCGCTATCTTAGCACTTGTCACCGACACACAGGAAAAGGAAAGGAGGATTGAAGAATTTCCAGTGGTACGCGACTACCCCGAGGTGTTTCCTGAAGAACTACCTGGACTCCCTCCTCATCATCAGGTCGAATTTCAAATTGAGCTAACTCCCAGAGCGGAACCTATAGCTCGAGCACCTTATCGATTAGCCCCTGCAGAACTGAAGGAACTTTCTACGCAACTACAAGAACTATTGGATAAAGGATTTATCCGTCCTAGTTCGTCACCCTGGGGAGCACCAGTGCTCTTTGTCAAGAAGTAGGATGGCACATTCCGAATGTGCATCGACTATCGTGAGCTGAACAAGGTTACCATCAAGAATCGTTACCCTCTCCCACGTATCGACGATCTATTCGATCAGTTGCAAGGATCGAGCTACTACTCTAAGATTGACCAAGGCCTGAGGGAAATAACGGAACAAACTCCCTCTAATTCTCTCTCTAGCCTAGGCGATTTTCTTCCTCATGCAACCCTAAGATTTTTTTCGTAATCTACTGGAAATCAGGTTTGTGTTTCAGCGATTGATTCTCCAATCTCTCATACGAATTTTGTTACCAGTTAGAAACGATCTAAGATTAGGGTTTTTGTTTCTTATCGCCGTCAATTCTAATGCATCGTCATATCTTTGACTGATGGGTTAGATCTATGCTAGATTAGGGTTTTGTTCCTTGCTGTTGGTTGCGTATTCTTGATGATTGGTATTTTATTGCATGGTCGTTCTTTGAGTTGATTATTGGAGAGAGCTGTTTTTGACCGTATGGGTGAGCAGGAAAAAGCTGGGGTTTTCCCGCATGATGATCGCGGAAAACCTGCATTCTCATTTGATGTCTTTGCTAATCGGGTGATCGATGTTGAAGGAAACACGTGGTTACCGTGTCGGGGAATGGTTCAGGCGGTACAGTCGGAACCCAGGAAGGTTAACCTAATTGATGAACTGTCGAAGTATTCGGTCCCAATACCTGTGGAGAAGATGCATCATGAAACTAGGGTTTCGGAGCACTTGAAACATTGTGATGGGGATCAGTATACTGATTCAGGTTACTCGCCATCAACAGGTTTGGATGGTGCAAATCAGTCAAGCAGTCAAGGGAAACCGAGAACTGCGATCAGGTTATCATTAGCTGAGATTCCGTAATGAAGACATCTCCAAAACTGCGTTCAGAACTCGTTATGGACATTACGAGTTCCTCGTCATGCCCTTTGGAATGACTAACGCTCCTGCGGTTTTCATGGATCTCATGAACCGAGTGTGCAAGCCTTACCTCGACAAGTTCGTAATTGTGTTTATCGACGACATCCTGATCTACTCGAAGAGTCATGAGGAGCATGAACAGCATCTGCGTCTTATTCTCGAACTCCTTCGCAATGAACAACTGTACGCCAAGTTCTCGAAATGCGACTTCTGGCATCGAGAAGTCCACTTCCTTGGGCACGTGGTCAATAAGGACGGAATTCATGTCGATCCAGCTAAGATCAACTCTATAAAGAATTTGTACTACACCTAAGACTCCAACCGAGGTCCGCCAATTCTTGGGATTGGCAGGATACTATCGCAGATTCATCAAGGGATTTTCGAAGATTGCTCAACCCCTCACGATTCTCACTCAGAAGGGTATTGCTTACAAATGGAATGAAGCTCAGGAGTCTGCTTTTCAGAAGCTAAAGGATAACCTCTGTAGTGCTCCTATTCTCTCGTTACCTGAAGGTACCGACGACTTCGTGGTTTACTACGACGCGTCTATTCATGGGCTCGGTTGCGTGTTAATGCAACGCGAGAAAGTTATTGCTTACGCTTCTCGGCAACTTAAGACTCACGAAAGGAACTACACTACGCACGACTTGGAATTGGGAGCAGTGGTTTTCGCTCTTAAGATATGGAGACATTACCTGTACGGTACCAGGTGCACCATTTACACCGATCACAGGAGTCTCGAGCATATCTTCAAGCAAAAGGAATTAAACATGCGACAACGTCGATGGGTCGAACTCTTGAATGATTACGAATGCGCAATCAAGTACCATCCAGGCAAAGCCAATGTCGTGGCAGATGCCCTCAGCCGAAAGGACACTACACCCAAGCACGTGCGAGCGCTACAACTTACCATCCAGTCTAACCTCCCTACTCAGATACGAGGTGCTCAGGTCGAAGCATTGAAACCAGAGAACATCAGGGCTGAGTCCCTGCGAGGATCGAGGAAACGTTTGGAACAAAAGGAAGACGATGCTTACTATGTGACAGGGCGCATTTGGTTTCCACTCTATGGAGATCTACGTCAACTTGTGATAGACGAAGCCCATAAGTCCCGTTACTCAGTACATCCTGGTTCGGATAAGATGTACCACAACTTAAAGACTACATATTGGTGGCCTGGCATGAAAGCCCACATAGCAACATATGTCAGCAAATGTTTGACTTGCGCGAGAGTCAAGACTGAGTATCAGAAACCAGCGGGCCTACTCCAACAACCAAAGATCCCGAAATGGAAATGGGAGCAAATTTCCATGGATTTCGTTACTGGCCTGCCTAGAACTCAACGCGGGAATGACACTATCTGGGTGATAGTGGATCAATTAACTAACTCTGCACACTTTTTGGCTATTAAAGAAACGGACAAGTTTTCTACCTTGGCGGACGTTTACTTAAAGGAAGTGGTTTCGAGGCACGGAGTGCCAACCTCTATTATTTCCGATCGAGACGCATGCTTTACTTCTGAGTTGTGGCAAGCTATGCATAAATCTTTTGGCTCACGTTTAGACATGAGTACTGTTTATCATCCACAAACGGATGGGCAGTCTGAACGCACCATCCAAACCCTGGAAGACATGCTTAGGGCATGTGTGATCGATTTTGGCAAGAGTTGGGAGAAGCATCTACCGCTAGTGGAATTCTCGTATAATAACAGCTACCACACCAGCATTCAGGCAGCACCCTTTGAGGCATTGTACGATCATAAATGCCGATCACCTCTTTGTTGGGCGGAAGTTGGTGACAGCCAGATCACAGGCCCAGAACTGGTGGTGGACACAACGGAAAGGATTGCCCAGATCAGACAACGCATGGCGGCAGCTCGTGACCGTTACAAAAGTTACGCTGATAAGCGTAGGAAACCGCTAGAATTCCAGGTCAGTGACCGGGTTCTGCTCAAAGTCTCACCCTGGAAGGGTGTGGTTCGTTTTGGTAAACGGGGCAAGCTGAATCCGCGATATGTTGGGCCGTTCGAGAATACCGAGAAGATCGATAAGGTAGCTTATAGATTAAACCTGCCGGAAGAACTAAGCGCGGTACACAATGTCTTTCACGTGTCTAATCTGAAGATGTTTCTGTCAGATGAGACACTCATCATTCCTTTCAAGGAACTCACTATTGACGAACAACTACACTTTACTGAGGAACCGGTTGAGATCACTGATCGAGAGATCAAAACCCTCAAACGTAGCTAGATACCTATTGTACAAGTTCGTTGGAACTCGCGCCGTGGCCCAGAGTTTACCTGAGAGTGGGAAGACCAGATGAAGCGCAAGTATCCCCAGTTGTTCCCAAATGAAACTCCCAGCACTGAAGCTACAACCGAATTTCGGGACGAAATTCCAAACTAATGGGGGGATGATGTAACACCCCGTTGAAACGATCTCACTAGCTTGACAGTGACTGCCTAAACTTTTGGGACGAAAGTTCTTAAAACTTGGGGATAATGTGACACTCTAGGTTTTCCCGAGTAACCCTCTTGTATTAGCAGTGTGTACGTATGAATTATTAAATGAAAGGTGTGAATTATCTTGATGTGCTATGTGTTCATAACGTGTATTTAATAAATATATATGTGTATAAGTACTAAGTGAACCGAGACCACGACTCGAGACCGCTCGGTCTCGAGTGAACAGTAAACAGTGGGCCGGTTGGGCCGTGGACCTTCTTTAGTCCACCCGACAACCCATTAGGGTGCGCCATTTGATATAAAAACCCATGCCATCATCCACATTTCCCTTACACTCACTCCCACACTCTCCCTCTCTCTCTCCCTCTCTCTCACTAAAACCCTAAAACATTTCCACAATCCTCCTCCCCTTTTCTCCCTCGGATTCAACCGGTAGCACCAAGACTCTCGGATCAAGCTCGAGATCATCACGCGGAAGTTGGTTCATCGAGTCTTCACGCCCTCAACATCTAGCGGTTAGTATCTTGTAGTTGTTTGGTTAAAAATGATAAGTTATGAATGAGTAGGTTGCTTAATGGTTATGAATGTTTAAAAATGAAGTGTTAACCATGATGCTTCGATAATTCCTTGCCATGATGATGTACCACTTGAACAATGTGTTTCATATGATTTAGCTTGATGACTAGATGGTGTGCTAGGTAATATAGAAATGCATGAGTATTGTTGATAATATGCAAGATCGTTATGACATAAAAAAATGTGTATGTGTGCTTTTGAACCGAGGAATGTATGCTAGTTGTTAGGAGCTGAAGATGATGCATAAATGGTGCACTGGTTAGGTATCATATGCTAGTATGGATTTGTTTTGAATATGTTTGTTGAATATGATAAAAACCCTAATGATGAACAGTTTGAGGATCACTAAAAATGTTTGAAATTGTTGTTCTTTGATCTGTTTTGGTTATGAATTAGACAAAGAAACATGTTTGTGTGTTTTCATTGGATAGTACACAAAATCATAAAAATGGAATTCTATTGGTTAGTATAAGGGTTTGTAGGTGTGCCAAAATCAGCAGACAAACGAGTCGAGACCTCTGGTTTCGACTAGAGACCATTAAGTTACAACTCGAGACCGCGGTGATTGCGACTCGAGACCATTGAGTTCCAACTCGGGACAGACTTCAGGGACTTGAGACCAGCTTGGTCTCGACTCGAGATCTCATCATCTCGACTCGAGATTGGACTTGAGACCTTTGAGGTTGCGACTCATGCCTGCACTACTCGAGATCAGAAGTCCATGACTCGAGACCTCCTGGTTGCGACTCGAGACCGCGTGTTCTCGAGTCAAGACTACCTTGTCTCGACTGGGCTGCTTACCTTAGTTATTAGACCACAATGTGTTTTGGTTTGGGCTGCCTGTTGATTGGACTATGTGTTAACTGTTACTGTTTAACTGTGCAATTATTAGAGTAGGCCCAATAACTCAAAAATGTATGCATATTACATGTTAGATACGTGTAGGGTATACGTGATTACATGTTACATATTGGTAACCATATTAGGACGTAGTGACCAGCATACTTGACCAAGTAAACTAATCTGCCGAGCAACCCAAGGTGAGTTCACACACTAAAAGCATGCGTCCCAGGGAGGGACACGAACAAACTGCCATCTTCGGGAAGAATACTTCCAAACTAATATTTCCGGGGGAAAACATGAATGGGTACTTTTAAATCACTATCTCCGGGGGAGATACGTTTGGATATTATTTATAAATCACAACTAGCAAAACTAAACAAATCTCTATCACATAAAGTCCCTGCTTACAGTACCGATTAATCGTCGGGGGCGAACGGGTTATTAGTTGATAGCGTTGTTAGGTTTGACAACCTCACACCGTGACCGGGGGGATCGGGCGTGAACTAGTAGACCTTGCAACTTGGTCAATGATGATAGACATTGACTCGGGGCACAACATCTTTTCGTCAACAGTTTCGGTAACGCCAGTTTAGTAAGCTTTCATATGGGGTAGCTCCCCATGACGTGATTATAAATGCTTTATCTAAACAACTCATCTTTTTCTTTCGAAAAGTTAAAACTTGACACCTCGTGAACTCGCCAACATTATGTTGATACCCTACTGCATGCTTTGCAGGTACCCAGTGACTCAGGAGCTTGCAGCTTGGGGATGTGTAGTGGTCGTCTAACCCATGCGTTGGGTTCTAAATAAACTTGAACTATGAACTTTGTTTTAAACTATTTTGTCTATGCTTCCCCTACTTACCTAAATTACTATTTGAACTTAAAAATTTCGAACTTTGATTATGATATTTGCTAACTCTGTGGTTGGTGAGTATTACTTATGTTATTAATTAAATTGCTCAGTATAATTGGTGGCTGGATCCTGGTCATGTCACACACCTAGCGGTGGTACTCCGCATGTGGATTTTGGGGGTATGACACATTCTCTCATTCAACCTCATAAATTATATTTATATTTGTTTAATAAATTTCTTTTAATATTAATATTAATTTATAATCAATATATAGATATCACTTATTTTTATCTTTCTTTATCTAAAATTAATAAATAACTTTAAATTTGCAATTTAGACCCTTTGTTTTTTTACTTTTAACCCAAAGTTTTTCATCTTTTGCAATTTAATATCAACTCTTTTTTATTTTCAATTTTGGTCCATCATACTTTTCATCTTGCCCAAGTTTTTTTATTTCGTTCCAAATTTTGTGAGTTAACGCACCGCAACGTGTGTGTGGGGTTTTTTGGTGCATTCATCTGTCGTCTTCGTCTTATATCGAGTCTCGGTTTACTATATTTGAACATGAAAGTTTGAAAGGGTTTAGTTTGAAAGGGTTTAGTTTGAAAGGGTTTAGTTTGAAGAGGGTTTAGTTTGAAAAGTACCCTGTCCGTTTGAAAGTGTCATGCCACTTTCAAACTAAAGGGTCCCTCCTATAAATACCCTTCAAACTTTCATCATTTGTAACTTTCCGGCTTGTGCAACGAAGTGCTGCCGAAGTGTTGTCAGGTTGTAAAACGTCTTTATATCAATCATACAACAGTTTATAGTGTGAATCTTGCTGAATTGAACTCTACACGTCTGTTTCCGCCTTTCGTTTAGAGATAAACTCTTCTGATCAACTCGTTCGGGTCTGAAAACGATCCTACAAGTGGTATCAGAGCTCAGGAGGAAGAGTTCATACCAATTCAGTTGCTTTTTCTAACTTCTACACCTTCTTTTCAAAATTAAACAGTTTTTCACGGTTATAATCGGCTGAAACTTTCACAATGTGTGCGTAATTGTATTTTAACAAACCCTTGTGAACATCAGATCTAAATTTGATGTAAAAGTGGTAAAAATGGACTGAAATCTGGTGTCCATTTGAACGAGATCTGGTATTTCCATTTGAAAAATGACCATTTCGTTTGAAACCATCGTTTGAAGCAATCTTTCGTTTGGACTATCGTTTGAAAGGGTCCATTCCGTTTGAAAATTTGAAGCTGTCGTTTGAAATTGATCTATCTCGTTTGAAAACATGGCTTCCATTTGAAAGTCTCGTTTGAAATTGACATATCATTTGAAGTGTACCGTTTGCAACATGGGTTCCGTTTGAAACATTGAGTTGTGTCCGTTTGAGAAAGCATTCCGTTTGAAAGAATTCACGTTTGAAATATGATGTCCGTTTGAGGTGTCAGCAGCCCAATCATATTTCGTGTTAGAGTGTATCGGCCCAATCATAGTCTTTGAATTTAAATTGTCGGTCAAGTGAAAATACCATGTGAATTAAAATTGGCTACATGTGCTATTTTCTCGGTACTATAACATTTGTGGTTATCAAAACTGTCAAAACACAACAGTCAAACGGCCAATAGGATATTGTTGTTAAAATAAAGTTGTCGGCTGCACTATAGTCAAGCCCACTATATTCGGTTACGGCCCAAGAGTGATATTGATTGTTGATCTTTATCTAAGAAAGTATCAATATATTTGACAAATATCAGTACATGTGTTGAACAAATTCTCGACCCAATCATTTGTCAGTTTAATGGAATTTGCGACCCAATCAAAGTGAAGACATAACTGATTTTGTCGACTCATTACAAACAAATTGTTGTATGTGATTTAACGTTTTGCGGCCCAATTATATCATATTGATAATTGTTTTTTCGGCTATTATCAAGCCCATTCATTATAAAATTGTGTCAACCCACTGTTTACATCGGCCCAATCTCAAAGCTCAAATTTTAGTTGTCAGTTCATTACCAAATCCTCACAGTTTGGAGTTCAAAAGTCTCAAAGGCTCAGGTCGTTTGAATTTGATCCGGGTCATAGCAGTTCGCACGTTTTGACATCAAACTCAATTTACATCAAATGCAGTCCGCACAGTGTGTCAACCTTTAATCCGCACAGTGTGTCAATCTTCAGTCCGCACAAAATATTCACCAGTTCAAGTACCAGTTCGTTTCTATTAATTGATAAGTCTTTAAACTGATTTTGTTTGTTTGTGTTGTCAGGTATTCTTACAAGGTGATAAAGTTGAGAAAATCCGGAAAAATGGACGAGGAATTCTACAACGCACTCGCTACTCCAGTTACACCGATCAGTTTGGCACAAAATACAATGTTGGAGAACGAAACGGGTACCATGCAAAAACCACCCAAACTCATGAACATCGAGGAGTATAAGGGTTGGGAAGGTCGTTTTGAGAACTGGGTTCAAGCAAACTATCTTGATGCATGGGAATGTGTCGAGACAAAGTATGTGAGGCCATTAAATGATGATGAAGAGGAAGTGGCGATCAAAGACATGAGTGCTGATGACAAGAAGAAGTACAAAAATGAGAAAATGATGCTAAGTCTGCTACAACAAGCTGTGAAGGAAGATATTATGGTATTGCTACAACACAACGGGAGTTCATACTCCATTTGGAAAGCATTGCGTTCAAAGTTTGTTGGTAGTCAAGAAATGGTGAAAAATAAGAAGTCACTTTTGAAAAAAGAGTTTGATTTGTTTAAAGGATTGAAGAATGAGAGTACAAAGCAAATCATTGAAAGATATTGCAACTTGTTGGTGAACATGAAAAGGTTAAGTATCAACAAAGACAATGAAGAGTTAATTGAAAAGCTTGCTGATGCTTTACCACATGAAACATGGGGAACTTATCTGATGATGCTCAGGAATAAAAAGGGTTTTAGCACGTTAACGTTGAGCAAATTTATTGAAAAGCTGGAAGCTCAAGAAATGGAACAAAGAAAGATTGTTCGGATGAAAGATTTCGATGGAACAAGATATTGGGTTGTATTACAAAGCAGGAGTGAATGAGAAATCTACAAATCTATCTCCGAAAATATAAATTGCCTACAATGCCAAGAATACTTCTGGAAGTTCATCATCAGGATCAAATAGCAAAACAAGTTCCACATCATTTCCGTCTTTTGATCTGAACATTTCAGCAACTAAAAATGGAAGAAAACTTCAATGCAACATTGTATTAAATCTTGAGAGTGATCAAGATTATTCCGAGGAAGTTGCTAAAAGTCAAATGTCTTTATTAGGAATGGTTTAGAATCTTACAGTTGTTTTGTTGCAGGTCGTATCGGAAATCTAATGCTAACAAAGGAAGATTACGACCAGATAGATGCTGAAGAGATGGAGCTGATGGACATAAAGTGGTGTTTGGCTAGCGTGTTAAGGAGAGCTGAGAAATTCAAGCAGATTACGGGGAGAGATGATCTTCGTTAGGCTAATGTTTCTACTTTATGTTTTGATAAATCTAAAGTCACTTGTTTTCGTTGCAGGGAGAAAGGTCACTTCAAGAGGGAGTGCACTAACCGTGAAGCAAGTGGAGCTCAGAATCCTTTCAACAACAACAATGGTTACTATCGGAAAGCCATCTATCACCAAGTTGGTCAACAATCATCTCAACAACATAAACATCAAGCTCAAACTGCACATGGAAGAGATGTGATTGAAGATACTGGAAAAAGAGCTTGTGTGATTAATCAAAATGAAAAGAAATCATTCAACTGGGATAATTACATATCATCTGATGGAAAAGCTTGTGTGATTGATCAAGATGATGAGAAATTACCTGAGGGTTTTAGCTGGGATAATTTTACTTGGGATGATTATATTCCTGATCAAGCAACAACCTACACAGCTTTTGTTGCCAAAGTTGAAGATGAAAGTGATGATGATACTGAGTACTATGCTAAACAGATGGCAAAACATTTGAAGATGTTGGAAGAAAGCGATAGTGAGGATGAGAAGGCAAAGAAGAAAAAGAAGAAAGTGAAAACACCGGTGAGCAGTGATGATGAAACAACTCCGGTGATTCGAAAGAAAGTGAAAGTTCCAGAGTTCAAGATTGATGAAGAAGCTGTTGCTAAGAAGAGTCCAATAATTTGTGAAAATTGTGAAGTTGTAAAGAAACAAAATAGTTCTTTGATTCACAATATGAACAAATTAAAGGAATCTTATGATGTGCTCAACAAAGCAATGAACATGTACAATAACACAAGTGAAGAGCAAGCAACTGCAATGAAAACACTTCAGGGAGCTTTCATGGTCAAGCAAAAAGTTGTAAACAACTATATTTAGAAGTGTGCTGATCTCGAACAGAAACTTGAACTTCAAAGAATTGAAACTGAAAGAGTTAACCGTTTGTTGAAGAGTTACTCATGTTCTTCTTATGTCATTGACAGGATTTATCCGATGGCTGAAAGTTTAAAGGCATTTGAAGAAAATGAAGTAACTGAAGAAAAGAAAGTTTCTGAAGAGAAGGTTGAAGAAAAGACTCCAGTGAAAAAGACCAAAAAGAAGAAAGACACTAAAAAGACACCATCTGGTAAGAAACAAGGTGTTAGTTACAACAGATGTCCACCCCCGCTGGAAAACGGATACCTAGCTAGAAATCCAAATGACGAAAGAGTCAAAAAGGCAACAAATTTAAAGTGGGAGTCGGAGTCGTCAGTTGATGCGTGTGTAGTGTAATATATTTTTGATGTATAATTAAACCCTTTTTACACTTTTAGCCAAGTTTTAAATTTATAAAAACACGATATTCACTAACACTAAACACACATATGGGCAAGTGCACCCATCGTGTACGTAGTATAGTGTTGGTAAGATACCGAGGTCGTCCAAGGACACAAGAGCATTTAATACCGGTTTATCCTCAACGTCTAATCAAATAAAAAAAGTAAGAAAAATGTTTTTAAACTAAGAAAATAAAAACTAATTAAATGCTGAAAAATAAAATAAAATAAAAACAGATAGACAAGATGAATCACTTGGATCCTACACGTGTATTAGTATAACCTTTGATTATTTTCGCACTTTTGCACTTGTTTAAGAGATTATCTTAGTTATTGTAGTAGGCCCCTCTTTTGAAGGCGACGTTACCCTCAACCCAGTAGTTTGAGTCAGCAAGGATACAATCCTAAAGGGTCGGATTATTGAAAGATAATGAATTAAGTTATTAATGCAAATTGTGGTAGGCCCCGCTTTCGGCGGTGACGTTACCCTCGGCTAAGTAGTCTGAGTCAGCAGGGATACAGTCCTAAATAGCCGGTTTATAGTATTAATAGTAGTTAACTTATGAGGGGGTCAAAGAGTTTGGATCCCCGCCATCCAATACCTATGGGCATTGAAGGAGATCCTTCTAAATTTGACCCAGGTCCCAAGCAGGACCTCTAAACGCTGAACAAGGGCAAGACCCTTACCAAACCGTTCCCTTAACCCCCGACCAGGTAGCCAACATACCTCCATATAGACTGTGGAGATATGAATGGTGAAAATCTTTTATTTTATATAGACAGTAAAATAATGCCAAGACACCACGGACAAACG
The DNA here is from genome assembly GCF_002127325.2 of Helianthus annuus. Taxonomy (NCBI): domain Eukaryota; kingdom Viridiplantae; phylum Streptophyta; class Magnoliopsida; order Asterales; family Asteraceae; genus Helianthus; species Helianthus annuus. The sequence continues at coordinate 100,211,217 of NC_035448.2, read as the reverse complement.
ATAAGGAAAGATCACCTTCAACATAAGCAACTAGTTATTAAAGTCATTAATACAAAACCAAATAAAAAGTGCAAAAGATTAAAAATAAAAAGTATTATACTAAACACTTGTCTTCACCAAGTGATGTAAGAGACTTAGGCAAACATGGCCTTGATTGTCAAGAACTCTTACTATCAATCTTGGATCCCGAGACGACTCACACACTCTACGATGGACAATGGATGATGGTGGTGGATGATGGTGTTATGGTGGTGGTGGGTGGTGGATGAAGTGTGAGAGAGGTGGTGTGCCAAGGGATGAGATGGAATGAAACCAAGCACCACTATTTATAGGCTGAACAGAAGGCTGGGCACGGCCCCGTGTCCGCTGGACACGGCCCTGTGCCCGTCTGACACTCTCTCTCTTCATTAATTGTAATTCGCAATTACAATAAATGCACCTGCAGCACTCTGACCACGCCCCCGTGTCCGCTGGGCACGGCGCCGTGGTGGGCAATAGAAGCTTCTACCACTTTGTCTTTTGTGCCAGGGCTGACCATCCTGGACACTGCCCCGTGCTCGCTGAGCACGGCCCCGTGTTGAGCTGGACACGCCCCGTGTCCGCTGGACACAGCCCCGTGTTCAGCTGGGCACAGCCCCATGCTCAGCTGGGCACAGCCCCATGCTCAGCTTTCTTCTTGTTTTTGCTTTGGGAGATGCTGTCGAGGAGTCGGGCATGCCACGTTTCTTCCTTTTCTTTGTATTTATGTTGGATTTAGCTGCATTTTTGCTTCTTTTGTTCATTTAAGCTCTTTTAACCCTGAAAATACAAAAGGAAGACAAAAGCACACTTTTTCCAACATTAGTACTTAAAAAGGGTTAGTTTTATGCCTCATTTGATGTAATTTATATGTTGCATTTTACTCACATCAAATATCCCCACACTTGAATCTTTGCTTGTCCTCAAGCAAAACTCTTTAATATGTGGCTTACACTCCCAAATGGAATGGGTAGAAGAGAAGGTTTTGGGCTTGTCTTTGAGTGTCGGAAATCCAAGATCTTTATTGGGTTTTATTTTTATACTATTTACAATCCTATTCGTTATGATTTATTTAGAACGTTTCATAGGATAAATTACTTATTTGGGCATAACATGCCTTTTTAAAATTTCATTTATATACAAGCTCACATACCTCACGGGGGATCACTCAACACTCGGCCGAAGGTGTATTTTTAGTGAATCACTCGAGAGCGGCATGGAACTTATTTCTACCATAAGCTTGCCAAGCAATCAATACTCCTCCTTTTTAACTTTATACCTTTGTAAATATCAAGAGGACTTTTTGGGTGAAGGGTTAGGCTTGGGCTAAAGGTGGGTGGTTGGGTTAGTGGTTAGTAAAAGGGCGAAAAGCGTAAAAAGCGTCGGTTTTCGTAAGACTTTTTTTTTTTTGACTTTTTTTTAATGAAGCAATTTTTCAAACAAAGTTCTTTTTGATAACCTTGTTTGTTTATTTCTTTTGGCTTCATTATTATCATCATTTTTCTCTCTTTTTTTTTGTGATAAGGAAGTCATAAGAAAACCCGCGCTTTGTTACTAAAATAAAGGATTTAAAATGAAAAAGGGGTTTTGGTGGGAAAAAGGGTGTTTGTTTTGGGTTAAGAAATGAAAAGGTTTAGGCTCAAAGGGGTTAACTAGTGGGATTTTGGGTAGGTGGTAGAAAAAAAAGAAAAATAATGGTGTAGAAATAAAAAGGGGTTAGTCCTAATGCCTCCATCATTTACTTACTCGGGTTTAAGTTGGTAAGGACCGGGAATGTATCGTCATGGCAAGTTCTAGAGTCGTAAGAAACCAAGCGGCTATTCACACAAGAAACGAAAAATGAGCATTTAGTTTAAAGATATGTATTTGTATGCTCAATAAAGGCTCAAAACTCACTTTTGTGGGAATGGGTTTTTAATGTGATCAAGTATATATAATCAAATTTTAATTAGACTTGTCATGCCTTTTCATAATTTTCTTATGTTGGTTCTTTTTATCACGACGCTATCGGTTGTAAATTTGTAAAAATATAACCTTTTTAGAACTTGTTATTCCCAAATTAAACCAAGACAAGTAAAAAAAAACGAAAAGTTTTTGAAAAAATTTGGGGTGATTAGCGGTTCCAATAGAGTTTTGTGTAAGGCTTGTTAATAGGACTTGCAAAATTCAAGGTTTTAGTATCCCCCCACACTTAAATTACACATTGTCCTCAATGTGTCCCAAAAATAAGATTTTCGGTTGATTAGAATGTGTAAAAGTGGGTTAAAAACAAGATTTTATGTTACTGGGTAGCTGAACACGGGGTGGTGTTGGCTGAGCACGACCCTGTGTCCAGACTGCCAGTACCAAAAGTAAACAGAAGGCCGGGCACGGGGGCGTGTTCAATGAGCACGGCCCCGTGTCCAGATACCTAAACTGGGCATTTCTGCAGAGTTTTGGGCACGGGGGCGTGTTGGGTGAGCACGACCCCGTGCTGAACTTGCTGTAATGAAGAAAAATTGTCGGGAGGCTCTGTTTTTGTGCTTGTGATGCGTGTGTAGTGTAATATATTTTAGATGTATATTTAAGCCCCTTTTTACACTTTTAGCCAAGTTTTAAATTTATAAAACACGATATTTACTAACACTAAACACACATATGGGCAAGTGCACCCATCGTGGACGTAGTATAGTGTTGGTAAGATACCGAGGTCGTCCAAGGACACAAGAGCTTTTAATACCGGTTTATCCTCAACGTCTAATCAAATCAAAAAGTGAGAAAAATGTTTTAAACTAAGAAAAATAAAAACTAACTAAATGCTGAAAAATAAAATAAAATAAAAACAGATAGACAAGATGAATCACTTGGATCCGACACGTGTGTTAGTATAACCTTTGATTATTTTCGCACTTTTGCACTTGTTTAAGAGATTATCTTAGTTATTGTAGTAGGCCCCTCTTTTTAAGGCGACGTTACCCTCAACCCAGTAGTTTGAGTCAGCAAGGATACAATCCTAAAGGGTCGGATTATTGAAAGATAATGAATTAAGTTATTAATGCAAATTGTGGTAGGCCCCGCTTTCGGCGGTGACGTTACCCTCGGCTAAGTAGTCTGAGTCAGCAGGGATACAGTCCTAAATAGCCGGGTTATAGTATTAATAGTAGTTAACTTATGAGGGGGTCAAAGAGTTTGGATCCCCGCCATCCAATACCTATGGGCATTGAAGGAGATCCTACTAAATTTGACCCAGGTCCCAAGCAGGACCTCTAAACGCTGAACAAGGGCAAGACCCTTACCAAACCGTTCCCTTAACCCCCGACCAGGTAGCCAACATACCTCCATATAGACCGTGGAGATATGAATGGTGAAAATCTTTTATTTTATATAGACAGTAAAATAATGCCAAGACACCACGGACAAACGATAAGGAAAGATCACCTTCAACATAAGTAACTAGTTATTAAAGTCATTAATACAAAACCAAATAAAAAGTGCAAAAGATTAAAAATAAAAAGTATTATACTAAACACTTGTCTTCACCAAGTGATGTAAGAGACTTAGGCAAACATGGCCTTGATTGTCAAGAACTCTTACGATCAATCTTGGATCCCGAGACGACTCACACACTCTATGATGGACAATGGATGATGGTGGTGGATGATGGTGTTATGGTGGTGGTGGGTGGTGGATGAAGTGTGAGAGAGGTGGTGTGCCAAGGGATGAAATGGAATGAAACCAAGCACCCCTATTTATAGGCTGAACAGAAGGCTGGGCACGGCCCCGTGTCCGCTGGACACGCCCCCGTGCCCGTCTGACATTCTCTCTCTTCATTAATTGTAATTCGCAATTACAATTAATGCGCCTGCTGTACTTTCACCACGCCCCCGTGCCCGCTGGACACGGCCCGTGGTGGGCAATGGAAGCTTCTACTGGTTTGTCTTTTCTGCTGCTTCCTGGGCACGGCCCCGTGTTCGCTGGACACGGGGCGTGTTCAGTCTTCTGTTTTCTCTTCTTTGCCTTGGGAGGTGCCGTTGAGGGTCCGGGCAGTCTACTTTTGTTCCTTTTCTTGTATTTGTGCTAGAATTAGTTGTCTTTTTGCTTCTTTTGTGATTTTGAGCTCATTTCATCCCGAAAACACAAAAGGAAGACAAAAACACTCTTTTTCCAACATTAGTACTTAAAAAGGGTTAGTTTTATGCTTTAATTGATGTGATTTATATGTTGCATTTTACACACATCAAATACCCCCACACTTGAACTTTTGCTTGTCCTCAAGCAAAACTCTTTAAATGTGGCTTACACTCCCAAATGGAATAGATAGAAGAGAAAGTTTTTAGCTTGTCCTAGAGTGTCGGGAATCCAAGGTCTTTGTAAGTTTTATTTTTATTTATTTACAATCCTATTCGTTATGATTTATTTTGAACGTTTCATAAGATAAATTACTTATTTGGGCATAGCATGCCTTATTAAAATTCCATTTATATACAAGTTCACATAACTCGCGGGAGATCACTCAACACTCGGCCGAAGGTGTATTTTTTAGTGAATCACTCGTGAGCGGCATGGAACTTACGCCTTCCATAGGCTTGCCAAGCAATCAATCCTCCTCCTTTTTAACTTTTTACCTTTGTAAATATCAAGAGGACTTTTTTTTTTTTTTGGGGTGAAGGGTTAGGCTTGGGTTAAAGGTGGGTGGTTGGGTTAGTGGTTAGTAAAAGGGCGAAAATCGTAAAAAGCGTCGGTTTTCGTGAAATACCTTGTTTTTTTTTTTTGACTTTTTATTTTAATGAAGCAATTTTTCAAACAAAGTTCTTTTTGATAACCTTGTTTGTTTATTTCTTTTGACTTCATTATTATCATCATTTTTCTCTTTTTTTTTTTTTTTTTGATAAGGAAGTCATAAGAAAAACCGCGCTTTGTTACTAAAATAAAGGGTTTAAAATGAAAAAGGGGTTTTGGTGGGAAAAAGGGTGTTTGTTTTGGGTTAAGAAATGAAAAGGTTTAGGCTCAAAGGGGTTAACTAGGGGGATTTTGGGTAGGTGGTAAAAAAAAAATAATGGTGTAGAAATAAAAAGGGGTTAGTCCTAATGCCTCCATCATTTACTTACTTGGGTTTAAGTTGGTAAGGACAGGGAATGTATCGTCATGGCAAGTTCTAGAGTCGTAAGAAACCAAGCGGCTATTCACACAAGAAACGAAAAATGAGCATTTAGTTTAAAGATATGTATTTGTATGCTCAATAAAGGCTCAAAACTCACTTTTGTGGGAATGGGTTTTTAATATGATCAAGTATATATAATCAAATTTTAATTAGACTTGTCATGCATTTTCATAATTTTCTTATGTTGGTTCTTTTTATCACGACGCAATCGGTTGTAAATTTGTAAAAATATAACCTTCTTAGAACTTGTTATTCCCAAATCAAACCAAGACAAGTAAAAAAAATGAAAAGTTTTTGAAAAAATTTGGGGTGTTTAGCGGTTCCAATAGAGTTTTGTGTAAGGCTTGTAATTAGGACTTGATAAATTCAAGGTTTTAGCATCCCCCCACACTTAAATTATACATTGTCCTCAATGTGTTCCAAAAAATAAGTTTTTCGGTTGATTAAAATGTGTAAAAGTGGGTTAAAAACAAGATTTTATGTTACTGGGTAGCTGAACACGGGGTGGTGTTGGCTGAGCACGACCCTGTGTCCAGACTGCCAGTACCAAAAGTAAACAAAAGGTTGGGCACGGGGGCATGTTCAATGAGCACGGCCCCATGTCCAGGTACCTGAACTGGGCATTTCTGCAGAGTTTTGGGCACCAGGGCGTGTTGGGTGAGCACGGCCCCGTGCTGAACTTGCTGTAATGAAGAAAAATCGTCGGAAGGCTCTGTTTTTATGTATGGGGTGTTGGTTCAAGCTTCCCTTAGCATCCTTCACCATCCCGAGTGTGTTTTATTCCTGAAAATTAAAAACTAAACTAGAAAACATAAAGGTTAATCTAAACTAAACTACGGATAGTTCCGCGGAATGCCTCCGTGGTGCGCCACGTTTATAAGGGTCCTTGGCTAGACCCTCCTTATCGGGTGGTTCTGGCTCATCTTCAATTAGGGGGTCATTGTTGCCAAAAGGATATTTCATTGAACGCTCAAAATCTATGCTCCTTTTGAATGCCCCTAATTGAAGAGGTAGATTATTGAATTTCCGGTTTTTCAAAGCTTTATGAGTTTGTACAAAAGGTTTTTCCAAGACTAGAGGAGCGTCATCGAGGATGACAAAGTCGGTTGGGATTACCATTTGATTTGCTTGAACCAAGACATCCTCAGCTACACCAATTGATTTTATTACGTTCCGATCGGATAGAAAAATGGGTATTTGAAGTGGAGAAAAATCACTAATACTTAATTTTTCGAAAATGTAGTTAGGCATTATGTTAACACAAAGATCTTTATCAATGGTGATATTACTAATAAAGGAATTTTGAAAGAAACATGGAACCGGTGTAATGTTAATTTCAAAAGGGTCTTCTTTTATTAGCGAGGTTTGATCATTAGTTAACTTAACACTTACTAATTCTTTGATTTTAGCACTAGTGTTTAACTCTTTTAAAAACTTGGCATGAGGGGTTACTAAACAATGATTTTCGAAAGTAGGTGATAAGAGAATAATTTCTTCAAAATTAGATTCTTCTTGAATTTTAGCGTTATCGGACTCACCTTCTTCATTGTTTAACTCATGTGTCGGTTTTTCACTTTCTTGTTCTTCCATTTTTACATTTACAACTACCGCTACGTTATTATTACAATTTAGTTCTTCCCTTGCGCGAGATTCTTTCATGTAACGTTCGATAGTTTTAATGTGTTCTAATATCCTATTGGTTACTTCGGTGAGAGAAAAAGAATTTGGATCCTCAAAGCTTGAATCCGGTTGTTCGATCCTTGGTTCCTCATAATACTCATATGAAGTAGATGGTTCACACCATTGTTCTTCATTGTAAGTATATGATGGATAAGGATCGAAACTTTGTTCTTCATAGTACTCATATGAGGTGGGTTGTTCACGCCATGGTTCCTCATAATAAGAGTATGAAGGTGGTGGCTCATACCTTGAGTCTTCAAAGTATGAGTATGAAGGCTCATACCTTGGTTCATCAAAATATGAGTATGAGGGAGGAGGTTCATACCTTTGGTCTTCATAGGATGTGTATGAAGTTGATGGCTCGTACCTGGGCTCCTCATAATGGTTGTATGAATTGGATGGTTGATATGAGTTATTATATTGAACCGAGCGTGTGTTACGACAATTAGTGCAATAATTACCCCTATAATCATCCTCATCATAGGTGTAGTTGTAACCTCTTGAGTATTGATCCATAAGAATCACTCAACAGACCACAACTGAGTCTCGGGACCAGAAAACAAAAATAAGATGGAAACAGAAGCTGGACATGGCCCCGTGTTCAGTGGACACGGCCCCGTGGTCAGGGTCTGTATCTGGGCGTTTTAATTAAAGTTACTGGTCACGTTGAGCACGGGGGCGTGTTGAGTGAGCACGGCCCCGTGTTCAGACTCTGTATCTGGGTATCTAACTAAAAATATGCAGCACGGGGGCGTGTTCAGCGAGCACGGCCCCGTGTTCAGGCTACTGTAAATGCAAACTAAACTAAAATGCAGAAAAATTTGCGCGCGTTTTGAAAAGGTTTTGAAAAACTGATTAGGTCGTCGATTTTAAGCTTTCTTAAAATCCTTGTGTCCCCGGCAGCGGCGCCAAAAACTTGATGCGTGTGTAGTGTAATATATTTTTGATGTATATTTAAGCCCCTTTTTACACTTTTAGCCAAGTTTTAAATTTATAAAACACGATATTTACTAACACTAAACACACATATGGGCAAGTGCACCCATCGTGGACGTAGTATAGTGTTGGTAAGATACCGAGGTCGTCCAAGGACACAAGAGCTTTTAATACCGGTTTATCCTCAACGTCTAATCAAATCAAAAAGTGGGAAAAATGTTTTAAACTAAGAAAAATAAAAACTAACTAAATGCTGAAAAATAAAATAAAATAAAAACAGATAGACAAGATGAATCACTTGGATCCGACACGTGTGTTAGTATAACCTTTGATTATTTTCGCACTTTTGCACTTGTTTAAGAGATTATCTTAGTTATTGTAGTAGGCCCGTCTTTTGAAGGCGACGTTACCCTCAACCCAGTAGTTTGAGTCAGCAAGGATACAATCCTAAAGGGTCGGATTATTGAAAGATAATGAATTAAGTTATTAATGCAAATTGTGGTAGGCCCCGCTTTCGGCGGTGACGTTACCCTCGGCTAAGTATTCCGAGTCAGCAGGGATACAGTCCTAAATAGCCGGGTTATAGTATTAATAGTAGTTAACTTATGAGGGGGTCAAAGGGTTTGGATCCCCGCCATCCAATACCTATGGGCATTGAAGGAGATCCTACTAAATTTGACCCAGGTCCCAAGCAGGACCTCTAAACGCTGAACAAGGGCAAGACCCTTACCAAACCGTTCCGTTAACCTCCGACCAGGTAGCCAACATACCTCCATATAGACCGTGGAGATATGAATGGTGAAAATCTTTTATTTTATATAGACAGTAAAATAATGCCAAGACACCACAGACAAACGATAAGGAAAGATCACCTTCAACATAAGTAACTAGTTATTAAAGTCATTAATACAAAACCAAATAAAAAGTGCAAAAGATTAAAAATAAAAAGTATTATACTAAACACTTGTCTTCACCAAGTGATGTAAGAGACTTAGGCAAACATGGCCTTGATTGTCAATAACTCTTACGATCAATCTTGGATCCCGAGACGACTCACACACTCTATGATGGACAATGGATGATGGTGGTGGATGATGGTGTTATGGTGGTGGTGGGTGGTGGATGAAGTGTGAGAGAGGTGGTGTGCCAAGGGATGAAATGGAATGAAACCAAGCACCCCTATTTATAGGCTGAACAGAAGGCTGGGCACGGCCCCGTGTCCGCTGGACACGCCCCCGTACCCGTCTGACATTCTCTCTCTTCATTAATTGTAATTCGCAATTACAATTAATGCGCCTGCTGTACTTTCACCATGCCCCCGTGCCCGCTGGACACGGCCCCGTGGTGGGCAATGGAAGCTTCTACTGGTTTGTCTTTTCTGCTGCTTCCTGGGCACGGCCCCGTGTTCGCTGGACACGGGGCGTGTTCAGTCTTCTGTTTTCTCTTCTTTGCCTTGGGAGGTGCCGTTGAGGGTCCAGGCAGTCTACTTTTGTTCCTTTTCTTGTATTTATGCTAGAATTAGTTGTCTTTTTGCTTCTTTTGTGATTTTTAGCTCATTTCATCCTGAAAAGACAAAAGGAAGACAAAAACACTCTTTTTCCAACATTAGTACTTAAAAAGGGTTAGTTTTATGCTTTAATTGATGTGATTTATATGTTGCATTTTACACACATCAGCTTGGGGTGTGGGTTCAAGCTTCCCTTAGCTTCCTTTACCATCCCGAGTGTGTTTTATTCCTGAAAATTAAAAACTAAACTAGAAAACATAAAGGTTAATCTAAACTAAACTACGGATAGTTCCGCGGAATGCCTCCGTGGTGCGCCACGTTTATAAGGGTCCTTGGCTAGACCCTCCTTATCGGGTGGTTCTGGCTCATCTTCAATTAGGGGGTCATTGTTGCCAAAAGGATACTTCATTGAACGCTCAAGATCTATGCTCCTTTTGAATGCCCCTAATTGAAGAGGTAGATTGTTGAATTTCCGGTTTTTCAAAGCTTTATGAGTTTGTGCAAAAGGTTTTCCCAAGACTAAAGGAGCGTCATCGAGGATGACAAAGTCGGTTGAGATTACCATTTGATTTGTTTGAACCAAAACATCTTCAACTACACCGATTGATTTTATCACTTTTCGATCGGATAGAAAAATGGGTATTTGAAGTGGAGTAAAGTCACTAATACTTAATTTTTCAAAAATGTAGTTAGGCATTATGTTAACACAAAGATCTTTATCAATGGTGATATTACTAATAAATGAATTTTGAAAAAAAACATGGAACCGGTGTAATGCTAATTTCAAAAGGATCTTCTTTTATTAGTGAGGTTTGATCATTAGTTAACTTAACACTTACCATGTCTTCAATTTTAGTATTAGTGTTTAACTCTTTTAAAAACTTGGCATGAGGGGTTACTAAACAATGATTTTCGAAAGTAGGTGACAAGAGATTAATTTCTTCAAAATTAGACTCTTCTTGAATTTTAACATTATCGGACTCACCTTTTTCGTTGTTTAACTCATGTGTCGGTTTTTCACTTTCTTGTTCTTCCATTTTTACATTTTCAACTATCTCTACATTATTATTACTATTCAATTCTTCCCTTGCGCGAGATTCTTTCATGTAACGTTCGATAGTTTTAATGTGTTCTAATATCCTATTGGTCACTTCGGTGAGAGAAAAAGAATTTGGATCCTCAAAGCTTGAATCCGGTTGTTCGATCCTTGGCTCCTCATAATACTCATATGAAGTAGATGGTTCACACCATTGTTCTTCATTGTAAGTATATGATGGATAAGGGTCGAAACTTTGTTCTTCATAGTACTCATATGAGGTGGGTTGTTCACGCCATGGTTCCTCATAATAAGAGTATGAAGGTGGTGGCTCATATCTTGAGTCTTCAAGGTATGAGTATGAAGGCTCATACCTTGGTTCATCAAAATATGAGTATGAGGGAGGAGGTTCATACCTTTGGTCTTCATAGGATGTGTATGAAGTTGATGGCTCGTACCTGGGCTCCTCATAGTAGTTGTATGAATTGGATGGTTGATATGAGTTATTATATTGAACCGAGCATGTGTTACGACAATTAGTGCAATAATTACCCCTATAATCATCCTCATCGTAGGTGTAGTTGTAACCTCTTGAGTATTGATCCATAAGAATCACTCAACAGATCACAACTGAGTCTCGGGACCAGAAAACAAAAATAAAGACGGAAACAGAAGCTGGACACGGCCCCGTGTTGGGTGAACACGGCCCCGTGGTCAGGGTCTGTATCTGGGCGTTTTAATTAAAGTTACTGGTCACGTTGAGCACGGGGGCGTGTTGAGTGAGCACGGCCCCGTGTTCAGACTCTGTATCTGGGTATCTAACTAAAAATATGCAGCACGGGGCGATTTCAGCGAGCACGGCCCCGTGTTCAGGCTACTGTAAATGCAAACTAAACTAAAATGCAGAAAAATGTGCGCGCGTTTTGAAAAGGTTTTGAAAAACTGATTAGGCCGTCGATTTTAAGCTTTCTTAAAATCCTTGTGTCCCCGGCAGCGGCGCCAAAAACTTGATGCGTGTGTAGTGTAATATATTTTTGATGTATAATTAAACCCTTTTTACACTTTTAGCCAAGTTTTAAATTTATAAAAACACGATATTCACTAACACTAAACACACATATGGGCAAGTGCACCCATCGTGTACGTAGTATAGTGTTGGTAAGATACCGAGGTCGTCCAAGGACCCAAGAGCTTTTAATACCGGTTTATCCTCAACGTCTAATCAAATAAAAAAAGTAAGAAAAATGTTTTTAAACTAAGAAAATAAAAACTAACTAAATGCTGAAAAATAAAATAAAATAAAAACAGATAGACAAGATGAATCACTTGGATCCGACACGTGTGTTAGTATAACCTTTGATTATTTTCGCACTTTTGCACTTGTTTAAGAGATTATCTTAGTTATTGTAGTAGGCCCCTCTTTTGAAGGCGACGTTACCCTCAACCCAGTAGTTTGAGTCAGCAAGGATACAATCCTAAAGGGTCGGATTATTGAAAGATAATGAATTAAGTTATTAATGCAAATTGTGGTAGGCCCCGCTTTCGGCGGTGACGTTACCCTCGGCTAAGTAGTCTGAGTCAGCAGGGATACAGTCCTAAATAGTCGGGTTGTAGTATTAATAGTAGTTAACTTATGAGGGGGTCAAAGAGTTTGGATCCCCGCCATCCAATACCTATGGGCATTGAAGGAGATCCTACTAAATTTGACCCAGGTCCCAAGCAGGACCTCTAAACGCTGAACAAGGGCAAGACCCTTACCAAACCGTTCCCTTAACCCCCGACCAGGTAGCCAACATACCTCCATATAGACCGTGGAGATATGAATGGTGAAAATTTTTTATTTTATATAGACAGTAAAATAATGCCAAGACACCACGGACAAACGATAAGGAAAGATCACCTTCAACATAAGCAACTAGTTATTAAAGTCATTAATACAAAACCAAATAAAAAGTGCAAAAGATTAAAAATAAAAAGTATTATACTAAACACTTGTCTTCACCAAGTGATGTAAGAGACTTAGGCAAACATGGCCTTGATTGTCAAGAACTCTTACTATCAATCTTGGATCCCGAGATGACTCACACACTCTACGATGGACAATGGATGATGGTGGTGGATGATGATGTTATGGTGGTGGTGGGTGGTGGTGGATGAAGTGTGAGAGAGGTGGTGTGCCAAGGGATGAGATGGAATGAAACCAAGCACCCCTATTTATAGGTTGAACAGAAGGCTGGGCACGGCCCCGTGTCCGCTGGACACGGCCCCGTGCCCGTCTGACACTCTCTCTCTTCATTAATTGTAATTCGCAATTACAATAAATGCACCTGCAGCACTCTGACCACGCCCCCGTGTCCGCTGGGCACGGCCCCGTGGTGGGCAATAGAAGCTTCTACCACTTTGTCTTTTGTGCCAGGGCTGACCATCCTGGACACTGCCCCGTGCTTGCTGAACACGGCCCCGTGTTGAGCTGGACACGCCCCGTGTCCGCTGGACACAGCCCCGTGTTCAGCTGGGCACAGCCCCATGCTCAGCTGGGCACAGCCCCATGCTCAGCTTTCTTCTTGTTTTTGCTTTGGGAGATGCTGTCGAGGAGTCGGGCATGCCATGTTTCTTCCTTTTCTTTGTATTTATGTTGGATTTAGCTGCATTTTTGCTTCTTTTGTTCATTTAAGCTCTTTTAACCCTGAAAATACAAAAGGAAGACAAAAGCACACTTTTTCCAACATTAGTACTTAAAAAGGGTTAGTTTTATGCCTCATTTGATGTAATTTATATGTTGCATTTTACTCACATCATCAGTAAACTTGCCAGATAATATTGATGTCGTGTTTACATCGTCTGACACTGATCAACAGTCTCAATTGATGAAGAAAGTCGTGGATCATGTGTTAGAAAACGATGAGATAGAGGAGTCAAGTCGGAGTTCGCGTCAGAGTCAAAGTTTGAGTCAAGCACTCCATGTCAAACAGAAAAACAGGATAAATTAGTTTATGATAGAAATTTTCTATTATCAAAATCTAATTTGGATGATGGGTTGTTCAAAGTTGCTTACACTTTGAATGATTCTAACAAATTATATTCTGATGGGGAATTTCCAATAAGAGGTGTCAAAACTGAACTGATAAAAAAAGGTTTTCAAACTCACAGAAATTAATATTTCTGAAATAAAAGACTTATGTCTTAATGAAAAACCTAAAAAATACACTTCAAGAGTACAACGAAGATTAAACAAGAAAAAGGGTTACGGTTCTGGTTCTGGTTTCCAAAAGAAATCAAACCATAACGGTAATTTCAAAAAGAAAGGTCTTGGTTTTACTCCAACAGAAAAACAGAAAAATGAAAAATATGTTCGTGATTTTAAATCCAAAATGACATTTGTTTCAGGAACGTCATCTGAAGAAGATGAAAATAAAGCATTCTAGAGGCAGTCAAACAATGAGTTCCTTGCAAAGAAGCAAGATGAAATGAAGAAGATGACTGAGCAGAAGAAAGATACGAGAACCTGTTTCCAATGCAACACTATTGGACATATTGCCAAAGACTGTTCTAAGGCAATAGCACCAAAACAGGGAGTTTCTCGTGTAAACTGAAAGAGAAAGTGGTTGAGTTTGAACCATTAATTGATAGAACTAAGCTGTTTAAAAATTCTACTTTTGAAATTGGTGAATGTTCGAACAAGTTTTACAAGAAGAGAGCTAAATCTGACAACCAGAAATGGGTTGTTAAGAAAGTTGGTGAAAGTTCTAGCGATGATTCTGATAAATCAAAATCAGAGGAGCTATCTTCAGGCGATGAATCTGATTCCACAAAGTCAGATGAGCCACAAATTGTTTCAAAAAATGAAGCTATTTTAAAAGAAGAAAAATCAGTTCCGATTGTGAATGATGAGGAGTTTCCATCACTTCGGCTGAGAATTATAAAAAGAAAATTGGTAAAGTTGAAATTTCTAACCAATTTTATAATGATAAACAGGATTTTGATGCTGAAAAGGTCTTTAACCCCAAGGTAAAACATATCTTTGGAAAGATGATTGATCGAAAAGTCAAAGGGGTTAAAGAATTTTATGAAAAGAAGAGGAAAGGTAAGAAACCGAGTGCTGGTGACTCGGTGAAACCCAAGGCTGGTCAGGCTTGGGTGGATATTTTCTTCGACTAAAAACCTGACTTGCCAGAGCTCCCAGGTTGGTAAGCGAGGAGCAGGTATCGGCATCTTTCTTGAGGAATTTACTACGGTAATGTCAATCATGCAAACGGTAAAAAGGTTTGTTTGTGTTTGTTTACAAGTAGTTAGAAGATTTGATTATGCATCTTTGCAAATGGTAAATCAAGGACATTAATTTGTACTTGCATTTTCCTACAAGTGATTGAGAGACAAGATGATGAACCACATCCCCGAACCTTGTATTGATATACCTACAAATGGTAAAATCAACCAAACTTATTTTCCGAAAAAAACATTTTGATTAAAACAAACTTAAGTGTTTTGAAATCTAAATGGGAAAATAGTTTGTTGATAGGGGGAGTTCTGATTGTTTATGCCAAGTGGATGGCGATTTGAGGTGATTTGATGTCGGTTGTCATGTTTCTGTACAGTTTGTTTTCAATTTTCATTAATGCGTTTGCATTTTAGGGGGAGTAGAAAATTTCAGAAAATCCAAAAACATTACAAAATTTGAAAAAGCCAAATACATGATAAATCAAAAATGAGTTTTGTTGTGAAAACGAGGAAATGATATTACATCAGTGGACGATCACAACATGCTAAAGAAATGGAAAGTTTAAAAGTGATAAACAATCTTACTGCGGATGTGTCGGTAGGTTTTTACACATTTAGTAGATTGTGACGAGATATAAACCTAAGCAAGTTTAAATGAAGCTTATTCTGTGGGTAACAACCTCTTGGATATATAGGTAACCCCTGAAATCTTGTTTGAAAGGTCCCTTATTCTGAGATACTAGGTCTTTATGCTCAGTGATATCTGGGGTATTATCCCGGGACTTCTGCTGTATGGAAGTACTGACCTAGTCCCCGGATAATACTTTCTGCAAATGCTTGAAACACAGCACCGCCCTCAGCAAGTTGATGAAACAATAAAATTGATAGTCACTGCTGTTGTAACAAAAGATCCTCTAAAGGGGACACACCAAAAGTCGAAGCCGTCATCTCTCTGCGTATACGGAAGTATCGACCTGAGCTCTCACGACCCTCGCAATTTAACCCCTTTAAAGATATCATCTGTGGTATACTCACCTGTAAGACTGAATATTGGGATCTGGATACGGGAGTATATTCAAGTAGTGGGACACACGGATAAGTTTTAGTGCTTAAGACATTAATATCGTATCTCGGATCAGTTGAACTTTGTGTGAAAATTTAAGTGGACCAGTATAGTATACTGACAATCTAGGTAAATTGTTTAGAACTTAAAATGAATTGAAGCTTAATGGTGTTGATGATTTGTCTCAAAAACTGATATGATCCTCTTACACAAACTCACAAAAATATTGTTTGTAAATATTTTTTTTCTCTGCATTTCATTTCTTTACATTCAAAAATCCAAAAAGATTTCTAGTGTGTTTTAGCATAAATTTTGAAAAATTCAAAAAGATTTTCGACAACTGGTGTTGAAGAGCTAATTTTCAAAATTCCGAGTGCTAAACATGATGAACAGATGGCTTGGGAGAGTGTGTTGTTTTGAAAAATTAAAATGATATATCTTCAAGTGGTTTATCAAAGATTAGCATTGTAAAATCATTCTTTGATTGTATTATTTCTGCAAGTGATTCATTAGCTGCTGAGATTGTTTTTACAACTTATCATCAAAAAATTTATTTTTGAGTAGAGAATGTGCAGGTTATCTGAAGATAGAGTGCCAGGTTCCGATACCTGAAGACTGTGTGATTTCAACAAGCCAGGCTGTGATCCCAGCATATCGAAAGGGGGAGTCTGAAGACATCCGAGTAGAGATTGTTCGTGGAAAGTCTGTTGATGATGATGAAAAGAGAAGAGAAAGATTTGAAGATTCTTACAATGTCAAATACTTCAAAGAGAGCGTTCAGACTGATAAAGATTGAAGACGTTGAAGACTCGACACTTAAGACTCGTCAACATCTGAGGGGGAGTCTGTTGGTGCATTCATCTGTCATCTTCGTCTTATATCGAGTCTCGGTTTACTATATTTGAACATGAAAGTTTGAAAGGGTTTAGTTTGAAAGGGTTTAGTTTGAAGAGGGTTTAGTTTGAAAAGTACCATGTCCATTTGAAAGTGTCATGCCACTTTCAAACTAAAGGGTCCCTCCTATAAATACCCTTCAAACTTTCATCATTTGTAACTTTCCGGCTTGTGCAACGAAGTGCTGCCGAAGTGTTATCAGGTTGTAAAACGTCTTTATATCAATCATACAACAGTTTATAGTGTGAATCTTGCTGAATTGAACTCTACACGTCAGTTTCCGCCTTTCGTTTAGAGATAAGCTCTTCTGATCGACTCGTTCGGGTCTCAAAACGATCCTACAGGGTTCAACATTTTTTTCGTATATCTTTTTCCCGTTTGACTGACCCGTCACGTCACATCTATTTTTCTGCGTTTGACAAGTTCGTCCAACACGCGGGTCCTGGATGTACTTAGTTGTTTTTTTTTCTATGTTTTACGTTTCATTTTAATTTCTCAGCAAAGAGCGTGCGTGATTCAAAGATTTTACATCTGCTTTTGCTCGGTGTTATTCTTTCCCGGTTTCTATTTATTTTGTTTTTACGAGCTTTTCCGGTGTTGGTGGTCGCTCGCTGACAATGGTATAGTATTGCTACTACTTAACACAGTTTTATAACAACCGTTGTAACGTAGGGGCTTAATAGTAGTTAAGTATTAATTTTCTCAAACTTTAGCAATACTTCAATCCAATCTTTTCATTCTTTTTTCGATTTAAATTCTTTTTTCTATCCCTTCCTTCAATCGATCCAATTTTATATTAAATCAACAACTTTTTTTAAAGAAATTATATTATAAAGCATTTATTCTTTTGAAAAGTGACTTTAAATAAATATTTTTTTGAAAAAACGTGGTAACTTAAATAAATAAAAACACGCTTTTGTTAAATCATTAGAAAAAGATTTTAATAAAAACACGCTTTTGTTAAATCATTAGAAAAAGATTTTACTAGAATAAAAATAATAATTTAATTTATGTATTAGAGTATGGCCACTAGTGTTTATTTTATGTTTCTAGAAAGAGATAAATGCGAGACCGGTGAGAAAGGATATAACACCTTCGGGTATGGTGGGGCGGGAGTTTGGGGCATGGGTTGACACGTGGAGTTCGAGGCCCCCCCCTCCTGCTGGTGAGTGACGTATCCATGGGGTATGGCGGGGCGTGGCTTGGCCATGTGTATTAAAATAAAAAAAAAATCTAAAATAAAAAAATACACATAGCATTTAAAAAAAAGCCTAAAATTTTATTAAAATTTCCTAAACATTACAAAATTCTACAAAAAAAAAGGATTACAAAAAAAAAAAAACCAAAAGCGTTAGGTAGATTTCGAAAAGGGCAAGCTTGTCAAACGGCTTCCGCTCCTTGCCCCGGAACTCGATGTTTGCCACCGCCACCCGGTCTTCGTGACTTATCTCACCGCCCGGGACGTTGTCGTAGTAGGCTTTAAAACGATCAAGTTTCGGTCGTAGCTCGCGCCACTTGTGTTGGCACGCGTTTAAATTGTGCCGGTCGTTTTCCACGTTGTGCCGGTAGTTTGCGAAAGCTTTCGGCCAGTACCAGGTCTGTTGGTGCATGTTTGTGACAACAGCTTAGATTTGGTCTTTGGATATCTTGTAATTAGTTAAACGATAAACAGTTAGCGGGTTTAGCTTTGTAATAGTTAGTTGTAATGTTTGGGCTAACTAAACCCAAAGGATTGGGTGATGGGGGGCGAATTGGGCCTGTCCAATTCGCAGCCCAGGAGTCTTTAACCTAGCCCACTTGTAAACCTTGTGTTATATAAACAAGGTTAGACATTAGGGTTTAGGTTAATCAGCCAAAACAGAGTTTGAGAGAGACATAATTTCGTGAGAGCTTGCTTGGACGAAATTAGGGTTTGTGTTTAGGGTTTGATTGATTGTAATCAATCTTGATAGATAATCAATAAAACCCGGTTTGATTGAATTGCTGTTTCTGCGTTCTACACGTTTTCTGCTACAATCTGATCTAGAGGATTCCGCACTCTAGGTTAGATAGACGATTCTGTGAAGATCCATAAGACTCAAGGGGGACATACAAGGTCTCACAGGGTTGGCGGCCATTCATCGCGTCCACGACGCTCGTGACAAGGCTAGCTCTCGTGTGTCCAAGAGGCCATCGACCAAGTGTTTGTGGGTAGCGGTTCGGGTAGGTGCTTGGGTTGGGGTAGCGATGGGGGACATCCGGTGGGGTTGGGGATTATATAGCGATGTGGACAGTTGGGGTGGGTGAACCATTTGGATTGGCCAACGGTTATATTTTAAAATTTAAATGGCCCGCTATGCCCTAGCCAACAAGCCAATAAGAGCCGGCCACATAGGATCGCTAGCATGCCCCACGCCCGGCCTTAAACTCCCGCCAAAGGGGTCATGCCTAAACCCAAGCCCACCTGGGGTGATGACTTGGGCGTTTATGGCCAACCCAAGCCTCCAGCCCCCGCCTCATACCCCATAGTCTAAGATGAAGCCTGAAGGTGAGTGAATGTGAGAAAACGAGAGAATATTTTGGTGAAGAACTAAAATAACGGATCAGTTGTGTACTTAGTAATTCTTTTATTGGGTGTGGAATATTTTAAAAGATTTTAGGCCCAAGTTATATAAAAAAATTCGGTTCATATAAGGTGGGATCAGGTCGGGTCGGGTCGGGTCATGTAAAACAAAAAAAAAACATCAAACTAAAATTTATATAACCATCAAAAACACGTCAAACGTCATTACAAACATGTTTAAAAATTGTGCCATACGGAGTTTTTCAATTATTTGAAACCTATGCAAAACATCATCTAGAGTTACTTTTCTAATGGTTTCTCTTGAGAAATTTCGTCAAAACTTCCCTACTCATGATTTCTATCACATATAAATTGATCTATAAGTTCATAAAAACACTAAACACTTAAACAAAATAAACAATCATGTTCAACCATAGTCCATAATTTTCAAGCCCTAATAAAATCTAAAACAAAAAAAAAATCAACACAACAAAAAAACATGCTATTAAATTCTAGAATAGCAATAAAAAAAAATCAAAACACATCAAATTTCGAACCCTTTTAACATCTCTATAAATCTATTTCTCCTAAAAACCACATAAAACAACAAAGAAAAAACATAAAAAACGAAGATACCTCGTTAAATTTTGGATTTCAGGTGGTGGGGTGGCCGGAGTCAAACTTTTCCAGTGAGAATTCAGTCGCTATCGTCGTGCCTGTTGACTGCTTTTGTGAGTTGGTCGTTGTGCGATCAGAAGAGCGATGGTGGGAGAAAGAATTGGAAGGGGTGGTTGGTTGGGTTATTTTATTTAACTTCAAATTTATTTAATTTGGATTGGGTTAATTGGGTTTCGGTTACAATGGAATGTTTATTGGGCTAATGACTAAATTGTTAAGTGAAAGTTATTGGGTTAAATTGTTAAGTCAAGTTAGAGGTGCACAAAAAAACCGGAACCATACCCAGAAAAAAAAACCCGGAACCGACCCCGGAAACGATTTATACCTGATTATATCAGACAACCACTTCCAATTCAATACCCGGAACCGGGTTTTCCCAATACCCGAACTGGGTTTTCCATATACCCGAAAATATATATGTTTTTTTCTAGTTCCTTCAATTAAAAAATATATATAAATCTTTATTTTTATGTTCTTAAGTTTTATATCTTTGTAATATTTTAAGTTTCTAATTATTATGCTGTTTTTTTATGGTTTGTAGGCAATATATATATATATAGGGTAAGTTTATTGTAAAAAAGGTTAAAAGTGTGAGTAGTGTGAGAAATATTGTGGAGATGACATGTGTACTCAATCTAAATTAATACAAAAGGGTAAACAAGTAATTTTATCATTGATTCAATTAATTCAAAATCTTCCGTAACCGCCACCTTATTTATAGGAACATGATTTTTTTTAAAAGATCTCTATAAAAACACTACGAATAACACTGCAACCACTATTCAGCACGTATATAACACCATTCAATAATTATATAACATCATTAATAAGTATATAACACCATTCAGGGGTTGTTTGGTAGCCTCTTAAGGACCATTCAGATGCTACCTCTTAATGGTTTAAAACCTCTGAATGAATAAGAGGTAACCCCAAGTCTGAATGGTTAAGAGGTAACCTCTGAATGGTAAATCATCACATGTCATATTTTTCTACCTTCTCATTGGTAAAATTCTTAATGGTTCCATTAAGAGGTAGCCTCTTAATGACCATTCAGAGGCTACCAAACAGCCCCTCAGTAAGTATATAACACCATTTTAAAGATCTCTATAAAAACATTACGAATAACACTGCAAAATCACCATTCAGGATATATATAACACCATTTAATAATTATATAACACCATTCAATAAGTATATAACACTATTAAAGACACTAACTCCATTTCTGGAAAGTGTTCTTAGTATAATGTTCATAGTATAGTTATTGTACATGGTGTTTTAAACCTGCATGCATGGTGTTTTATATCTGCATGCTAGTAGATGTTTCAGATTCCATGTGTTAAAACACCATGGTGTTTTAAAACCTACATTCCTGTAGATAAAAAAACACCACGCTTTCCAATATGTTTTTAAAACATCACGCTTTGAAGCACAATACAATTAAAACACCACTGTATGAACATAGACAAAACATCATGGACTAAACATCTGACAGAAACATATTTTTTACTCTATATAAGTATAGCAATATGGTACTCATATTAAAGATAAAAAAACGCTCGTTATTATGGTGTAATTTTTTTTAAAAGTTACGTATAAAAAGTTATTGACGTTTAAAAAAGACGGGGGGAAGTTGCATGTGCATTAATGTTAGTTTCTTAATTTAAAAATGTTAAATTTACATGTATACCCTTAATTTAGAAAATTAATATGTTTAATAGTAAACATTATTTACAATTTTGCCATTATGATCTCAACCATTAGATCAAAGATCTAATGGTGTAGATTTTTTCTTACATTTCTCACAAAAAAACCTTTTTTTACAGCAACCTCTACATATATATATAGGGTCGGGATTTAGAGAAAATGATAGAAAGTGTGAGAATGGTGAGAACGCTTATGAATCGTCTGATCAAAACAATCTATGGACTAGATTAGCAAGGTGGCATTTTCGTAAATAACATCAGTTTTATTACCTGGACGCGCTTCATTAAGGGTAAAAGCGTCTTTTGACTACTCCAAACAAAACGCCATCTCACGAAAATAAAACGCCAAAACAAAAATCACACACCATTCTAGCTAAAAACGTCATTAGATATAAAACGTCAAACTTAATTATAGTAAAATCCCGCCTAAAAAAACAAACAAAAAAATCCTTATAAACAACAACTCAGACCTTTAATTAAAAAACACACACAAAAACCGCAAACGCCATATTTAATATATACCATTCGTCTGATAAACGCCAAAAAACCCAAACATCAAATATATTGTTGTCAATAAAGTGTAGCTGTATGGTGTGGACAACATTGTCAGTTATTTTTCTTAACTGAGGATTAACAATGTTATCCATCACCATACAGCAACACTTTATTGATTTTAGAATGTGATGGGTAGTCCGTAGGACAACCCTTAAGTGGTATAAATGATAATAAAATCCTACATTTAATCGGGTAGTTGTCTAGAATTAGATAACTACGGTTGTTTGTGTTTCAGGTACAAACGGGAGCTTAAAATGGAAGGAACACAGAGAATAAATTAAAAAATCAATTTTTGGAATTGAAGAATTAAGAGGATAGCATGATAGAGGATGAAATTATGAGAACGTAGGCGAAAACAGTGAAGAAAACGGAGTTGAAACGAAAACGTTATGCTGAAAACAAGTTTTCATGTTGAAGCCTGCCGTAGGATACGGCAAGGGCCGTAGCTTACGGCGCCGACTGGCACTTTTTGTCACCGTATGACAGTTTAAAGCCACCGTAAGCCATTCCAAGCCACCGTAAGCTACGGTGGCCACCATAGCTTACGGCGCTGACCTGCGTAAATGTGTAACTTCCACCTTCTAATGCGGATTTATGGTGTCTTTTCACCTCTAATCATTCCCATTCGGTTACACACAGTTCTAGGGGCGATTTCTAGTCTTCTTGGTGCTTGAAGACAATTTCCAATCATTCGGTTTGTGTTTTTAATTGTTATAAACATTGAAACTTGTGTGAGGATGATGATTCAAGCCATGAGTGGCTAAACTCTTGATGACTATCTTTGGTTGAAGGTTTGTATTAGACTTTACGCTTGATTTCCTAATTTCTAGAATAACAAACTTTGTCTTTATGATTGTTGGTTATGGTGTGTGATTGATTGTTTGTAAATTGTTGATTCTTATGTTAATCTAATTTGAAACCATACGTTCTTGGTGTTGTTGGCAATCGAGATATCATGGGTAGAATTAGGATTGGGTAAGGGTTAATTGGTCATCGGGTAACAACCTCACGTTCTAGGAATCTAAGTACTTAGTTCCCTTTCATCACTACAAGTAATCGCACATGAATTATGTCTATGTAGTTCTTTCTAGTGGAATGATAGCATAAATGTCAAAACAAACCGGAAACTAAAGATGGTCATTTGTCTCTAAATTGTTTACAACCAACACTTTCATTTTGCAATTAGAATAGTAATCTTAATTTTAAAAATCAAATCAATCAATCCAACTCTTGAATTAATTTTATTGCAATTAGGTTAATTTAGTTAATTTAGATACTTATTCAAATAACACATATTCCACAAACTCCCTGTGTTCGATACCCACTTACCGCTAGCTATTTAGTAGTAATTGGATTAAATTTGAGTGAGACTTCAACTTCACGTCAAATTTTGGCACCTTTGCCGGGGAGTAGTGCACAACGTGTGTTATTTTTGATCTTTTTAGGTTTGTTATTTTTCTGGTTTACGCTGGGTGTGTTAGTGTGTAGGTATTTACTGGTGCATGCGTACTAGGAGCTCTCACAAGCTATCACCATTGGCATTTGATCCAGAAATTGAACGAACTTTGAGAAGAAACAGAATTTTGCTACGAGAAAATAAAATTAGTGGTTCACCAACAACACCTACTACACCAGTTACACCAATCAGATACATGAATACACCACCACCACCATCCACTACAGGTGAACCTACACCACCCTTTATATCGTCTTCAACAAAACCATCACCAAATACTACTATTCCTATAACCACACCAGAAATTAAACCAACCAACACTACCTTACCTGAGAACACACAACCTGAATACTCCTTCAGTTACAACCCTACATCACCTGCTGTTCCAACTTATTCAACATTTTTCCCAACATCCGGCCAACCATCATCATCACAAATACCACCACCTAACCTATACCAAACCGGTCCATCTATTATCCATTCTACTCCATTCCAACCAAGAGTGCAATTTCACCATACTTTGGGAGCAAGACAAGATGGGTTCGATGATGAGTTTGAGGATGACTTTGTGGGATATGATGAAGAAGGATACATGTATGGGGGGGATGGAGATCAAGGGGAGTATACCTATATTCAAGGTCAAAATCAAAGAATGTCAAGTGTTGGTGGGATTTCTCAACAACAAATCATACCTCAACAATTGCCACCACAAGGTCCACCGGTGCAAAGACGAGTTCAACAACCTCATGTGGGGCCGAGATTTCAACCACCTCCACAACAATTTGGGCCTCCACGAATGCATGTTCAAAGACCAATGGGTCCTATACGCCCAAGAGTTTGGTTAGGGGTACCAAGAAGACATCTTCGAGAATACGCGGGAGGCATTGAAGCACATTTTAGACCGGTGATCACTCATAATCCTTCACCAGTAGTTATCCCTCAAAATGATCAAGGAAGGACTTTTGAAGTTCGAACCAATTCGTTACAAAGTTTGCCAAAGTATAAGGGTTTAGCAACGGAGGAGCCTTATTTTCATTTGGAGGCTTACGATTCGATTTGTAATACTATTGGGGGTCAAGGATTCTCAGCAGATGATGTTAAATTGGTGCTATTCCAATTTTCATTAGAAGATAAAGCGAAAAAGTGGTTTTATACATTGCCTTCCGCATCTATCTATACATGGGCAGAAATGCAACAAATCTTTTTGGATGAATTCTTCACCGCGCAAAAGACAAATGATGCTAGATAAAGTTTGAGAAGTTTTCAACAACAAACGGGTGAAATGTTTCACGAAGCATTTGAGAGGTTTAACATGATGATAAAGAATTGCCCTCATCATGGGATAGAGCTATGGGAATTGATGAATGCTTTCCATGAGGGGTTAAGTGCCGAAGATGCTCGTGAGTTAATGTCTATCACAAATGGTACTTTTGGCACAAATTACGAGCATGATAATTGGGAATTTTTGGAGCAAATGGCGGTCACATCGAAAAGAAAATCTCAAGCATCAAGGAGAGCATGACCGGCCATTACCCGAACTCAAGTGCATGTAGTGGATGATGGTAATGTTCAAACTTCGAATCAAATTTATGATGTTTGTGCGCTTTGTAATGAGTTGGGACATGCAGCTGAAAATTGCCAAGGAGTGGAAGGGCAATATGAGGAGGTGAATGCATTGCAAGGGCAAGGAGGGGGTGGTAGAAATTACAACATGAACTCAAATACATACCACCCCGGTTTGAGAAACCACCCACATTTTAGATATGGAAATCCCTCAAACCAATCCAACCCGAATTTTCAAGGAAGTCAAGATAACTTTGCTCCATGCCAACCGTTCAATAATCAAAGTGGGTTTTCGGGTCAAAGTTCTTCTGGTGGAAATGAGGTCATGGGATGCTCAAGGCAATGCAACTAGAGATGCAGCTAAGAAATCAAATGGATGATGTTCGCATGCAAAAAGATGAAATCCGTGACAAAGCTATTCAATCGTTGACCACTCAAATGGGTCAACTTGCAAGTGACGTGGCATTATTGAAGAAAGCGAAAGGTCAATCACCAAGTGACACGGTGATAAATCCGAAGAACACAAAAAGCATTAATATCAATGTGGTAAGCACTGTTCCTAATAATGAAATTAATGAAACATTTCTTACTTCTTCTTATCAAGTGAGTGTAGGTATAGGAAGGGATGCCGAGGTTGAAACAGACAAGGAGCATGGAGCACCACTTGTGCCGATTCGAGTGGGGAAATTAAAAATTCCCCATGCATTATTGGATTATGGGGCGAGTATGAGTGTGCTACCAGGTGACTTATATGATATGTATGATTTTGGTCCGCTTCAGGATGTAGACACCATGGTGAGTTTGGTGGATGAAAGTTGGAGGCGTCCACGGGGAATGGTTAAGAATGTTATGATTCGGTTGGGAGAATTCGAATACCCGGTGGATTTTCTGGTTTTAGATTATGCTACTACCATGATGGCGTCACAACAAAGGGTGATTTTGGGTCGACCGTTTCTCTATATGGTAAATGCTCAAATCGATTGTAGAGAAGGAATCATTACCATGACCGAAAAGAACCGTAAGTTGTCATTTGATGTTCAAACTAAGATGATTAGTTACGATTTTGTTGAGGCGAAGGATAACGGGTTTAGTGAAAAGGTGTTTCAAAGAATGAGAAGAAATCACCCACTGGATCGTGAAGAAAAGCATAAGGGTTCAAGCAAGAGTGTATTTGATTACCCACCGAGTCGAAACGAGACGGATGCATTTTGCTCAATGGCACGAGGAAGTGATGGAGATGGCAGGAACCGCTTCTTTGAGCCACCTTAAATGGGGTGGCACGGTCTGGCTGAAGACCTGAAAACTTAGCGCTGCTCGGGAGGCAACCCGAGGTTTTTCACTGATCTTGTTATTTCTTTAGTTTTCTATGTTTCAGGGCCATGGAAACACTCAAGTGTGGGGAAGATGTGCGGATATTTGTGTCAAGGTGGTGATAGGAAATTGGATCATTTACAATATCTGTTGTGTCAAACTTCACCAGGTCAATGTACTTTTTCCTTAGACTTGTGATGTTCTTTAGCTTTGAAATATTGTCTTAAAAAAAACAAACAAAGTTGATGTTTTTGGTGTTTAAGCGATCTTCCCTTCAAAACCATACATTGGGGACAATGTATCCCAAGTGTGGGGATGAGGGAAAATTTTGAAAAATTTCTGAAAATTGTAAATTTTTAAAAATCAAGTGACAATGGTCCAAATTGAACATTTGAATACAAAACCGCATGATACACCGGCATCCCATATTCCCTTGTTCTTTCTTGGTGAGAGTTGAGCCATCTCTTTGAATTTATTAGAAATATTTTTCTTTGATGAGAGTGGCAATGGGTGGGGGTACATTAGAACTTGTGCTTAGATGCGGTTTGAGGCCTTAGCTTTGCATGAATGTGAAAATGATAAGGGCATTTAGGTAGCCTCGTCATGATGAGTGCGAGTGTGGGATTTGAGGGGTTGGACCTCATAAATTATATATATGAGCATGGTAGTGAGACGGGCGGGGGTTTGGGCTTTAGTAGCCCCATTTGAGCTTTGAGCCGATCTTTTGTTAACCCGTGCCTACTTTCTCTTAAAAAATTAACCCGTATTTGACCCGGTCTATTAGTATAATCATCTTGTTCTAGTATGCTTTTTTGTTATGTTTGTTAAATCAAAAGAAAAAAAAAGAAAAAAAAAGAGATATGAAAAAAAAAGAAAAAAAAGACAAAAAGCAATGAAAAGAAAAGATAAAAAGAGATTGATGTATTGTATATAGATGTTATGTTTAGATAGAAATAAAAGACCGGGTCGAATCATTAGCTACTACATATATTTCCATTTCCTACCCGTATGCCTAGCTGTGTTACAACCTTTAAGTCCCTTTGATTCGCATGCATGTTTAGCAAATTCTTTAGGAGAAGGGCCGATTTGAGCACAAGCATATTATTGTTCAACTACCCATTTACCTTAAGTGTGTTCTAGCTCCTTTTTGCTAGTATTATTTGTCACTGAGAGGAGAGTTATTGTGAGGGTTGTGTTATGCGCGGTTTTAAGAAAGAATTAGTAAATGAGGACATTTGTTTGCTTGGTTTGTGCTTGATCGCTTGAATAAATTGTGTTTTGTTGAACGGGTTGCTTGGGGCAAGCAACGGTTAAGTCTGGGGATGTGACGGGTAGTCCGTAGGACAACCCTTAAGTGGTATAAATGATAATAAAATCCTACATTTAATCGGGTAGTTGTCTAGAATTAGATAGCTACGGTTGTTTGTGTTTCAGGTACAAACGGGAGCTTAAAATGGAAGGAACACGGAGAATAAATTAAAAAATCAATTTTTGGAATTGGAGAATTAAGAGGATAACATGATAGAGGACGGAATTACGAGAACGTAGGCGACAACGGTGAAGAAAACGGAGTTGAAACGAAAAAGTTATGCTGAAAACAAGTTTTCATGTTGAAGCCTGCCGTAGGCTACGGCAAGGGCCGTAGCGTACGGCGCCTACTGCCACTTTTTGTCACCGTATGACAGTTTAAAGCCACCGTAAGCCATTCCAAGCCACCGTAAGCTACGGTGGCCACCGTAGCTTACGGCGCTGACCTGCGTAAATGTGTAATTTCCACCTTTTAATGCGGATTTATGGTGTCTTTTCACCTCTAATCATTCTCATTCGGTTACACACAGTTCTAGGGGCGATTTCTAGTCTTCTTGGTGCTTGAAGACAATTTCCAATCATTCGGTTTATGTTTTTAATTGTTATGAACATTGAAACTTGTGTGAGGATGATGATTCAAGCCATGAGTGGCTAAACTCTTGATGACTATCTTAGGTTGAAGGTTTGTATTAGACTTTATGCTTGATTTCCTAATTTCTAGAATAACAAACTTTGTCTTTATGATTTTTTGTTATGGTGTGTGATTGATTGTTTGTAAATTGTTGATTCTTATGTTAATCTAATTTGAAACCATACGTTCTTGGTGCCGTTGGCAATCGAGATATCATGGGTAGAATCAGGATTGGGTAAGGGTTAATTGGTCATCGGGTAACAACCTCACGTTCTAGGAATCTGAGTACTTAATTCTCTTTCATCACTACAAGTAATCACACATGAATTATGTCTATGTAGTTCTTTCTAGTGGAATGATAGCATAAATGTCAAAACAAACCGGAAACTAAAGATGGTCATTTGTCTCTAAATTGTTTACAACCAACACTTTCATTTTGCAATTAGAATAGTAATCTTAGTTTTAAAAATCAAATCAATCAATCCAACTCTTGAATTAATTTTATTGCAATTAGGTTAATTTAGTTAATTTAGATACTTATTCAAATAATACGTATTCCACAAACTCCCTGTGTTCGATACCCACTTACCGCTAGCTATTTAGTAGTAATTGGATTAAATTTGAGTGAGACTTCGACTTCACGTCAGCATGATCAAATTTACAATTTTAAGATGGTTTATTTTGTGGCATTCTTTTTCTCGGTAAAACGCCAAAAAAGATAACTTTTTGGCTGAAAGGGTGTAAACTCAATAACATTTTGCTGCATGAGATGGACAAAAATTATAGAAAAAGAGGCTGATTTCATACAAAGTCGGAACAGCTATTGAAGATGCTTCAAAAGAAGAAAGAGACTGGTGACAGTGAAGATTTGGAAGATCAATATTTATTTTGTTTAATTTTCTTTTTCAGTTGATTGTTATTTAATAAAGAACGCCATATCTAATAAAAACGTCAAAAAGGCAAATGTCTTACACCTTTGGCGTTTATCAAACCATCATAAAATTACTTTGGACAAGTATTATAAAAAAAACTTTTTTTATGTATTCTTTTTTTTATTTTCCTTTTCAGTTGATTGTTGTATAATAAAAACACCATATATAATAAAAACGCCAAAACAACCAAAATCCTTGTTTAAACGATATCATCCCGTTAAACGCCCCCAAAAACCTCCAAAACTATAATAAAATTAGTTTGAAAAAGTATTATAAAAAACCCCAAAAAAATAAAAAACAAACTTGAAAATGTAACTAGAAACATTAACTTCAAATCAGAAAAACTGAAGATAGGGAAAATTTATTATATTAGAATCTAAAATGCCAAACTTGAAAGATGGGACGTGTTACAGACTTCAGAGATAAAGCTTGTCAAAAACAATAATTACAAACAGTAACTGAAAAGACAAATACTTTATTATAATAACGCACCGCCTAACTTAGGCGCCAAAAAGAGATCCTATAAAATGATACGTCTCAGCAACTTCGATTTGATCAAACAAAAAAAAAACAAACGCCAATACTACTAAATACCACTCACTGTAAAACGCCAAAAAAAAAAAAATCAAAGATGGCTAATATGCCTTCTTGGATATTCAGTATTGTTATTCGTCAAGTTTCACTGAATGAATTGTTAGCGGAGGCGAGTAACTCAGAAAGATTTTGCTGCATGAGATGGACAAAAGTTCAAGAAAAAGATACTGATGCCAGTCATATGGCATTTTGTATTTTTTGTTCTTGAAGAAGGCTTGGATGAGGAGAAGAGATCAATGACACTGAAGAGTGGGATGATTATAAAGATGAAGATCAACATGAAGAAAAAGCGAAAAACCCACCCGCACGTCATAGATCTATGTCCCCAAACATCAACAAAAAAAAGCCACTTCAACAGACGAGCAGACAAAATAATCAAACCGATGGGTTTGTTAAGTTTTACATAAAACACCATATTTTTGTGACAGTTCTTGTACTATTAAAGAACAGAGATGTGACAACTGTCAAAAATCCAGGTATCCATACAATTAATTAACCATGATTAGTGCTTAATGATTATGCTAAATTGCAATTAACTGCTTTTTGGTCTCTGCTTAATACATGTATGTGCACCACATATTGTTTAATGTCATATCATTACTGCATGAAAGTTGTATTGCCTTAAATGGTGCATTAAGTGTAGTTAGCACAGTTATCTGAAGAATCAGGAAAGTGTTGACAGAATTCAGCACATAGATAGACAATGCATTGAGGTACAGAATGAGCTAGAAACTACGTACTACCCTGGGGTAGTGTGTAGGAAAGTAAGGATCATAAAACTGCCTTTCTTAGTGATAGTTTAAGTTGTTATGCTTGATGATCTTTGATTGTTTGTAGAAATGATGTTGATCATCATAAGATCTTGCTAGAACATGATTAAAAACATAATCTAGCAAGATGTAAGAATAGAAATTGTTGTAGGATGATGGATCATCCCTATGAAAATCATGAACTTGAAAGAATAAAGTTGTTTTCTTGAAAAACCATGATCAAGTAAGTTGTTAATCATATGGATCTAAATATTTATGAAGGATTTCTAAAGAAACCAAGTTAAAAATATAAGTTTCATTAAATTTTAGTTCTTACATAAACAAATCTCATTTCCAGTGGTTAAACAACTGTATAAACACTTGTGTAACAAGAAGAATGGATAAATAAATATTTTTAGAAAACATGATTTGAAGTTGTAAACATCCAACTTCCTTAAAAATGAAGTTTTTAAAGAAGTAAACACATTTTAAAGAGTAACAAGACTTACTAAAAATACTAGTAAGTTACTACAAATTTTTACAAATATTCAAGTTCATGAAGTAGTAGAATATGCATGATTTTGGCAAGATTGGTAAGTAAAGGTTGTTAGTTGATGATTGTAAATTGATTTTGATGATTTTTACAAAAGAAAATGATATGCTTGAAAGCATGGAGAAACCTCCATTTTTAGGGGAAACTTTGGCAAAATTTTCTAAAAATATAAACACTTAGAAAAATATTTTTAAAGAAACATTTACAAGTGTATTTTAACCATAAGTTTTCCACATAAACTTTGCCATAACTTTTGTTATAAAAATACAAATATTGGAGGTTGGTTTTTATAAATAAAAGTGACTAAATATGTATTTAGAAAATATGTCATTAGAAGACACATATGTGTGATTATTTG
The DNA here is from genome assembly GCF_002127325.2 of Helianthus annuus. Classification (NCBI taxonomy): domain Eukaryota; kingdom Viridiplantae; phylum Streptophyta; class Magnoliopsida; order Asterales; family Asteraceae; genus Helianthus; species Helianthus annuus. The sequence goes on along the minus strand of NC_035448.2, from coordinate 100,179,789 downwards.
TGTAGTTTGTGTATTAGTTATATTATTTTAGGACTTGAAATAATATAACACAATCAAAATACCAAGAAATTACCATCCAAAATAATACCAAAATTCCAAAGAATAAATATACAGCTTACACAAAAATATTGGAGAACGAACTATGAAATGAGACTTAGAAGAATATTCTGGAATTTATTCACAAAAGTATATTTGGTAAATAATGTTTTGGGACACCAAGAAAACAAAGTATGATTTTTACAATTACCACAAGAGTATATCCTATTTTTGACAAGGAAAAATATATTATTTTTGACAAGTATGAAATACATATTTTCTTGAAATTTTTAGAAGATATATTATTTTTAAGAAATATATATTTTCTTATACAAACATGAGATACAAAATTTTTGGGAAAAATATACACTTTCTTAAATAGATGTGAAGTATGTCATTTTTGGGGAAAATGAGTTTATATATATATATATATATATATATATATATATATATATATATATATATATATATATATATATATTATCCAAGTGGACTTGAAAATATATTACCTTTGGAACTTATAACAGAATACAAATATTTTTGCCAAAGAGAAATGATAAATAATTTTTCTAAGTAATATTCCTTGAAGTATATATTTTGGAAATATATATATATATATATATATATATATATATATATATATATATGATTTTTATTAAGGATACTATTCCGGAGAATTTAATACCAAATTAAGTATAAGGGTACTTAATGAATACAATAAAAATACATATTCTTGTACGTATAAGCACACGCTGAAATACGACCCCAAAACATGGACAAAATACACATGTATAAGGTACCCGCATCCTTGGGAAGGAAATACAAGTTTAAATACTTGGGAAGTATTATTATAATAATATTGTTTAACAATTATTCCAAAAATTATAAATATAATTTAAAGTTACAATAATTAATTATTTTAACAAATAATTATGTAACTTGGAATAATGCCGAAGACACAAAAGAAACGTAACTCAAGAACATTAATACTAAGTCAAGGCACGTCCCGCTCGTCTAATAGACATTAGTACGTGTAGGTAGTCGTGTTATATCCGAGGAAGCTTGAGTTACGACGATTGAAGACGCAAACCAGAGAATTCATGTCCCCCCTTTTCTTTTAACTGTTTTCGTTTTAGAACTTCGGGGGTGAAGTACATGTTACAAATGATTATGATTATAAATGATTTACAAATGAAATGAACTGCTAGATCATGTGAAAGGGTAGGCGTTAGCTTGACACCATTAATCCTTTAGAAGGACCGAGGGGCATGAGTGATAGATCTATTTGGGTGTTGCGAGCCCCACCCATGAGTCCGCGAGTTGGCTCATGTGGTGACTATGTCGTTCCAGCCGGGAGGCCCAGTGCGAAATACGCAAAGGATTGAGCCTTCCTACACTGTTGCACACATATTGATGGCCTTGCAAACCATTAATTGATCTGTTCATTTTCACATACCAACATACTTACAAACGTTTCAAAGGTTTATTGACAAACACACACATGAACTCGCTCAAATTTTGTTGAGGTTTTCAAATTACATGTATTTCAGGAAATTAAAGGTGGATCTGGCGGGCGTTCGAAGGTTTTCAAGTGTTGTTAAAAAAAATAAAAGATGTCATCCATGGCCTAGGGTTTGGTTAGGGTGTCCTATCCTGGACCAGACACCTCTGCCAAATCTTGGTTTTATTTAGAGTCTTTTGATGAGTCCTTGTGAACTCTTAAAACAATTCGTTTGGTTTGTAAAACTTGAATTTGGAGTCTTGTTTAACAATGATGTTTGTGATGTTTTCAAATCTATTTAATGGATGACGATCTATGGTTTTATCATATAGTTGTTGTTATGATTGAATGCAATGGTATTAAGAAGGTCACACCATAATCGCGCTTCCGCAATATTCAGGGTGTGATAGCTTGGTATTAGAGCTTCGATTGTAGCGAACTAGGATTCCTTCTCGAGTCTAGACTACAATCATTAGGGCTCTCACGAAAATATTTTTACAACATGTTTTCATTGCATGAACGAAACACCCAGATCCAGGGAAGCAAACATTTTTACAAAATAAAAAAAGACAAGAAACACAATACACAGTCACTTGGTTGGTTTAGTCTGAGAGACTGGGTGATTCAGTCCAGGAGACTGGGTAGTCTGGGAGACTAGGTGGTTTAGTCTGGGAGACTAGGTAGTTCAGTCTGGGAGACTGGGAGGTTAGTCTGGGAGACTAGGTAGTTCAGTCTGGGAGACTGGGAGGTTAGTCTGGGAGACTGGGAAAGATAGAAAGTTCCATGAAGAATAATGTGAATACTTGATTACATGATTTCATTATCTTTGATTGCATAATGATAGTAGTTAAATGTGTGCATATTTTGTGAATGTTTTATTACAGACACTATGTCTTCACCTGAAGGCGGATTGCCTGACGACCATGATCCCATGGCGGTTGCCTCCGACGACGAGATTATGACAGAGCCGGAGATTTTCACCACGAATTCAGAAAATGACTCGGAGATGATGTCAGACAATGACTTGCAGTCGTTCGCGTTGCCCGGCTTGGGAGATGATTTACCGACTACTGTTGGCATTCCAGACGAGGATCCATTTGCTATTTCCATTCCCGTCCATGATCATCTTATCATTGATCATCCCGATGATGAGCATGACGTGGCACCGATCCTCGCACCCGTTCCTTTGGTGGCCATTCCTCTCGAGGATTTGCCTTTTGACGATTTGATTGATATTGACGTTGATTTGCTTGTTGATGGTCCTTTTGATGACGCCCATGGTGATGAAGGGCTAGACGAGAACACTGTTACTATCCTACTTTTCGAGATCCCTGTCGTCGAGATTTCCTCTGACACTAGTTTACACCCTGTCTCAGATTCCTTTGAGTCTGTGACTTCTTCCGCCTTACAGACAGTTGGTTTGCAACGTCATTCTGATGAGGAGACGGCCATGTCAGCCGCACCGATTCCCCCATACGACCTTGAGCTTGATTTTATCTCTGTCGATCAGCCTGTTGATGTACCCGCTGATCCCGAACCGATAATTGCACCAGAGCACTTGCCTGATCATGACCTGTTCCTTCTGACATACCTAACCTCACACCCCACATACCTGCTCTAGTTCCTGCACCCATTGATCCTCCTGTTGTTGAGCCTCTTGTTACTCCACCTACGCCTGCACCCGCTGATGATGCCCCTTTCCACTCTGTGGAGTCTGACCTCCATCGCGTAGATTTATCCATCGATTCCGTGCAGGGCATATCTGCACCTCGTCTAAGGGAAGGCACTTCAGGCCAGCAGCCCAGTCATGACCTTCATGTTTCAGCGGCTTATCCACACATTCCCCAGTCTGCACCTTTTGCTCCTTTTACTTCTTCACCAACTGATGAGCCATTCAGAGGATCCCCACCATATTTCATGCTGACCTCACATGATAAGTTACTTTACTCACTTTAGTTCCGACTTGAGGTTATGAGTCGCAGAGTCTTGGAGCTTGATGCGATACCGCGTCCCTTACCGTGTCCTTGTCAGCATGCTTCCGTTCCCCCTATTTCATCACTGCCTCCTTTTGCACGTCCACCTGCTCCTCTTACTCCTTTTCCAGAGTTTGATGCTCGATTCCTCACTGTCGAGCAGCAGGTCCGCTACTTGCTTCGTCATGTGCACAAGCTCGAGGAGGAGCTCGCACATATTCTCAGTTTGATTTTCCTCCCTCCTCCTCCGCCGCCATCAGTACAGTAGGTTTTTAGTTTTATGCAGATGCAATACATGTGATGAAAGCACCACCGTGGAGCTGAGCTTGTGAAGTCTTCTGGAGACCACTATTTGATTATATGACTACTGTAGATTAGTAGACCTATTGGACAAGGGTAGTGTGACCCTGTGCTCCCTTTTGAAATGGTACGCTTTGCAAAACATGTAACAATACCCTGTGGTTAATAATTAATGAAAGCCCAGTCGTAATGTTCTCGTTAAACGTGTTGCTAATATACAGGAATGTGCTATGATTGTAATGTACGTGTTTGTCTGTTATACTCTCATTAAACATGATTCCATTTACTTGTTTATGCTATGATTATGCCGTTGCTTGATTTGTTGATATGATAATTTATTATGTGTATGTACATATGACCTCTAAACAACTATTTACACTCCCTGAACAAATGAGACTTAACCAATCCAAATTCTTCGTAGAAGATGTCACAACAAGAAATCATTCGGCTGACCAAGGAAGAATGGCAAGCGCATGTCTCACAGGCTATAGTTAGGCACGAGGTTCTTCGCTTCAAACACAGCAAAAATACCTCAGGGAATAACCCACCTAACGGTAATGTTTAAGTCACCTAAGACACATTACAATACGTTTGGACAATTCCAAGTGTGCTTTGCTAATACTTTCTGTGATGATGATTGCTTGGGTACAGGTTGTACCTACAAGCAGTTTTTAGACTGCAAGCCTCTTAACTTTGACGGCACTGGAGGTGCCATAGCTTCTGTGAAATGGGTCGAGAATGTGGATTCTGTTGTATGAATGAGCGGTTATACGCCAGAGCAACAAGTCCCATATGTTTCTGGATTGTTCCAAGATGAGGCTCAATTATGGTGGAACCTTCGAGTTCGAATAATGGGCGAGACTGCAGCGTATGCTTTGACATGGGGTGAGCTGAAAGGAATGATGCGTAAGGAGTATTTCTCTCAGATGGAGACCTAGAAGCTGGAAGGTGAATTCCAAAGCCTGATGATGGAAGGTCCAAAGGTGGTGGAGTACGTGCAGAGACTTCATGATTTGTCACGAGTTGTTCCATACCTGGTGGAACCAGAGTTGAAGAGGATGGGACAATTCATCTGGGGACTGGCGCCTCAAGCCTTTAGCTTGATGACGACATCAACACCACCAACAACCATTCATGCAAGTATCATGAGTTTGGCGCTCGCTAAGGAAGCACTTAGATTGGAAACACTTTCGACCCCCGACGAGAAGAAGGAAACTCCGGTGGAGTCATCTGGAAAGAACAAAAGGAAGCTCATTGATTTCCAAGAAGGTGATCAGGCGAATAACAAGAACAAGGACAAAAAGGGAAAAGGATACTTGGGTACTCTCCCCAAGTGCGACAACCGCCTACAACATCATTCTGGGTGATGTAGGCATAGAAAGTGCGAAACTTGTGGGAGAACTGGTCATCTTAAGGAGACGTGTTTGTATGGTGCTGGATATGGAAAGGAAGGCCGAGATGGTAGCGGAAATCGCAAGGGAAACAGCAACAACCGCCCAGGCGGAAATAGTGACAATCAAGGACGTGGTCAAGGGTGTTTTAACTGCGGTAACGTGGGGCACTTTAGGAAAGATTTCCCAAGGAAGATTAACCAAGACAGTGAAGGAACATTCGGCATTGGAGCTCGTGAAGCATGCCAGGGTCCGAACGAAGCCACTGGTACGCTCCCTACTAACCGACACTTTGCGTCTATGTTAACTGATGCTAGTACCAGCTATAACCTTATACACCTAGGGCTTAAGAATATACTTAGGTTAGTAGCAAATAGGGTAGATATCCTATACTTGATAAAACCCACTAATGGGAGACTAGTAGAAGCCTAAGGAGAGATTAGGGACTGCATTGTAGAATGTGAGTACGATAGACCTTCTGCCAGTAAGTTGGGAAGCTTCGACCTTGTAGTTGGGATGGATTGATTGCTAAGTACCAATACAGAGATTGCATGCCGGGAAGAGACTACCGCACCGTGATGGCAAGCGAAGAGACGATCGTGATTCGTGAAGATAAGCAGGATGCGCCCCTACAGATTGCCGATTGATTGAAGGTTAGGAAATCTTGTGTAAAAGGTGCATTGCGTCCTTAATTCATGACGTGGACTAGGAAGCCAAAGAACAAGAGCTCGAAGATATCCCTATGGAAGAGGACATCCTGAAGTCTTCCCCAAAGACTTGCCGGGAATATTCCCTCTATAACAAGTTGGATTTCACATTGCCTTGGTTCCAGGCGCCGCGCCTGCAGCTAAGACACCTTATCGACTTACACCTTTGGAGATGCAAGGATTGACAGCGTAGCTTCAGGAGTTGCTAGAGAAGGAAGCTAACAGACCAAGTTTCTCGTTTTGGGAAACTTCAGTTTTGCTTGTCAAGGAGAAGGACGATAGTTTTCGTATGTGCATCAACTACCCGGAGCGTAGGTTGGAACTCGTTAAAGGATATCACTCAGGAAACCACGTCTATTGAATCGGGTAAACCCCATCATTTCGTCATGCAAGCTATTTTGGTTACCTAAACCAGTAAAGTACTCAAATTTCTTTCATTAAAGTTTCCACTTTTTCTTCTAGCAAGTAAATTCTTGCTCCCCTACTCCTCTTAATGGTAGTTGCATCCCGAAATTCTCTTCATTAAAATAAACACTCTTTTGTCTCGATACTTGACTATTTCTTCATTTTAACAAATGCTCTTTGTTTCATTTCTTGGAAATTCATATGTTACGCATGCACCATTTGTTATGCATGTGGTTTCGGTTCGAATGAGCGTCTCATCCAAGTTCAAATGTCATTTTGCTAAAGCTAATTGTTGATTTATGGTCCGAATGACCTCAATTGCCGAAATTGGTGGCTCCTTTGTTTTCAAGTCAACACACTTTCTTGAAACTTCTTTTCTTTCAAGTTATGTACATGGTTTATCTTGGTAACCATGCCGAAATTCCTTTGTCAATACATGTAATTATTGTCAAATATCGTCAAAACCAGGTTCAATTGCTTGAACTTGTCCATTTCGTGTACTCAATTCAAAGACACTATATGATGTATTGATGGCATCATATTCAAACTCATTTTTACAAGAGCTTCTTTTGTTTTGAGTTGTAGTAGACTTGTTTGATCTACGACTCCATTAAGTCGTTTGTTGATTTCGACACCTCGTGGTGATGTTTTCACTAGATTGAAGCTTGCGCTAATCTCGTTTACACATCTCATACACGGAGTTGATTGTTTATTTATTGATTTGCTCTAAATCCATTCTGTTTCATCAAGATTAAAGTAGTTTTAACACGATCGTGTTTTAAGACAATGGTACAAAAATTCATTTTATATTCCAGTGTACCTCCTAAACGATTCTTTCATTATCAATCGAATGCCTTGCGGAATTTGTTACTTGTTCATCTTCAATCGAAAACAGTAGTTCATTGCTATTCCATATTCAATTGAAAATTCTGTGATACTGTTTGAATCACATTTTCATATTCGCTTCATTACACTTTCATTTGATTTCAAACATGGTGAACTTGTTCGGTCACCGCTATTATTGAATTATGTTGATTACGACACCTTGTGGTATCGTTACAAACTTGTAGCTTGTGCTAGTCATGGTCAACCATTTCACACGCAACTACCCATATTTTTACTCAACATGTCTTTTAAACATTCTTGGAGCAACTATGAATTAAGGCTATGGTACACCAATTTCGATTGTAATTCATTTCGGTGTATTCTTGCGGTTCAGTATTGTCAACACACCAATTTCATTCGTTTAATTGTTCGAAAGTTGACAGATCATCATCGTGTTACTATCATATTCAAGTTGCTGATTTTGAGTTCATCTAGCGGATGTTATTGTTCCTAAAAATTCATTTGCGTATTGTAAACGATCTGTTGAAATTCTATTGGTCAGAACTTCTCCCTTATTGGACCCCTGTGGTTGTAAGTAACACCAGATGTTACACTTATACAACTCGTATCCCTTGAAGACAAATGCTGAGAGACATACCCTTTAACCATTGGATTCTTAAAGCAGAAAGATTTCCTTGGATTCACCTGATTCAATAGGTCTTGATTCGGTGTTGAAATTAGTTACTTTGGTGTCATTCATATCTATACATGCATGATGTAACCCTAGGGGGTTAAGGTAGTATAAATTTCGAGGACAAAATTTTCTTAACAGGGGGAGAATGTGACAATTGTCAAAAATCCAGGTATCCGTACAATTAATTAATCATGATTAGTGCTTAATGATTATGCTAAATTGCAATTAACTGCTTTCTAGTCTCTGCTTAATACATGTATGTGCACCACATATTGTTTAATGTCATATCATTACTGCATGAAAGTTGTATTGCCTTAAATGATGCATTAAGTGTAGTTAGCACAGTTATCTGAAGAATCAGGAAAGTGCTACAGAATTCAGCACATAGATAGACAGTGCATTGAGGTACAGAATGAGCCAGAAACTAAGTACTACACTGGGGTAGTGTGTAGGAAAGTAAGGATCATAAAACTGCCTTTCTTAGTGATAGTTTAAGTGCCGGAAAGTGCCTAAAACTCACCCGAAGTGCTGAATTCAGCAAAATTCAGTAAAAATCAGCATTTAAACAATCTAATTTCATGCAAAAATATGCCTAAACGGTCCTGAATGCTTTCCTAAGTATCGGGAATTAAAAGTGTCATAAAAGGATACATAAAGAACACTAAACTGTATAATATAGCACTTTAATGAACCAGTATCTAACCAACAACCGGACACTACCCGAAACATCAAATTACACTAGAAGCACTGTTTTAACATTTCCAAGCTAGTTATGGTCCCCAAACACCATAACACCTCCTAAAAATATCTAATAACCAAAACATGTAAATAACGCTTAGAATTGAACTAGATCATTAACCAAATAGTTACACCCTAATCTACAACCCCCCCCCCCCACTTACTTACGGCCCAACAAGGGTCCCACCAAATGGATTTTGTTGCAATTTTATAATAGATATGTATAACCTTTAAAAGACATAGTATCCAAGAGTTAAAATGAGAATATGGTTAATAAAAAGACTTGAAGGATCAAGAGCTCATTCCCACACACACTTCCTCTCCTCTTCTCCTCCCTCTACTTACGGCCGACCTCACCACCACCATTATCACCTTCATTCATCCACCTTACAACCATTCCAAGTATATATAAGGATGCTAGAAGACGTATGATGAAGCTTGGTGGCTTTGGATCTTGAAGGACTTCTCTTGTTTTCTTTTATCCACTCATTTTCTTCACTTGAATCAACCCTAGCCTTGTGCTAGTGGTAAGAACCTTGATCTATCCATTTTACATCTATTTTTTGTGGTTAAAGAAGATCATAATCAAAACATCAAGAACACTAAAGAATCGTATGAAGTGAACATGAACATAAGCTTGTTTAGTAAAGATATCTTAATGAATATAAGTTGTTATGCTTGTTGATCTTTGATTGTTTGTAGAAATGATGTTGATCATCATAAGATCTTGCTAGATCATGATTAAAAATATAATCTAGCAAGATGTAAGAATAGAAATTGTTGTAGGATGATGGATCATCCTTATGAAAATCATGAACTTGAAAAAATATATTTATTTTCTTGAAAAACCATGATGAAATAAGTTGTTAATCATATGGATCTAAATATTTATGAAGGATTTCTAAAGAAACCAAGTTAAAAATATAAGTTTCATTAAATTTTAGTTCTTACATAAACAAATCTCATTTCTAGTGGTAAAACAAGTGTATAAACACTTGTGTAACAAGAAGAATGGATAAAGAAATATTTTTAGAAACCATGATTTGAAGTTGTAAACATCCAACTTCCTTAAAAATGAAGTTTTTAAAGAAGTAAACACATTTTAAAGGTTAACAAGACTTACTAAAAAGACTAGTAAGTTACTACAAATTTTTACAAATATTCAAGTTCATGAAGTAGTAGAATATGCATGATTTTGGCAAGATTGGTAAGTAAAGGTTGTTAATTGATGATTGTAAATTGATTGTGATGATTTTTACAAAAGAAAATGATATGCTTGAAAGCATGGAAACCTCCATTTTTTTTGGGGAAACTATGGCAAAATTTTCTAAAAATATAAACACTTAGAAAAATATTTTTAAATAAACATTTACAAGTGTATTTTAACCATGAGTTTTCCACATAAACTTTGCCATAACTTTTGTTACAAAAATACAAATATTGGAGTTTGGTTTTTATGAATAAAAGTGACTAAATAGGTATTTAGAAAATATATCATTAGAAGACACATATGTGTGATTATTTGTATAGTTTGTGTATTAGTTATATTATTTTAGGACTTCAAATAGTATAACACAATCAAAATACCAAGAAATTACCATCCAAAATAATACCAAAATTCCAAAGAATAAATATACAAGCTTACACAAAAATATTGGAAAACCGAACTATGAAATGAGACTTACAAGAATATTCCGGAATTTATTCACAAAAGTATATTTGGTAAATAATGTTTTGGGACACCAAGAAAACAAAGTATGATTTTTACAATTACCACAAGAGTGTATCCTATTTTTGACAAGGAAAAATATATTATTTTTGGCAAGTATGAAATACATATTTTCTTGAAATTTTTAGAAGATATATTATTTTTAAGAAATATATTTTTTTTACACAAACATGAGATACAAAATTTTTGGGAAAAATATACACTTTCTTAAATAGATGTGAAGTGTGTCATTTTTGGGGAAAAATGAGTTTACATACATACATACATATATATATATATATATATATATATATATATATATATATGTGTGTATTCCAAGTGGACTTGTGTAACACCTCTAAAAAAGATCATGTCCAATAATGTATCGACACGTGTCATGAGCTTAAAACGTGTAAAGAATTACTTTAGAGGGACTAAAGTTGACAAACAAGGAAACTATGTGAATAAAAGGGTTCAATATGTCAACAATGGATAAATATACTTTAAAATAACCCTACACGATGTTTATACCCTTAAACGAATAAATCATGGATCATACGAACCTGATTGTGAAGGAAAGTGAGGAATTACAAATTACAGGGGTTAAATGTGTCAACATGTTCAATGTATACCTCTGAGTGACCTTTTAGCGAACCGAAGCTTTGGAATGATTAATTATACTAACGAGAATAAGTGATAAAAATTTCACAAGGTTTCTATCAAGTATGAGAAAGTTATGGCAATATTCGTATACGAGGGGTTAAAAGTGACAACGTTGAAATTTAAGGCCTTACGGGTGATCACAAAGTTAACCAAGGACTTAACGGTGTTTGCTAATCCCTTGGAACCCTTAAAAGTAAGGTTAGAGGGCCAAAAATGCAAGAATAAGACTTAAAACCACGTTTAAAAGGACTAGGGGCTGAATTGCAATTAGCTGAAACTTGTTTGGCTGGTTCTGGAAGGCCAGGCGGCCTGCGTAAGAGTGGCGTATGGGCTTACGCAGCCCGCGTGAGCAGTACAGCAACAGATTACACCTGCAGATGCCAGTTTCAGGTCTGTAACCGACTTTGGAGCCTGTAAAAAGATACTAGGGGCTGTGCAAATGGTTTTTCATGCACTAGGGACAGTTGTGATGATCTGAATCCATGCATAGATTTATTTGGCATAATCTTGTGTGATCAAATTCCCTATATAAGAAAATCTAAATTGCAACATTGGGCACTTGCACTTGGAAACTTGCATAGCTTCACTTCTGGAGAACTTTGGAGCTCATGCACACTTCTTAGGCTTCCTAATCGTGCATAGGACACTTGTAATTGTCCTTAACCCTTCCTAATTCAGTTTAGCTTAGTTAATTAGCTTAAACTCAAACCGTCGTAATTAAGGTTTGACTTCGAGATTAATCAATAATTATCCAGTCAAATCTCGAATTGAAAGTACCTATGAGTTGGTAATTATGTGGGTAATAAACCCTTAAAAGGGCACCCTCTGATTCCCACTCTAACTAGGTCAATTGTCGGGTCAAAGATAATCCTAAAAAGTCAACAGAAAGCTTATTTTCAAATTAATATATATAAGTAACATGTACTTAAGACAAACTTAATATATTACTAAACAAAAGACAGTTAAACACACACAAGTAAAACAAAAAAAAAATAATAAATAAACACTAACTACTCATCCTCCTCATCCAACACATTATACATGCACTTCACATATAACCAGAGACTGGTTATCCTTCCTGTGTGATTGGTTGATGGAACCAGGGAAGCAACTCTTAAGTTTTCTTGAAGTGCCAGCTCAGCTCTTGTATAACAGCTTCTTACTCCTCCAAAGTCCAGCTGACTTGTGATCACCTTGGTTACAAAGCGGGGGAAGATCAGAAAAGTGTTACGGTCATGGACGTTTGCTTCTAAGTCTCTCATGAGAAACTTAGCATAGTTGTAAGGTTTTTCCTGTACAACAGCGTGAACCACTTCCATCATCCTATGAGACAGCTCGTTAAAGTGTCCAGTCTTTTTAGAAAAGCAAACACTTAGCTGTGTTACCAGATACTGGAAAGGTGGTATAAACCCAGATTTGCAAACTTTCCTTGACACGTTGTTTGAATGATAACTCATTTCTATCAAGGTTTGTTGCACCTCTGCCTTATCCAGTATGGTGACTTCTTGACCAACACCCAATCGGAGGACATCTCTGAGTGTTTCCTCCTTTAGGGTGATTTTTACCCCCATAACCTCACTATTTATCCACATGGAAGTGCCACTCATAACGATTTGAGCATTCCACCAGAACTCTTGAAGAAGTTCTGGATATATAGTGACATGTGTTGATACAACAAAGCCCAAAGGACTTCGCATGATCATATTATATACAAACCTGCAGTCCTCCCATGCAGGTCCTTCCAAGTTAGATCTTAGCCTTAGATTATGATTTTTGTGAAGGTTGAGAGGGAATTGGTTAGTTTCCATTGATTTTGGGTGACCCATTTGAAATAAGAAGTTTTCTGATGACAGGCTTTTGAAGAGATGATTTTGTTGTGAAAAATGTCTTTTTCAGGTTGTTAATATTTATAGATGAAAGTGATAGTTTCATATTAACATTTTACAAAGGTTTTTCTTTTCATCTCTCCATTTAAGACGATATCTATTGCAGTGAATATGACAGTCTACCAAGCCCTTTGTGTGAGTAAGCATTCAATAGCTAGGCGGCTACTTTTATAGCTCCTAATCATTTTGGTGCTTACGTGTTACTCTTAAACTCCTTATGACAAAATGATGTTGCATGAGTTGAAAATGTAAGATAAAAATTAATTTTTCTGAAGAAGAATTGTGACGATTGAATTTTCTGGATTTAATTTTATCTTCATGCACACATTCCCCCTTTTGTTTTTTTTAATAAAATACAAAAAAACAACAAAAAAAAATTAAACTAAGTACAACTATGAATTTATACAAATGGAATATGTATGAAGATATGGACCCTTGATGATTAATGATCGTTCTGCAGTTTAAACAAAATTTCTAATGAGTATCAAAATTTCTGATGTTTTCATCAGATTTTGTTTTTTTTTTTTTTTTTGATATTTCTTCAGAATTTCTGATAAATCATCACATTCATTGATGATCTATTAGACCTTCTAATGTTCCACCAGATAGATGGGTTTCTTCATCAGAACTTTGTTTAATAGTCCTTTTATTATTGTTCTTTTGATGATCATCAATTTGGTTTTCATTTTGTGTTGCTTTTATTTCTGAAAAAATTTCATCTTTTAAGTTAACCATCCCAAGTTTGCTGATCAAAAAGTTATATCTCTTTTCATCAAGAGGTTTTGTAAAGATATCAGCAATTTGGTTTTTCAGTTGGAACAAAATACATTTCAATGTTACCTTTCTCCACATGATCTTTTATGAAGTGATATCTGACATCTATGTGTTTGGTTCTGGAGTGATGAACTGGATTTTCTGTTATTGCAATTGCACTCTTTGAATCACATAGAATTGGGATCTTTGTCAGATTTACTCCATAATCCTTCAGTTGAGTTTGCGTCCACAACACTTGTGAACAGCAACTTGCTGCTGCAATATATTCTGATTCTGCTGTTGATGTGGCAACACAATTTTGCTTCTTGCTTGCCCAACATACCAATTTTTCCCCCAAGATTTGACAAGCACCAAATGTGCTTTTTCTGTCAATCTTGCACCCTGCATAATCTGCATCTGTGTATGCAATTAGTTCAAGGTTTCTATCCTTTGGATACCAGAGACCAAGTTCTGAAGTGCCTTTTAGATATTTGAAAACCCTTTTTACAGCTTTTAAGTGGGATTCTTTAGGATCACATTGATATCTGGCCAGAAAGCATGTAGCAAACATGATATCTGGTCTGCTTGCAGTCAAATATAGCAATGACCCTATCATTCCTCTATAGGTTTTAATATCTACACTTATTCCATCTTTATCAGAATCTAATTTGTTCCCTGTTGCCATGGGAGTTTTTGAAACAGAGCAGTTTTCAAGTGAATATTTTTGTAGAATTGTTTTCACATATTTGGGTTGACTCAAAAATATTCCATCAATTCTTTGTTTGACTTGTAACCCTAAAATTAATTCACGCATCATACTCATTTCAAAATGGCTGGTCATCAATTTTTGAAACTTTTTGCAAAATTTTTCATTTGTTGATCCAAATATAATGTCATCAACATATATCTGAACCAACAAGGTATGACCTTTGTGTGTTTTGAGAAAAAGTGTGGTGTCAATAGTTCCTTTGGTAAATCCAGAATTGATTAAGAAGTTTGATAATGTTTCATACCAGGCTCTAGGAGCTTGCTTCAATCCATATAAGGCTTTGTTTAATCTATAAACATGATTTTGAAATTTTGGATCAACAAAGCCTTCTGGTTGTTGCACATAAACTTCTTCTTCAATTTTACCATTCAGGAAAGCTGATTTCACATCCATTTGATAAACTTTGAAATCCTTGGATGCAGCATAAGCAAGAAAAATTCTTACAGCTTCTAATCTAGCTACTGGTGCAAAAGTTTCATCATAATTAATACCTTCTTGTTGACAGTAACCTTTGACCACTAACCTTGCTTTGTTCCTGGTGATTATGCCATTCTCATCAGATTTATTCCTGTATACCCATTTTGAGCCTATGACAGATTTGTCTTTAGGCTTGGGTACCAGATCCCATACCTTGCTCTTTTCGAATTGATCCAGCTCTTCTTGCATAGCTTGTATCCAGTCTGGGTCATTTAGAGCTTCTTTGGCAGATTTGGGTTCTATTTTGCTCAAGAACCCAGCATATGCACATTCATGTGCAGTTGCAAATCTTGTTCTCACACCATCAGCTGGATTGCCAATGATATCAGAATGAACATGCCCTTTGATCCATCTTAACCTGTTGTGAACAATTGTTGGTTCTGATGGATTTGAAGTTTCCCCCTGTTCAGTTGCCTCTGTTGGGTGTAATGCACCAGAATTTTGATTTTCTGATGTGCTATTGACTTGTTCTGCAGGTTAGTGCATGATATTTCTGATGATTTATATGTGAGAGATTTATCATGTTCTAGAAAATCTTCTGAAATCATTTCAAAGAGATGCTCATAATTTTCTTGTTTGTCAGAAAAATTGATTTCTTTCATGTATTCATCAGAAACCTCAGTTTCTGATGAGTCATCAAATGAGACATATAAACTTTCTCTGATTGTCCTTGTGTTAAGAGTAAAGATTCTATAAGCTTTTGAGGACAAAGAATATCCAAGAAAAAAATCTTTTTCTGCTTTTCTGTCAAATTTTTCAAGGCTTTCAAAATCATTGAAAACATGTAAAAATTTTACACTTGGAATCCTTCCATTTATAATGTTGTAAGGTGTTTTGTTTAGCCTTTTGTTGATAAGGGTTCTGTTTTGAGTAAAACATGCATTTGCAATTGCTTCTGCCCAAAAGTGAGTGGGCATTTTGGCATAGGCAAGCATTGTTCTGGCAGCTTCTACTAAGGTTCTATTTGTTCTTTCAACAACCCCATTTTGTTGAGGGGTTCTGGGAGCTGAAAAATCATGAGAGATTCCTTTACTCACAAGAAAGCTCTCAATTTTTGAATTTTTAAATTCTGTCCCATTGTCTGATCTGATCCTTTGGACTGTTAATTTTAACAGGTTTTCAATTTTCTTGATAAAATTAATGATCGGATCAGGTGTTTCACTTTTCTTTCTCAAAAATTCAACCCATGTATATCTAGAAAAATCATCAACTATTACTAGTATATATTTCTTTCCAGAAAAACTTTCTGTACTTATGGGTCCACACAAATCCATGTGTAAAAGTTCCAAATTTTGTGTAATGGAAGATTCAGAAATTGATTTATGTGAGCTTCTTTTGGATTTTCCCATCTCACATGCATCACAAATTTTATCCTTTTTAGAGGATATGAAAGGTAATCCTTTTACCAGACCCTTACTTGCTAGTTTGCTTAGGTTTTTGAAATTTAAGTGAGCCAACCTTTTATGCCACAACCAACTACTTCCTTATTTTTGAAAATAAACATAATTTTGGATGTTCATTTTCTTCTTTGAAATCAAAGTAGTATTGATTTCTTATTCTTTTACCACTTAAATATATTTTGTTATCATCCATACCTATTAGCAAGCATTTTTCTGGTAAAAATGTTACCTGAAAACCTTTGTCACAAAATCGACCACAGCTCAGCAAATTATACTTTAAGCCTTCAACATAGGCTACTCTTTCAATGGTCAAACATCCATACGTGATACATCTGTATCCCATGATCCTCCCTTTCACTCCATTTCCAAAGTTCACCATTTTACCCAGCTTTGAGACAAAGTTGCTGAGTAAGCTCCTATCCCCAGTCATGTGCTTGGAGCTTCCTGAGTCGCAGTACCAGATCTGCTGCACATGATGGTCCTGAAATGGAATGGTTAGAGGGTTTTAGGTACCCAGACATGCTTGGGTACTCTTTCTGATGATATTTTAGTCTTATTATTTCTTCTAAATGACCTTTCATCAGAATTTCTGTTATATGCTGAGCCATTAACAGGATTTTTCTTTTTCTTTTGGAGATGTTGTTGAACAAGCTTCAGTATGTCAACACACATACAAGAATCATCAGAAATTTCTGATATAGTTTCTTGTGATGGAATGATGGAATGATGGGATAATTTTGAAAAGATAAGTGAACTGCTTCTGGAGTTTTTACAAACTCTTGGTTGCATTCACTTCTTTTTGGTTCCAAGTTTGGCTTATCAAAGGAATATTCAGAACATGTTGATTTGCAAGTTTCAGAATCAGATTCTGATGTAAATTTATCAGAAATCTGTTGAGTTGCTTTTACAAAGACAGTGGGTTTGCTGTTACTTGTTCTTACATAACCCAAACCCTCTCCTTTGTTCTTTGGAGTGGACTCAATGAAATTTATAAATTCTTTTGCTTCTTGAAAACCTCTTACATTAATTTCTTTATCATTGATTTTCTTGTAAAGATCTCTTCTTTCATTTTCATAGAACTCGATTTTAGCTCTTTGATCTAAACTTTGTTCTATAAGTAATTGGTTTTCAAGAATAATTTTATTCAAGGTCCTCTGCAACTCATCAGATTTTTTACCATCTGATTGATGTTTAACTTGCAGGTTTAAAAAATCTGACATGAGCTCATTTAACTTGTGTTCAAGATCAAGATTGTCTAAACTTACCTGTTGTCCTGAAGTTTCTGGTATGTCTTCAAAAAGTGCCATGAGACAGAAGTCGGCCATTTCTTCTTCTTCTTCTTCATCAGAAGAGTCATCAGATAGCCATGTATCTGTCCCAGCAATTAAGCTGACTTGCTACTGTTGCTTCTTAGCTTCCTCAAACTTCTTTTCATAGTAAGCAACATCTTTCAGCTTCTTGGTCTTGCATTCTGATGCATAATGACCTTTTTGCTTGCACTTGTAGCACACCACCTCAGCCTTCCCTTTATCCTTAGATCTAACTTCTTCTTTAGATCTACCATCCATCCTTCCTCTATCACTCCTCTGGTATCTCTGGCCTCCTCCTCTCAACCTCTGCTCAAATGTTTTGGTGAGCAGTGCTATAGTTTCAGCAAAAGCTGAAAAATTTGATGATGTGTCAGAAGTTTCAAAACTCTGGCTGTTTGATGGTTGTGGATCATTGGAAGTTGTTACTCTTTGTGGGTTTGAGATAAGAGCTAAAGATCCCCCTCTTTGAATGGTTTCTTCAAATATTTCTTCCTCTCTGGGATCAAGATGCTGTATAAGTCATGAAGACTCATGTTTCCTAGTTCTAAGGTTGAGGACAAAGTCATTGTTAGACTCATCCATTCTCTAGGCAAAGCATCAGGAAATTTTATGTTTCTTTCATCATTTGATTTAGTTATACCAAATTTCTTTAGCTCGTTTAAAAGTTTTGTGAACCTTTGATATGTGTCATTTAACTTTTCATTAGGTAAACTTTTAAACCTTTCATAAGATGAGACGTTGTTTGTTCTCCTGTTTCTTCTCATCCTTTCTCTTCCTTCACAAAGATTTTCCAACTGATCCCATATTTCCTTGGCTGATGCACAAGCATCAACTTGTGAAAATATGTCATTGGGGATGGCCATAATTAAGAGTGATTTTGCTCTTTCATCCCCAGCTACCAGTTCCTTGTCTTCCGCGCTCCAGTTTATTTCACTTTTGGGAGCACGGGAAGCAGGGATTTCTGGTGTTTGGTCAGTTGCTGGAACTGCTGGTGTATCAGTCATTGGTATATGTGGACCCCTTTCAATGGATTGAAACAGAGCTCGGTCATGACCATTAAGGAAATTGACCATCCTGATTTTCCATTGGGGGTATTCATCTCTAACCAGTCGGAGGTTTAGACATAGAACCAATGTTAAAAGCATTGTTCCAGGATTGAAAGCTGGCCATATTTAGAAAAAAGAAGATGAGCGATTGATCATTTGAAAATAATTTATTCAATCTGCTCTGATACCAATTGTTAGACCCAGTTTGGCCTTAACAACTTCTTTTTACGTAATATGGCAAGTGATTTCAGTATATGTGAAAAAGATGTGCGGAAATGGAAATCAGATTTTCAAGAAACAAGACCTACAGAATTATCAAGTTTATATCACTTTGAAACAAAATAGTTTAACAAGGCGATTGTAAGATTATTATCTAATACAAATGAATCTTGAATTCTGTGGGTGAGAAGAGCAGTGGAGTATGGGTGTTTGTATGTGAATGCTAAGCTTCAAACTCAATTATCTTCTGTCTCTCGAGCCTTCTATTTATAGACGACTGTGTACAAGAGTAAACAATTGTTTATTCATGCAATAACTCCTGCATAAAGTAGCAATTTGACATATTCATTGAATCCATCGTTCAAGTTGCATTTGTAATCATGATAACCAATAATGTCATTGTGACAACCGTCACTTTTCCGTACATTCTGTACACTCAATAAACAATAATTTGTGCTTTAATGACTATGCATGATCTAGTTTACCAGACAAATAAATTTTTGAATTCCATGCAAGTGAATTCATGCATGTTTTATACTACCAAATATTGCTTAAAGCATTAACGAGAGCGTTGCGTCAGAAATACTAGTAAACTCACCGGTAAGACACAATGTGTCAACAGAACTGCAGCAGGCAGTCAGACATTAGAATTAGGGCCTAGGTGTAGGTCCAATGACAAGAATACATTAAAACCCAAGAGTACATACAAGGGTTTATGTATAAACTTTACGAAAGCTAAAATACGCACTAAAAAAGCACCCGAAACGCACTTTAAGTGCAGAATTTTATTAAATTCAACACAAATCAGCTTTTAACAACATAAATATTGTGCAGAACTGTCGTTTTATCATCCAGAATATTTCCCTAAGTGACGGGAATCGAAAATATTACAAAAAGGTACTTAACGACACTTTAAATGCTTATTAAGCACTTTAACGGATCAGTATCCAACCGAACAACCGGACTTTACCCGGAACATAAAAATATTGACAATGACATTGTTTTTCCTTTTCTGAGCTAGTTAGGGTCCCCGAACACCCTAACACCCGTTATGACACATAACACACTAATAACTAAATTAATCACCTAACTATCTTAACTAGTTACCTAACTAAATGGTTAAGATCTAACCATATAACCCCCCCCCCCCTAATGATTCGGTTCCCCTAGGGAACACACCATCCAACTTTTGATTATTTAAATCATGTATGTCTTATATCTAGACGACATATTGTTTAATGGTTAATAGCTCTAAATGGATTATAAGTATCCCCACAAGACCATTCATTTCATTCATTCCATACACCTCAACACTTAACCAAAAATTTCACTCTCCCTTCTCTTTCTTTGAAATCGACAGCCACCACCACACCACCATACAACCTCCTTCAAGTCACCTTCTAGCCATTTTCCATCCATACAAAGGTGCAAGAAGGTGAACAACGAAGCTTGGTGCGTACGGAAGTTGAAGGACCGCTCTCGTTTTCTTTTATCCACCACTTTTATGCTTTGAAACTCCCCTAGCCTTGTGCTAGTAGTAAGTGGTCTAAATCTTCATCTTGTTCTTGTCTTTGGTGGTTAATAGATGATAAGAATGATAAAAGTTAAGAAACTTTAAAGATCATGAACAAATGTTGAACATGATGTGTTAAAAGGTGGATAAAGAGAAGATATATGTGTAAAACATGATAAATCTGAGTAATACAAACACTAATCTGCTGTAAATAATATATGTTACGATATAAATCGTTATTAGGACAAATGGTGATCGTATGCGTGCGTTTTAGTAACATTTAATCTAAAAACAGCTTGTTGATCTGCATTTCCAGCCTCCTTTAACTGGCTGTAACCAGACCGTAACTCAACGAAAAATGTATTTTATGAAGCCTAGATTTATGTATTATGAAATACGGTTCTAATGGAACTGGAATCATAATTTTTAGACTTCGTTTACTATTTTTAAAGTGTCATTCCGTAACAGCAGCTAGAGCTGCATTTTTCTGCTGAAAATATACGTTCCGTTTTCTGTCATAACTTAAGTTCTGTGTAGGGTTAGATCATGAAACTGGTACTGTAGATGGATACTGATGTCGTAGTAATTTTCCCACTGGAATTTCGTCAATCCGACTTACAATGAATTTTTAGTGAATTATTCCGTGGGCTGCAGTCAGAAAATAATGAATCTGATTGCAGTCCGGAAAATGATTTTTAATAAAATATTGGTAATGAATCGGATCCCGAGATTTTTATACAATAATATTTGGATCGTTTAGCACGTTCTGTAAAAAGTTGAGAGTTTTTGAAATAAGGTAACTATTTTATTAAAATGCTCGAAAACAGCCCAGTTTTGGATATTTAAGTTGAAATGACATAAGTTGTAATTTGCGTGTCTAAATGTTGAGTATGTTATTTTAGGAAAAATATATATTTGTTGATTACTAGACTTTGTGCTAAATGTATGTGGTATGTATAATACATGCTAGTATATTAGGACTTGCAAATACACATACAACATATTTAGACAAATACATAATTCGGGTGCAAAGTGCAAAATACAAAATACTTATATTTATTTGTCGGGAAAATAATATAAGTAAGACACATAGTTAAAAATATAAAATATTTTTAACACAAGAATACGTACACAAAAGATAGTGACTTGTACTTGTGCGACACAAGTCTAGTGACTAACGATAATAAAACACGTTTAGGTCACGACGCTAGCAAAGCAAATCCGGTGAAGTTTACGACGCAAGGAACGCGAAGTTGTGAGTTCATGCTCCCCCTTTTCTCTAACTGTTTTTGGTTTTATAACTCTCAGGGGTGAAATACATGTTACAAATATTACAATTTTTACAAGTGGTAAAAACACAAGAAGCACTCTTGGTGAGAACGAGTACCGAGTGCAATACGAATTGAGAATACAAAAATACGAGAAGCACACTTGGTGAGAACGAGAACCGAGTATGATGTGCTTTAAGAAATGCCTAGAAAATACTAGATCATGTGAGCATAGACTAAATATTGAAATGCCATTAATACTTAATTAGGGACGAGGGTTAGATCTAACGGGTACGGCCGAACCCCACTCATGGTCAAAACTAGTACCTAGTAGTGCTTCGGAGTCCCAGTCGAGGGTAATCGACACAGTCGAGGTTAATCGACACAGTCGAGGTTAATCGACAAAATCGAGGGAAATCGACAAAGTCGAGGTTAATCGACACAGTCGAGGGTAATCGACACAGTAAAGGAGCCAACACTAATGCTCCATATGTTCTCACATGCCTTAAAGGAGCCAGTACTAATGCTCCATAAGTCCTCACATGCCTTAATGGAGCCAGCACTAATGCTCCACATGTCCTCACATGCCTTAATGTCTTTGTACAAACATTCAATTAGTACATGGTGTACACAAGAAAACTTGATTTATACAAGAATACTTTATTTATACAAGATACATACCATGTTTTCATACACGGTATGCAAAACGCATGAACTCGCTCAACTTTATGTTGATGTTTTTCCAAAATTACATGTATTTCAGGTGACAGGATGGATCTTGGGCACAAGTGTCGTAACTAGAAGTAGACTACAAGTTTAGATGTCATCCACTTTTGTTGAATTGTAACCTAGATGAAGGTTGTGTTTTAAAACTTAAATAACAAGTGTTTGTAATACTCAAAATTTTCCGAATGGATGAACATCGTTTTTAAATCATATAGTTGTTTATTATGATTGAATGCAATGATAACAAGCTAGTCACACATCATACGTTTCCGCAAAAGACAGGGTGTGACAGTTTGGTATCAGAGCTTCGATTGTAGTGAACTAGGATTCCTTCTCGAGTCTAGACTACAATCACTAGAGTTCTCTCACAAAAACATTTTACAAAAAGGTTTCCATTGCATTCACGTAAGCGCCAAGATCCACGAGTCAAACATTTCAAAAAGAGACAAGGCAAGGACATTAGTGAGGAATACCCTTAAAATAAGATGCCAATTAAGGCATAGTCTACACGAGTTAGACTTGCCAAAGACAAAATGACCCCCCAAAAATGAGAGTTATACATGATATGATACATTAAATTGCTTGATTATGCTAAGTAGCATATTTGTTATTGATATACATACATACGAATAAGTATACGGAATAAATATTGACGTGAATGCATACAAATAAGTGTACGGAATGATTATTGACGTGAATAAGATACTTTCGACTCCGACTCCTATTACTATACGTAACTCGCACAATGAAGCTACCGACCTCGCATCCTTTGCAAAGCTCATGGCTGGGAGTGATTACCAAACAAGATTCTGAGCTTACTTCCGTAGGAGATGGTTGCTCATCCCTCTCGAACGTGAAGATGCCAGACTACGGTGATGATGACGAGGCAGAAGCGGCAACCTTGAACGAATTCTTAATCAACGGGACGAGATCCCCGCGGCTTATGTGAAGCAAGATTGACGACATACTTGACCAGGAAAGGAAGATGAAGTATTCATCACGAAGGTGCCCCTCCAACTACTAGTAATCCTCTCCATTCCTATTCCATCTAATCATCGTGCCTATACGCGCGTAACGATAATGAGTGTTAGCGCGTGGACCACCGCAATGGTCCCATTCCCTGATAGAGGTATAAGGACAGTAGTGTCCCCTCCTTGTTTGATCATCGGCTTGAACGAGAGAAAATTTGGGGTAACTGTGCAAGACGATTTATTATTACGGGGGCCCACGTAATAACGACTTATAGTGCACAGAAATCTTGGTGGACTCTGCGTGTCGGGCTAATGAAAACTACATAAAATTAATCTATAGGTGTCCTCACCTTCATCTGGTAGAACAACACATAGATCAGTGCTTTAGCACGTTAGAAAGTAGGAAACCTGTCTTGCCTACTCCGTGTCTACCAGCATACGAGACGTTTGAGAAAACGATGTTTAAGCAAGAGAGGTGGAATAACATTCAGAAAGAATCGTGACGATACACTCTCTATCACCCCTACATGAACAACCCCATCTAAGGGAAAATATATGCATCAGTAAAGCTAAAGACCTAAGAAAAACCAATGTAGCAGGAAATAACTAAAACTTGAATGACCAAGGCGATGTAACCTCGAGTTCATTTCATGACAAACAATAAGCCAAGTTGGCAAGCCTATGTGGGGGCTCAGCAACTGTTTCCTCGCTCATACATTGATTATATATACATGTGAAATTGGGTGATTACATAATGGCTTATGGTGCTATGTATCTCATAGACAATTGAAATGTTGTCTAACCTACTTCATACCATTTTGGCAGAAGAGAATGCCGCCTAGGCGAGACACAAACACCAGTACGCTACTAAGAACGGAAGCCGAGCTGCAAGAACGAATCTCACAGGCCATTGCACGACATGAAGCCCTCCGCTCTAAGCACAGCGATGGCACTACTAGAAATAACCCTTCGACTGGCTGCACCTATAAGCAGTTCCTGGACTGCAAGCCATGGAATTTTTATGGCACAGGAGGTGCCGTTGCATTTGTACGTTGGACAGAAAAGACTGACTCCATTCTAAGAATGAGTAATTGTTCGCCCCAACAGAGTGTTACCTATATCTCAGGGTTATTCCTAGATGGCGCACTCTCCTGGTGGAACCTTCAGGTTCAAACCCTTGGTGCAGATGCTGCTTATGCACTGAGCTGGGACGAGCTCAAGGAAATGATGGAAAAGAAATACTGTTCTAGGGCTGAAATCCAGAAGCTTGAGGTGGAGTTCTGGAATTTGAAAATGGACGGACCGAAGATTCCTGAATACGTCCAGCGATTTCACGACTTGTCTAGAGTCGTCCCCTACTTAGTCAAACCAGAATTCAAAAGGATTGAACGATTCATTTGGGGACTTGCACCCCAGATCAGGGGCATGGTTACTACCTCAACCCTCAACCATTGCAGAGGCTATCGATATGAGTGTCACTCTTACTGAAGAGGCTCTATGTGCGGGAAAATTTTTGGAATCTGAGGGTAACAAGAAAGAGACTCACGTGGAGTCATCAGGCAACAAGAAGAGGAAGTCCTCAAATCTAAAGATGAGCACCCAAGTCAGCTGTGGAAGCTCTAAAGCAAACAAAAGAAAGAAAGTGAACCCGCTGCATGACAGGAAAGCTTCTAGAACCACTAATAAGGTTGGTGATAAGATTTACTCGGGTACTAAGCCTAGGTGCGAGGAATGCACTTTTCACCATAAAGGTCGATGTCTGAGGCCTAGGTGTGGAAAGTGTGGAAAAGAAGGACACAACAAGGACACCTGTTGGGCGAAGGACCCAGATGGAAGAAATAAGAGAATACCAGGATGCTACAGATGTGGTGAAGCGGGGCACTTTAGGAAAGATTGCCCTAAGAAGAACAAACAAGGAAGGGTTTTTCACAATTGAAACTCGTGAAGCACGCTAGGATCCAGATGCGGTTACGGGTACGTCCCCTATTAACCAACCTAATGCATCTACTTCTAATTAATACTGGCATCAATAACCTTACATGCTTAGAACTTAAGAAACTGCTTGGCCTAGTTTCAAGAAAAATAGACGTCCCGTACTCTTTAGAAATGGGCATATAGAAGGATAGTTTAAACAGTCGAAGCGATTAAGGATCGTATTTAGGGACTCAGAGGGCCGGAACCTTCTGTTACCATTGGATCGGAAATCCAAGTATACAGCTGAAGTCGCTCGATATGAGAAAATCAGACGCATCCCTCTTGCGCATGATGAAACCCAACTTTCCTGCAATAGGCGCAAGGATGCTAGACCCCATGAGGCGGCAAATCTACGACATCCTTCATTGGTCGAAGAGGCATAGAAACGCCTCCGAGTAGACTGCAGAGCCTGAGAACATCCCCGTGACGGAAGAAGTTCCAGTAGCCTTTGCGGAAGACTTGCCAGGAACGCCCCTCCGTAGCGACGAGAGGAGTTTAAGATAAATCGCGTGCCAGGAGCAGCACCAATACCGAATGACGCCATACCGACTAGCTTCGTCCGTAACGCATGAGCTTCGGACATAACTTCAAGAGCTGCCAGACAGAGGAAATTAAGGACATGACGCCCTTAGTTAAGGATATGAGGAGAAAGTTGGCAGTTCCATTTTGTGTAATTCCAAAGAATTGAGAATCAGAATCCTTTGCCAAGGACTGATAACATAAACAGACAAAATCGTAAGATCCTAGTTGCCACCCAAGGATCAACTTGAGGACAGGATGTCCACAACGGTGAATACAAGAAGGAAATACCCCTAAAACGACCTTTAGGACTCGCTTCGAACGTTACGAGTTCGTTGTCGTACCATTTGGCTTAACACATGCATCGACAATGTTCATGGACCTCATGAATCGAACGTGTAAGCCATACCTAGATAAGCTATATACTTATTGAGTACATTCTCATATGGCCAACGACCAAGGAAGGTCGTGAGCAACATCTGCAATTTACCTTGCAACTCTTAGAGAAAAGAATAGTTATGTGCCATGATGACAAAAAGCAGATTTCGAATTCGCAAAGTGAGAACGTTAAAATACATGATGGATAAGGACGAAATGTATGCCAACCCTGCAACCAAGAGCTAAGGAGCTAGGGTTGCAATTATGTGACACCTCTCGACAAAGTCTCGATTGTACGTCGATGCAAAGAGACCACAACATTGCATACGTGACACATTGATTAAGGTACCATGAGAAGAGACCTTGAGATAGATACAGTAATTGCACGCCGCAAACTGGAGGTCATTACCTGAAAGAAAACGTTGCACGATCTTTATTGATCACAAGGAATGCAGCACACCGATGATCGTAAGAACTCGAATATGAACTGAGCTGTTGAACGATGCAGACTGTATGAACACGATACGTGCTTGTGTGATAAACTTCATTAAAAAGTTGGAACACTCACTTACCCTTAGTAGAATTTTCCTACAACAGTATTTATCACACCGCCGTCTAAATCACTTCATGTGAAGCTTTAGATGGAACGCAATAAGTTAACCCCCGTCATGTTGGACGGAGACCAGAGATAAATAATCTACTGACCCGCGTTAGTTCGGGAAAATCTAGAGGCAAGGTCATTCAGATATGTGATTATATCGAGACAGCCCGTAAGATACAGAAAAATTACGCCGATCAGCGGCGGAAATCGTAATATTTTGAGACAAGAAGTGTGGTTAAAACGAGAGCCCCACCTAGAGAAGGCGTGGTGTGATTTGGAAAACGAAAAGGTTGAATCCCCGGTGTAGGGATCAGAACCATTGTTCACAAGATGAAGCTCCCAGATAAGATCAGTAGTGATCGCAACACATTCATGTGTCTAGTCTTTAGAGGAGTCTGACTCCAGGAACAGTCGTTGTTCCCACAAATAAGATTCACGTCAATGACAAACGATAGAAACCTGTTGAGGTTTTGGACCGAGAGTCCACAATACTATAGAAACCTGTTGAGGTTTTGGACCAAGAGTCTACAATACTATAGAAACCTGTTGAGGTTTTGGACCAAGAGTCTGCAAAACTATAGAAACCTATTGAGGTTCTGAAAGAAGAGTCCACAAGACACAGAAAAGACATGATCGATTTACTTGAGTATGATAGAATTCATGACATGACCCAGAGATTTCATGGGAACATAAAGACAAATCATAAATATAAGTGACGATGTTTGTTTCACAACTCCCCTGCGACCGATGGCATCGCTTGAATTTCGGGACGAAATTCTTTTAACGGGGGGAGACTGTGACAACCGTCACTTTTCCGTACATTCAGTACACTCAATAAACAGTAATTTGTGCTTTAATGACTGTGCATGATCTGGTTTACCAGACAAATAAATTTTTGAATTCCATGCAAGTGAATTCATGCACGTTTTATACTACCAAATATTGCTTTAAGCATTAACGAGAGCGTTGCGTCAGAAATACTAGTAAACTCACCGGTAAGACACAATGTGTCAACAGAACTGCAGAAGGCAGTCAGACATTAGAATTAGGGCCTAGGTGTAGGTCCAACGACAAGAATACATTAAAACCCAAGAGTACATACAAGGGTTTATGTATAAACTTTACGGAAGCTAAAATACGCACTAAAAAGCACCCGAAACGCACTTTAAGTGCAGAATTTTATTAAATTCAGCACAAATCAGCTTTTAACAACATAAATATTGTGCAGAAATGTCGTTTTATCATCCAAAATATTTCCCTAAGTGACGGGAATCGAAAATTTTACAAAAAGGCACTTAACGACACTTTAAATGCTTATTAAGCACTTTAATGGATCAGTATCCAACCGAATAACCGGACTTTACCCGGAACATAAAAATATTGACAATGACATTGTTTTTCCTTTTCTGAGCTAGTTAGGGTCCCCGAACACCCTAACACCCATTATGACACATAACACACTAATAACTAAATTAATCACCTAACTATCTTAACTAGTTACCTAACTAAATGGTTAAGATCTAACCATATAACCCCCCCCCCCCCCAAACGATTCGGTTCCCCTAGGGAACACACCATCCAACTTTTGATTATTTAAATCAAGTATGTCTTATATCTAGAGGACATATTGTTTAATGGTTAATAGCTCTAAATGGATTATAAGTATCCCCACAAGACCATTCATTTCATTCATTCCATACACCTCAACACTTACCCAAAAATTTCACTCTCCCTTCTCTTTCTTTGAAATCGGCAGCCACCACCACACCACCATAAAACCTCCTTCAAGTCACCTTCTAGCCATTTTCCATCCATACAAAGGTGCAAGAAGGTGAACAACGAAGCTCGGTGCGTTCGGAAGTTGAAGGACCGCTCTCGTTTTCTTTTATCCACCACTTTTACGCTTTGAAACTCCCCTAGCCTTGTGCTAGTAGTAAGCGTTCTAAATCTTCATCTTGTTCTTGTCTTTGGTGGTTAATAGATGATCAGAATGATAAAAGTTAAGAAACTTTAAAGATCATGAACAAATATTGAACATGATGTGTTAAAAGGTGTGTAAAGAGAAGATATATGTGTAAAACATGATAAATCTGAGTAATACAAACACTAATCTGCTGTAAATAATATATGTAACGATATAAATCGTTATTAGGACAAATGGTGATCGTATGCGTGCGTTTTAGTAACCTTTAAACTAAAAACAGCTTGCTGATCTGCATTTCCAGCCGCCTTTAACTGGCTGTAACCAGACCGTAACTCAACGAAAAATGTATTTTCTGAAACCTAGATTTATGTATTATGAAATACGGTTCTAATGGCACTAGAATCATAATTTTTCGACTTCGTTTACTATTTTTAAAGTGTCATTCCGTAACAGCAGCTAGAGCTGCATTTTTCTGCTGAAAATATATGTTCCGTTTTCTATCATAACTTGAGTTCTATGTCGAGTTAGATCATGAAACAGGTACTGTAGATGGATACTGATGTTGTAGTAATTGTCCCACTGGAATTTCGTCAATCCGACTTACAATGAATTTTTAGTGAATTATTCCATGGCTGCAGTCAGAAAATAATGAATCTAATTGCAGTCTAGAAAATGATTTTTATTAAAATATTGGTAATGAATCGAATCCCGAGATTTTTACACAATAATATATGAATCGTTTAGCAGCTTCTGTAAAAAGTTGGGAATTTTTGAAATAAGGTAACTATTTTATTAAAGGAGCCAACACTAATGCTCCACATGTCCTCACATGCCTTAATGTCTTTGTACAAACATTCAATTAGTACATGGTGTACACAAGA
The DNA here is from genome assembly GCF_002127325.2 of Helianthus annuus. Lineage (NCBI taxonomy): Eukaryota > Viridiplantae > Streptophyta > Magnoliopsida > Asterales > Asteraceae > Helianthus > Helianthus annuus. Next base: position 100,150,233 of record NC_035448.2, on the reverse strand, counting down.
AAACTTGATTTGTACAAGAATACTTTATTTATACAAGATACATACCATGTTTTCATACACGGATAAATATACTTTAAAATAACCCTACACGATGTTTATACCCTTAAACAAATAAATCATGGATCATACGAACCTGATTGTGAAGGAAAGTGAGGAATTACAAACTACAGGGGTTAAATGTGTCAACATGTTTAAAGTATACCTCTGAGTGACCTTTTAGTTAACCAAAGCTTTGTAATGATTAATTATACTCACGAGAATAAGTGAAAAAAAATTTCACAAGGTTTCGATAAAGTATGAGAAAGTTATGGCAATATTCGCATACGAGGGGTTAAAAGCGACAACGTTGAAATTTAAGGCCTTACGGGTGATCAGAAAGTTAACCAAGGACTTAAAAGTGTCTGATAATCCCTTGGAACCCTTAAAAGTAAGGTTAGAGGGCTAAAAATGCAAGAACAAGACTTAAAACCACGTTTAAAAGGACCAGGGGCTGAATTGCAGTTAGCTGAAACTTGTTAGGCTGGTTCTGGAAGGCTAGGCGGCCCGCGTAAGAGTGTCCTATGAGCTTACGCGGCCCGCGTGAGCAGTACAACGACAGATTACACCTGCAGATGCCAGTTCAGGTCTGTAACCGACTTTGGAGCCTGTAAAAAGATACCAGGGGCTGTGCAAATGGATTTTCATGCACTAGGGACAGTTGTGATGATCTGAATCCATGCATAGAGTTATTTGGCATCATCTTGTGTGATCAAATTCCCTATATAAGAAAATCTAAACTGCAACATTGGGCACTTGCACTTGGAAACTTGCATAGCTTCACTTCTGGAGAACTTTGGAGCTCATTGTCACGGGCCAAATGTTTGAAGATCGCAATGCTATGGGCTGTGCTTGAACGCTTGGGTCACTGGCTAGTCCTGGACTTTATCGGGGGACGGAGTCAGTGTCAATGAAGAGGTGTACGTGCCTAGTCGTGCAAACGACGAACGCACCACTGGTCGAGAGCTGGCGCCGCTCTCCTGATGAGTCCAAGGCAGGACGAAACCAGTGACCCACACAAAGAAGCGGGATGGATTGGCTTGTCCCCGGGACTTGGGGATGCCACACGGGGGTCGGAAACTAACCCCGTGACAACTTGGTATCAGAGCAGAACGATTCTCGGATACGTTGGAACGTGACTCTTAACCAAATGAGCTTAACATTTAGAGTATGGTTGCGCAATGGTGGTGGGAGAAGACCAAATATGGGTTTGCTTCGGCAAAGGTCTTTGTACTCCGCGAGTATGGGATCGTGAGAGCCGCTCAAGTATAGTTGCAGTGAAGCCCTCCGTGTTATGTTCAAAAATCTACGGTCCAAGCAGCGCCGTAAAAAGGAAGTTTTGTGAAAGCTGCTACAATTATTCAGGTTCCCCATATTCCTGAAACAAGGTGAAACATCGGCACCTAATCCGATGCGGCGGACGTCAGCGCCACTTAAAACCAAAACTGACGTACTATATTGAACATGCACGACAGAAGATCATTGTTGCTGTGCTTTCGGGTGTCCTACCCTCCCAAAGTGAATCATGCTCAACATAAGGGGATCATGCATTGTCAAGTATGCGAGCTGGTATGGGACGGCGAGCATGCACGAGGACGTGCATGAAATGGTGGTGGGAGAGTGTCACGGGCCAAATGTTTGAAGATCGCAATGCTATGGGCTGTGCTTGAACGCTTGGGTCACTGGCTAGTCCTGGACTTTATCGGGGGACGGAGTCAGTGTCAATGAAGAGGTGTACGTGCCTAGTCGTGCAAACGACGAACGCACCACTGGTCGAGAGCTGGCGCCGCTCTCCTGATGAGTCCAAGGCAGGACGAAACCAGTGACCCACACAAAGAAGCGGGATGGATTGGCTTGTCCCCGGGACTTGGGGATGCCACACGGGGGTCGGAAACTAACCCCGTGACATCATGCACACTTCTTAGGCTTCCTAATCGTGCATAGGACCCTTGTAAGTGTCCTTAACCCTTCCTAATTCAGTTTAGCTTAGTTAATTAGCTTAAAGTCAAACCGTCATAATTAAGGTTTGACTTCGAGATTAATCAATAATTATCCAGTCAAATCTCGAATTGAAAGTACCTATGAGTTGGTAATTATGTGGGTAATAAACCCTTAAAAGGGCACCCTCTGATTCCCACTCTAACTAGGTCAATTGTCGGGTCAAGGATAATCCTAAAAAGTCAACAGAAAGCTTATTTTCAAATTAATGCATAATTAGCAATGTAGGAGCCATGCAACCTGTTTTATCATTAATATAACTTGGTAATTAATGTAAGAACATGTCTAAACATGTTCAACTCGACAATTTTCAGTTTAGGCTCGGTTCGGAACCGAAAGTCGCATAATTTGACTTCTGCTTTCACTTTCACTTCTGACCCATTTAAGCATAGTTTAGAAATGCCTTAGAGCCTTATTAGGACTAGGTTTCATGTTAGTATAACCCTCTGTGATTATACAACTTGGTTCATTAGTTATCTAAATCATTTGCATGTTTCCGTTAAATGCTTAAATATTGACTATTATGCCCTTTTCTCCTTAAAACGTGATTTTTGAAAAAGTAAAAGAGTAGAAACCTTCATTACTGATTTATAAACTTGTCCCTAAAATTTGACATCAGTTTGAGGTCTAGATTAGGAGTTATGCTCATTAGCGTAAATGAAAAGCTCTTTATTAATTAAACGGCATAATTAACATATAGCCTATTTAAACCCAAATCTTTATATAAAACTTTTTACCCACTGATGTAATATAATATTTTGGGATTTTTGAAGATTTTTATTTATTTTTAGGCTGAGCATAACATAGAACTCTAAGCTTGATTCGGTTATTGTCGGTTTTGCCCTTTTTGACTATAAAATGAGTTTTACAAATCCTTTTGATACCAAACCTTTTTTCTACTGATCTAATATGATAAATAAAATGTTTTGAGCCTTTTGGAATAATAAAAATATCAGCTTCCCTTTGAAAACCCGGAAATGGCTCCAAATTGCCTTTTTATGCGTTTTAAGCGGATAGTATGTATTAAAACCATATTAGATATGTAAGACTTGATACCTACTGATATTTTAAGTAAACTTTTATATTCTAACAGTAAGTAAAAGTTTTTGAATTCAGATTCCAGATTTGACCTTTAAACCTTAAGTGAAATTACCAAAATGCCCTTTCGGTGCATAGTATGGTTAGAAATGATAAATTTCACATATAGGTTATACCCTACTGATATAACTTAGTAAATTAAGTATTTTTATTGATTACATCAGACCCAAAACTCAGAATTATATTTAAACTCTTTTATAACCTTTTAAATGACCAAAATGCCCTTACGGGGCATAATTTGAGTTTAAAATCATTTAGGGCATAATAGAAGATATATTACTGATATCACAACATATTTAATGCATATTAACTTAGGAAACCTGTATATGACTCTTATGGTTACCCATTACGCATTATTCGCGTTCGGTTCGGTTATGTAACTAGTTTGCATAAATTGACCAAAACGGGTCAAACCTTATCATTTTTGTCTCAAAATCCAGAATGTGTTTAGTTTACCCATATTAAGCAAGTCTTCAAACTTGTTGGGTCTAAATCACATCTATTCCGGTTTTCGTTTCTTCATGCGTTTAAACCGTATCTTCCTTTAAAACTAACCGGTCTAAGCTTAGGCTAAATTAAAGACCCGTTAGGAATCTAATAGGTTATTATAAACCTTCGTTCCAGAATTGGAGACCCGGTAAAAGCTACGTGCACTTGCTTATTGTGATTATTACTTGCAAAGGTAAATACTTTTAACTTATTTTCCCTATACGGGCTTGGGGTACGGTATATAAAATACCGCTTGGTCGGGCATTGAATCTTTAATCGTATGAAGGTTAACTTATTGAAATGACCCGTTTAAATTGTTTTGTTTGCTTAAAGCCTTTGGGGAGTTAATGACCATGTCCCGGATATCCTTGGCATCATTCACAGAAATGGCCACGACCTTAGCACACGCGGTGCATTTATAAATAATAAGGTATAACCGCCGGTTTCGGGAATAACTCGCCGCGGGACTATACCATGTGGTGTGTCTATTAATCTTTAACCCGGTGTTCAACCCGGGCTACTGAACGTATAAGAAACATGTAATTCTTTTACAAGTTTATATATAAATAATTATCCCAAGTTATCAAATCTTTTGTGCCACGTGCATTCAAATCAATTTTTAAACATTTTCAAAATGAGTCAGTTAAATTGTATTTACCAGTGTAAACTGACGTATTTTCCCAAAAAGGCTAAGTGCAGGTACTAATCGGAATAGGCTGGTCTCTCCTAGCATCAAATAGAAGTCTCGCAAGCTTAGATGCCTAAAGTCTGTTGAACAAAGTTTCCTCTTTATTTTGATCCGCATGTGGATCTGTTTCAACTATTTTGTGATACTTAATATTACAATTTATTCGGTTGAAATAAATCTATCTTTTGCTTCCGCTGTGCATTTAAATTTGTGTTGTTTGACTATGATGATATCAACTACGTCACGATACTCCCCACCAGGCCCACCGGTAATATGTGGAAATATCGGGGTGTGACAGGTTGGTATCAGAACTAACACTGAGTGAATTAAACACTAGCCTTTTGTGTTTAACCTCGAGTCTAGACAAATAACATAGTACAAATTCTGTTTTTGTTTTATTTTTGTCTTTTATATATATATATTTCTTGTTGTTATCTTTATTTGTGTTGACAGGTTTCATTATGCCGCCACGATTCAGAAGGGGTAGAGGCAAGGCCCCAGTGACGGGCCATGATCACGAGGCCGGACCATCACACCGGCGCACGCCATCCATCACCATGAGCACCAGTCCCCAAGAACCTTGGAGGACTTACAATGAACCGGGAAGGCGATCCGTCTCCCTAAGCTCCTCACCATCCTACCTCCACTCTTTTAGGCCTCAGTCTGAGAATGAGCCCAACAACCCCCAAACTTCATTCATACCTCTTCAGCGATCGAATTCGCACCACTCTTTTGGCGACCCCACTCATGTCTTTCAAATCTGGTTCAACCCGGCAAACTACATTCAAGAACCAGTGGGTTTTAACCCATTGGGACCAGAGGACCATTTCTCGGGCGATAACGCCATGGATATGGACGAGGACACCGACCCTGCTGAGCCACCGTCCGGAACCTCGAACCATCACATCGAAATCTCTGATGGGTCTTCCTTTCATGGATTACCTTACCGTGGTCCTGACAGCTACCAGGCGAGATTCGCCTAATACGAATGGTATTTTACACCTTCGTACCACTCCTCGCCCCATCAGCAGCAGCAGCAGTAAGAGGATCCCTCCGAGGATTCTCGTTTTGTGGCAGTCACTCCGCCACCACCACCACCACCAGTTGAGCAACCGCCTCCGGAGCCACCGAGGCGGAGAAGATCAAACACACGGATGTCCGTGCGAGGAGGAGTCCGCATCAGAACTCCTCAACCCTCGAGTGGCAGCCACTAACCCCCACTCCAAGAAGAACCGCAGATGGGGGGACCATCAAACCCTGTCTCGGAAGCGGACTCGGCGCCTATTGCGCCACCACCATTGGGTTTTGGTAACCCAATTCCTACATACGCCGGTTCAGCGGCGTATAACCCATTTGAGCAGCCGACCCACACCAACTACAACTATGCGGATGTTGATCCGTACCAGGCCGGGTGGGACTACAACGCTCTACATCCTGAAGGGCCCTATGGTGGTCCTTGGACCACTGGGTACCCACCTTATGTGTACCAGCACCCGCCACCTCCTCAACCTCTGCATCAGCAACCGCCGTAACTGATCCCGCCGGAACGCCAGCAGGAGGTTCTTGGGAGGTTGAACCAGGTTGAGTGGTAGGTTCAAAGAGACCGCAGGGAACGTCAAGGCTTCTTCAAGGGTTTGGCAAGCCTGATCAAAGGAAAGTCCAAGAGAGGGGATTTTTGAAGATCCTTGCTTATTTTATTTATGATGTAATCATGTCCCTGCGTGGACATTTATTTCTGTACTCAGCCCCTGCATGGGCTTGTCTTTTAGTATTCTGCCCCTGCGTGGGCATGTCTTTCTGTTGAACCCTGCGTGGGTATGTTTGTTTGTTTAAGCCCCTGCGTGGGCATGTTATTTCTTAGAAGTCCCGTTTAGGGCAAAAGTTTGTACTATTTGAATTTGTAATGGAATGATTTTAATTTTCATATTTGTTGCTAATTATATGCATGAACATAAAACATAAAATAAATGAAAATAACATTCCTATTATAAGATCTACCATTATAATAAAATGGCAAAATCTAAAAAGGACAAGACCTAGCCATGTGTCATCTTAAGACAAGGCCAAGATGGTAGTTCCATAATTAGATTCAGATACATATAAACATCTCAATTTAGGATTGTTCTACGTTAAATATTAAAAGAGTCTTAAAGGTAAAACCTAGTCTATATGTCGTTGCAGACATGGTCAAGATGGTAAAACCTACACAAAAGATTCCAATTCTTGTTAACATCTGAAAGCATGTTAACATTCTTGGCAAACTATGATTCGATAAAATCACATAAGTCATCTTTAACTTGGGATATTTCAATTTCCCTTATTTATATAACCATATCTTAAGGATGAAGTGCCTACGGGCTATAATTAATGTCCTTTGGGACTAAAGACAGTAGTAGCCTACAACTCACTGTCTAGAGAAGGTGATGAACTTTGATTCAAACCTTAATACCTCGATTCTGTAAAAATCCTGGTTTATAAATTAATCTGTCTGTGTGACTAGGCTTTTGTGCTATTATGTGTAATTAAGGATTGTAATGAAGATCCTGAATATACTTATCAAATTAACCAGAATAAGTTATTAAAAACCATGGTTAATAAATTATAAAATGCTGTAAAACCTTCTAAATAAACCTTGTCAATTATTTCTTTTATGTAGCAATTAAAGCTACATGACTAGGTCAGAAGAGGTAAACAGTCATCCGGTGGAAAACCATGAAAATGCTAAGATACAAGTGACCGGAGCAGAACTGCAAGCATTAGTAGGTAATGCTGTTGCAAAAGCTATGGAGCGGCTGTATAGTGAATCTAGCGGGACTCGAAGCAGAACCCTATCCACACCACCCTCTAAATCTGTCCCTAAAACTCATTCAGAAGCCCACAGCAAACCACCCTCTATCCAACCTAAGCCCAAGAAAGAGGATGTTCAACATTCCTCAAACCAACACAGCATTCCATCTAAGAGAATTGTGCTAAATCAAGAACCACGTGCTAAAGGTTGCACTTATAAATACTTTGTTTCTTGCAAACCCCGGGATTTCACGGGGGAAAAGGGGCAGTGGATTGTATGACATGGTTGGATGAGATGGACACTGTGGTAGATATCAGCGGTTGTGCTGAAAGGGATATTGTAAAGTTTGTATCCCAGTCTTTCAAGGGTGAGGCCCTAGCCTAGTGGAGGTCGTTGATTCAAGCTACCGGGAAGACTCTATTGTACAATATGACGTGGGATCAATTTGTTACCCTCATCAAGGAGAACTACTGCCCTCAGCACAAGGTTGAAAAGATTGAGTCTAATTTCTTATCGTTGGTTATGAAAAACCTAGACTGCCAAGCCTACCTTACGAGCTTCAACACAATGTCCAGGTTGGTTCCTTACCTTGTGACACCAGAACCCAAGAGGATAGCTCGTTTTATTGGGGGTTTAGCCCCAGAAATCAAGGTAAGTGTAAAGGCCTCTCGGCCAGCTACTTTCAGATCTGCAGCTGATATATCTTTGTCCCTCACACTGGACGCGGTCAGGCAGAGATCGCTGAGGAACACTGATGCTAAGAAAAGGAAGCGTGAGGATGACAACTCACGACGGTCAGATAAGAAGCATAAGGGAAACCATGACCACAAGAAAGGTTCTGGATCTAAGAAGGATGGTCATCAGATGGGTGATAAGCCCAAGTGTAAGGTCTGTAAGAAGCATCATTTTGGGAAATGCAGATATGAGTCGAAATCCCAGTCACAGCCAAGGGCATGTGGGATTTGCAAATCTTTTGAACACAAGACTCTCGATTGCAAGAAGATAAAAGACGCAACGTGCTACAGTTGCAACGAGAAAGGGCACATTAAGTCATATTGCCCAAAGTTCACAAAGAAGGCTGAGGAGGGAAAGAAGACCAATGCTAGGATCTTCCAGACGAACGCACAGGAGGCTATTCAGAACGACAATGTGATAATAGGTACCTTCCTCAGAAATGATGTTTATGCAAGAGTGTTGTTTGATTCTGGTGCTGATAAGTCATTCGTAGATAATAAGTTTTGTGAGTTATTGAAATTGCCTGTTAAAACCTTAAGTGTGAAATATGAGGTCGAGTTAGCTGATGGAACCATAGAAACCGCATCAACCATATTAGATGGATGTGTTATATCCATTAGGAACTACTCTTTTCCATTATCCTTGCTTCCTTTGAAATTAGCCGGATTTGACATAGTTTTAGGCATGGATTGGTTATCTAATAACCAAGCCCAGATCGTTTGCAACAAGAAGCAAGTGGTGGTCAAGACTCCATCTGGTGAGTCACTTACCATTCAAGGAGATACCCGGTATGGATTACCTGAGCAAGTGTCTATGCTCAAGGCATCTAGGTATCTGAAGAAGGGTTGTGTCATTTATATGGCACATGTGACTATTGATGAGCAGAGGCCCAAGGTTGAAGATATTCCAGTCATTTCAGAATACCCTGAAGTATTTCCTGAAGAACTACCTGGTTTACCACCAGATAGGCAAGTAGAATTCAGAATTGACATCATCCCTGGAGCGGCGCCTGTTACGAGAATGCCTTATAGGTTGGCACCAACAGAGATGAAGGAATTGAGGACGCAGCTAGATGATTTGCTAGCAAAGGTTTTATTAGACCTAGTTCGTCTCCTTGGGGAGCGCCAATCCTATTTGTCAAGAAGAAAGATGGGTCGATGCGTCTGTGCATTGATTACCATGAGCTTAATAAGGTTACTATCAAGAATAGGTATCCTTTGCCAAGGATCGACGATCTGTTCGATCAGCTACAAGGGGCAAGTTACTTCTCAAAGACCGATTTGAGGTCAGGCTATCATCAGGAAAAGCTCTATGCCAAATTTTCAAAGTGTGAATTCTGGCTTCGTGAAGTCCAATTCCTTGGACACGTGATTAGTGAGCGTGGTATCCAAGTAGATCCCGCTAAGGTTGAAGCTGTCATGAACTGGCAAGAGCCAAAGACGCCTACCAAGATTCGTAACTTTTTAGGACTGGCAGGATACTACAGGCAATTTATTGAAAACTTCTCAAGAATTATAGCACCCCTGACTCTTCTCACCCGCAAGAATAGCAAGTTTGATTGGGGGCCTAAGCAGCAGGAATCTTTTGATATTCTGAAGTAGAAGTTGAGCAACGCCCCAGTATTAACGTAGCCTGATGGAATTGATGAGTTTGTAGTATATTGGGATGCATCACACACCGGGATGGGATGTGTGCTTATGCAAAAAGGCAAGGTCATTGCCTATGCTTCACGACAGTTAAAGGTGTATGAGAAGAACTACACCACCCATGACTTGGAGCTGGGTGCCGTTGTATTCGTACTAAAACTGTGGAGGCACTACTTATATGGAACTAAGTGTTTGATCTATTCTGATCACAAAAGCCTTCAACACTTGTTCAATCAGAAGGACTTGAACATGAGGCAGCGACGATGGATGGAAACTTTAAATGATTATGACTGTGAGATACGATACCATCCTGGCAAGGCAAATGTAGTCGCTGATTCCTTAAGTAGAAAGGAGAAAGTGAAGCCTATAAGAATCAATGCCAAAAGCATTGAGATAAAGAATGGTTTGAATGAAAGGTTGTTAGCTGCGTAGAAGGAAGCTGTATTGGAAGCTAACTATCCTGATGAAAAGCTAGGAGTAACTGAAGAACAGTTATCCTATGACAAGGACGGAATCCTAAGGTTAAATGGACGAATATGGGTCCCAGTTTATGGAGGACTTCGGGGTGTTATCCTCCAGGAAGCCCATAGTTCTAAATATTCCGTTCATCCTGGAGCTGATAAGATGTACCACGATCTGAAGGCGAATTATCGGTGGATAGGCTTGAAGAAATCTATAGCTGCCTATGTAGCTAAATGTTTGACGTGTGCGCAAGTCAAAGTTGAACATCAGAAGCCGTCAGGTTTGCTACAACAGCCTGAGCTTCCCACATGGAAGTGGGAGATGGTGACAATGGATTTCATCACCAAGTTGCCAAAGACAAAGAAAGGAAATGATACTATATGGGTGATAGTAGATAGGCTAACTAAGTCAGCACATTTCCTACCCATTAAGGAGACTTATAGCTCCGACATGTTAGCCCAATTGTACGTAGATAAGCTTGTAGCTTGTTGGACCCAGTTTGGCCTTAACAACTTCTTTTTACGTAATATGGCAAGTGATTTCAGTATATGTGAAAAAGATGTGCGGAAATGGAAATCAGACTTTCAAGAAACAAGACCTACAGAATTATCAAGTTTATATCACTTTGAAACAAAATAGTTTAACAAGGTGATTGTAAGATTATTATCTAATACAAATGAATCTTGAATTCTGTGGGTGAGAAGAGCAGTGGAGTTTGGGTGTTTGTTTGTGAATGCTAAGCTTCAAACTCAATTATCTGCTGTCTCTCGAGCCTTCTATTTATAGACGGCTGTGTACATGAATAAACAATTGTTTATTCATGCAATAAGTCTTGCATAAAGTAGCAATTTGACATATTCATTGAATCCATCGTTCAAGTTGCATTTGTAATCATGATAACCAATAATGTCATGCTTCGGTCATTGGTGGAAGGATAGAATTGTGATTTTAGACAAGTGGGGTTTTCATCAGAATTTCTGATAAACCACTTCATCAGAAATTCTGGTGAACAAATCATCAGAAAGTCTGATGATCAGAATCGTCAGAAACCGATGATATTTCATCAGAAATATCATCAGATCCATCAGAAATAACCTTCTCTGATAATCCAAATCAACTCTTGATCAACTTGTGATTCTTTGAAGTAGATGCTTTGCATTTCGGTTGTCCCATCCGATCTTCTTCTTCTTGTTGTGATCTTCAGGACTGTTATCTCTTCAGAGATCCAGTTGATTGAGATTTTCTTCAATACTTACAAATAAAGTTTCCTAACAGTTTCCCCCTAAGTATTGTGAGAAAATGAACTACCTATATCCAATGTAAACAACTTTTAACTAATTCTTGAATAGAAAAATCAAGCAACTAAGTTTCAGAAACATAAAACATAAACAAACCAACCATTGTTCAAAACAAAAAAAAAAAACTTTGAATATTGTTCAAAAATAACAATATCTCATCAATTCATTAATTGATCTTCACTCCACCTCTGTATTTGTCTCCTGGTTTCAGCTTTTTCTTGTGATCAATTGCTTTTTGAGTTTCCTTGTACATTGACTTGTACCATCCTCTTGCTTCCATCCAGTTTTCAATACAATCTTCAATTGTTTTTCTCAGCTTTTCATTGTTCTTTCCCTTCTTCTTGAGCTGCTCTTGTTTCTCATTTATGAAGTTTCTTATATATTTTAAAGTTTGGTTTGAATACCTGCAAATTTCACTGATTTTGAATAGAGCTTTCTCTACATTAGCATCTTTGAAGATTGCACATATTTATGGTGTATCAAAGATTGCTCCAGTTCTTGCTAATTTCGAAGGAATTTCAGCTGGAATTGATGTGTTGGGAGGAGGTATTAACACTTTGGTGCTATACTCAAAATTGATACATAGATCAAAGTCTGCCAGTGCTGCTCTTTTGTATACTTTTGCTCCTGCACTTTTAAGACTATCAAAGGCTCTTCTGATCACCACTGAACTACATTTCCATTCATCAATGATATTCTTCATTTTGACTATATCCATTGGGTGAACATCATCAGCCAGATCTGCATCAGTAACCTTTTGAACATTTTTTATCTTTTCTGACCAGGGTATACTTGTTTTGACTTTCATTTCCTAATATGCCTCCTCCAGTGGTCAAAGTATCAATTCTTTCAATAGATACTATTGGATTGGTCAAGTGTTTGTGCAACATTACCCAGCTGCCATTGTTTCTTTCTTCAATAATACTCTTACTCATTGGTGAGGGTGGCCTTGTTGGGTTGTCTTCTGGACTTTTCCAATAGTAGTGCTTCAGATGTTCTTTCGGATACATGATTGTGTGTAGATCACCTTCCAGCACCATTGATTCTTTGATGTTGCCTTCTGAATCTTCTCTCATTATTTTTCTTGGCCTTTTTGAAGAGGTCACTTCATGTTCCATTCTTCTCTTCTCTTTTGTATCCATCCTTATGCTTAATTATGTTTCTCCAGTGATGGTTGTAGAAGATAGTTGAACTGGAACACGTTCTTTCTGTTGGATCTTTGAAGTGTCTGACTTTGGGACATTTGGTGGAGGACCCATGGGTAACTTTTGTTTATCTGGAGGTGGACCCATGGTCTGCTTCTGTTTTTTGAGCTGTTGAAGTTGCTGTTTGCTTGGTTTGTTCTTGTTGAATGGTTTCTGTTTGATGAGTTTCTGACCCTTTTGCTTGTTTTTCTTGTGGAATTGGAGCTTTTAGTTCATGAAGATCAACTTTTGCCAGTGTGGCAACATTGTACTGCAATCTTTTTACTAATAAGTGGATATTAGTAAGAGCTTGAGTATTTGTTTCTTCTTGCTTCTTCATCTTCTGAAACTCCTGACTTTCCTTATTTCTTTGTGCAGTCAATTCCATTAATAGTTTCTCAAAAGCCTCAGTCATGTTGTTGTTGTTGGCTCTAAGCAACTGTATTTCTTTAAGAATCTTTCCTGAACTTGACCTTTCTCCTGCAGTTGCAACCTCAATCATCTTTTTCTTGATATCACGCAGTTCTTTAAGAGCTTTCTCAATTTCTGATGAGCTCTCTTTGTTTTCTGCAGATTTTTGAATTGTTTTGAGAGCTGCATTATTTTCTTCTGTTTGTTTCTGCACAGTTTTGACAGTTTCTGATAAAACCTTGATTTCTGATTTCTTTTAGTATCAGATCAAGTTTTTCTTCCGTGGCTGTTTTCACAGTAGCAGTTATGTCTTCAAGTTCCTTGTGAAGTTATTTAGGGGACATAGATTGATGTCCTTGGGAAATAGGAGAAACAACAGATGTTTCTCTTCTAACACCAGCAGAAAACACATTTTCTGATGTTCTAAGGTTAAGAGGATTGGAAGAATCCAAATTCTCTGTTCCCTCACCAGAAAATTGAAACAAATTCAAGTCTTGGTTTTCCTCATATCCTTGAACCCTTTCAAGTTCTCCATGAGTTATTGAGAAACTCTTATTTTTCTCATCCAGGTTTCCTTGATCAGTAGACTGATCTCCACCTGTTGCCACCACATTTTCCTCCTCAAAATCTGATTCAGAAAATGGGTTTTTGGATTACTCACATATTGTTTTGTGGAAACAGTACCTTTATGTAAAATTTCAGATTTTCCTTGAATTGATTCATCAGAATCACTCTCAGAAAAATGAAGTAAATTCAGTTTGGAGTGTTGTTCACCTGTTTCTCCCATTTGTGAGTCTTCAGCATGATGTTCTTCTGCCACAGGACTCATATTCACATCTTTATCAGCTGGATGAGGATTAGATTCACCCTGCTGCTCCATTCTTGGTGTGCTTGACTCTTGTGCATCATGCTCCTTGGGTGACACATTTTCAAACCCTTCTTTGGTTTCTGCTTGTTTGCTTAACATCCTCAGATATTCTGCTCTGTATGGTGAATCTTTTGGTATGAGAAGCATCATACTTTCTGACAGAATAGGTACATCAAAATCTGATTTCCGAAACCCTGCAGCACTCCAAGGTCTCATAATTTCTGTTTTCCACATAATTTTTGACTTTGGAATTTGTAAGTCTCTTTTAGAAAATTCATCAGAAATTATGATTGACAGAAATCTGGGGAATGGTAGATGTGAATCTATCTTTCCATTTTTAGTCAGAATTGATCTTTTGATCAGATTGAATATTTCTGTTCCAAAATCAATATTCAACCCAGTTATGAGGCTGAACATGATTGTCAGAATATTCATATTTATCTGATCTGTACCTCCAATCTTTGATGATAAACATTTGTTCAGTATCTCCATTAACACTTGCCAGAAGGCAGGTAGCTTGTTTCTCTTGAATTCATTGATCTTTGAAATCTTTGCCTTGCAGCCCATTACAGCATCAAGTTGTTCGAACATGTCTTCTTTTTCTGGTGCTTCTTCATAGTCTTGATTTAAGGGTAGTTCCAAGCATTCCCTTATTTTCTACGGTGAGATTGTAATGAAGATATTTTCCCACACATGTGCAGTCAGCTCCATTTGATTTGATATTGTGAGAGTTTTCACAACTTGTTGTAGAAGTCTTTCTGGTACCTCTCTTATCTTTGTAAGAGCATCAGCTATTGGGCTTCTGATCAGAAATTCAATGAGAATCTGACACTTCACATCATATTGTTCAATGTTAGCATTCATTGCTTCATTGTTGAACTTTAATGGAAGATATTCAGCTTCAGTGATTAAAGGAACAGAGTGTTCAGTTGGAGGGGTGTTGATGTTAGTAGCAGACATTGACAATCTGGGTTTTTTTGTTTTGAAAAAGGGTTTTAGGGCTTCGGGTTTTTTTTGTTTCGAATGATGTATTTATAGTGAATAGGGACAGAGATTTTTGAGTGTTTTTTGTGGGTTGTTTGTATTCAAGGTGGTTTATGACACCTTAATGATGTTTTAATCTTTTAAAGAGACAACCATTAAAAAAACCTTTGGTTTATCTCTAATTTAATGTATATCCCTTCTCTTTTTTTTAAGGATAATTAAAGATTCCAACGATTTAAATATATAAACACTAGTATCCAACTTGCACCTTTTCTTCATGTGGGACCCCTTTTGTTTAAAAAGGTCCAGTCGAAACCTTTTCTTCAATTATGTACCTTCCCATGTTGTCATTTCAATGATATATATTAGAAAGTCTTTAAGTAATACTTAGAGAGTTGTATTTCTCATATTTATCATCAGAAAGCATTTGATTTATTTAGAGAATTTTGAATCAACATTTTTTTTATTTTTATTTTTATTTAAGATGAGAGGGAATGAGTAGAGTTTGAAGAATTTTTACTTACCTTGAATTTGTGAACTCCACACCTTTGTTCTGATGTGTCAGGAAGTCTTTGTCATATAGCTTGTTCCAATCCTCAGAAATTTTTTTTTGAAAGAAACTTATCTAAAAATAATTTAGATGTTTTATAAGTCCTTTGTATCTGGTTAAAGTCATGTTTCTTTTCTGTTTGAACAATCAAACTTTCCCGTTTGTCAAAAGAAATTTTATTTTGATGTATTCATCAAATTTTTAGGTTATCTGGTGATTTGAACAGATTCTGATGGTTAAATGAGGTTTCTGATAAATCCTATCAGATTCTGGTGATTTACTAAATTCTATCAGATTTCATTTGATTTTTACCAGATTTTCCTTGTTTTTATCAGACAAGATTTCTTAGTTCCCCCTAGACCTATTGACATATATATAAGTAACATGTACTTAAGATAAACTTAATATATTACTAAACAAAAGACAGTTAAACACACACAAGTAAAACAAAAAAAAAATAAACAGTAACTACTCATCCTCCTCATCCAACACGTTATACATGCACTTCACATATAACCAGAGACTGGTTATCCTTCCTGTGTGATTGGTTGATGGAACCAGGGAAGCAACTCTTAAGTTTTCTTGAAGTGCCAGCTCAGCTCTTGTATAACAGCTTCTTACTCCTCCAAAGTCCAGCTGACTTGTGATCACCTTGGTTACAAAGCGGGGGAAGATCAGAAAAGTGTTACGGTCAAGGACGTTTGCTTCTAAGTCTCTCATGAGAAACTTAGCATAGTTGTAAGGTTTTTCCTGTACAACAGCGTGAACCACTTCCATCATCCTATGAGACAGCTAATTAAAGTGTCCAGTCTTTTTAGAAAAGCAAACACTTAGCTGTGTTACCAGATACTGGAAAGGTGGTATAAACCCAGATTTGCAAACTTTCGTTGACACGTTGTTTGAATGATAACCCATTTCTATCAAGGTTCGTTGCACCTCTGCTTTATCCAGTATGGTGACTTCTTGATCAACACCCAATCGGAGGACATCCCTGAGTGTTTCCTCCTTTAGGGTGATTTTTACCCCCATCACCTCACTATTTATCCACATGGAAGTGCCACTCATAACGATTTGAGCAATCCACCAGAACTCTTGAAGAAGTTCTGGATATATAGTGACATCTGTTGATACAACAAAGCCCAAAGGACTTCGCATGATCATATTATATACAAACCTGCAGTCCTCCCATGCAGGTCCTTCCAAGTTAGATCTTAGCCTGAGATTATGATTTTTGTGAAGGTTGAGAGGGAATTGGTTAGTTTCCATTGATTTTGGGTGACCCATTTGAAATAAGAAGTTTTCTGATGACAGGCTTTTGAAGAGATGATTTTGTTGTGAAGAATGTCTTTTTCAGGTTGTTAATATTTATAGATGAAAGTGATAGTTTCATATTAACATTTTAAAAAGGTTTTTCTTTTCATCTCTCCATTTAAGACGATATCTATTGCAGTGAATATGACAGTCTACCAAGCCTTTGTGTGAGTAAGCATTCAATAGCTAGGCGGCTACTTTTATAGCTCCTAATCATTTTGGTGCTTACGTGTTACTCTTAAACTCCTTATGACAAAATGACGTTGCATGAGTTGAAAATGTAAGATAAAAATTAATTTTTCTGAAGAAGAATTGTGACGATTGAATTTTCTGGATTTAATTTTATCTTCATGCACACATTCCCCCTTTTGTTTTTTTTAATAAAATGCAAAAATACAACAAAAAAAAATTAAACTAAGTACAACTATGAATTTATACAAATGGAATATGTATGAAGATATGGACCCTTGATGATTAATGATCATTCTACAGTTTAAACAAAATTTCTGACGAGTATCAAAATTTCTGATGTTTTCATCAGATTTTTTTTTTTTGATGTTTCTTCAGAATTTCTGCTAAATCATCACATTCATTGATGATCTATTAGAGCTTCTGATGTTCCACCAGATAGATGGGTTTCTTCATCAGAACTTTGTTTAATTGTCCTTTTATTATTGTTCTTTTGATGATCATCAATTTGGTTTTCATTTTGTGTTGCTTTTATTTCTGAAAAATTTTCATCTTTTAAGTTAACCATCCCCAGTTTGCTGATCAAAAAGTTATGTCTCTTTTCATCAAGAGGTTTTGTAAAGATATCAGCAATTTGGTTTTCAGTTGGAACAAATTACATTTCAATGTTACCTTTCTCCACATGATCTTTTATGAAGTGATATCTGACATCTATGTGTTTAGTTCTTGAGTGATGAACTGGATTTTCTGTTATTGCAATTGCACTCTTTGAATCACATAGAATTGGGAATTTTGTCAAATTTACTCCATAATCCTTCAGTTGAGTTTGCATCCACAACACTTGTGAACAGCAACTTGCTGCTGCAACATATTCGGATTCTGCTGTTGATGTGGCAACACAATTTTGCTTCTTGCTTGCCCAACATACCAATTTTTCCCCCAAGATTTGACAAGCACCAGATGTGCTTTTTCTGTCAATCTTGCACCCTGCATAATCTGCATCTGTGTATGCAATTAGTTCAAGGTTTCTATCCTTTGGATACCAGAGACCAAGTTCTGAAGTGCCTTTTAGATATTTGAAAACCCTTTTTACAGCTTTTAAGTGGGATTCTTTAGGATCACATTGATATCTGGCCAGAAAGCATGTAGCAAACATGATATCTGGTCTGCTTGCAGTCAAATATAGCAATGACCCTATAATTCCTCTAAAGGTTTTAATATCTACACTTATTCCATCTTTATCAGAATCTAATTTGTTCCCTGTTGCCATGGGAGTTTTTGAAACAGAGCAGTTTTCAAGTGAATATTTTTGTAGAATTGTTTTCACATATTTTGATTGACTAAAAAATATTCCATCAATTCTTTGTTTGACTTGTAACCCTAAAGATTAATTCACCCATCGTACTCATTTCAAAATGGCTGGTCACCAATTTTTGAAAGTTTTTGCAAAATTTTTCATTTGTTGATCCAAATATAATGTGATCAACATATATCTGAACCAACAAGGTATGACCTTTGGTAAATCCACAATTGATTAAGAAGTTTGATAATGTTTCATACCAGGCTCTAGGAGCTTGCTTCAATCCATATAAGGCTTTGTTTAATCTATAAACATGATTTTCAAATTTTGGATCAACAAAGCCTTCTGGTTGTTGCACATAAACTTCTTCTTCAATTTTACCATTCAGGAAAGCTGATTTCACATCCATTTGATAAACTTTGAAATCCTTGGATGTAGCATAAGCAAGAAAAATTCTTACAGCTTCTAATCTAACTACTGGTGCAAAAGTTTCATCATAATTAATACCTTCTTGTTGACAGTAACCTTTGACCACTAACCTTGCTTTGTTCCTGGTGATTATGCCATTCTCATCAGATTTATTCCTGTATACCCATTTTGAGCCTATGACAGATTTGTCTTTAGGTTTGGGTACCAGATCCCATACCTTGCTCTTTTCGAATTGATCCAGCTCTTCTTGCATAGCTTGTATCCAGTCTGGGTCATTTAGAGCTTCTTTAGCAGATTTGGGTTCTATTTTGCTCAAGAACCCAGCATATGCACATTCATGTGCAGTTGCAGATCTTGTTCTCATACCATCAGCTGGATTGCCAATGATATCAGAATGAACATGCCCTTTGATCCATCTTAACCTGTTGTGAATAATTGTTGGTTCTGATGGATTTGAAGTTTCCCCCTGTTCAGTTGCCTCTGTTGGGTGTAATGCACCAGAATTTTGATTTTCTGATGTGCTATTGACTTGTTCTGTAGGGTTAGTGCATGATATTTCTGATGATTTATATGTGAGAGATTTATCATGTTCTAGAAAATCTTCTGAAATCATTTCAAAGAGATGCTCATAATTTTCTTGTTTGTCAGAAAAATTTATTTCTTTCATGTATTCATCAGAAACCTCGGTTTCTGATGAGTTATCAAATGAGACATATAAACTTTCTCTGATTGTCCTTGTGTTAAGAATAAAGATTCTATAAGCTTTTGAGGACAAAGAATATCCAAGAAAAATATCTTTTTCTGCTTTTCTGTCAAATTTTTCAAGGCTTTCAAAATCATTGAAAACAAAGCATATACAACCAAATGTGTGTAAAAATTTTACACTTGGAATCCTTCCATTTATAATGTTGTAAGGTGTTTTGTTTAGCCTTTTGTTGATAAGGGTTCTGTTTTGAGTAAAACATACATTTGCAATTGCTTCAGCCCAAAAGTGAGTGGGCATTTTGGCATAGGCAAGCATTGTTCTGGCAACTTCTACTAAGGTTCTATTTTTTCTTTCAACAACCCCATTTTGTTGAGGGGTTCTGGGAGCTAAAAAATCATGAGAGATTCTTTTACTCACAAGAAAGCTCTCAGTTTTTGAATTTTTAAATTCTGTCCCATTGTCTGATCTGATCCTTTGGACTGTTAATTTTAACAGGTTTTCAATTTTCTTGATAAAATTAATGATCGGATCAGGTGTTTCACTTTTCTTTCTTAAAAATTCAACCCATGTATATCTAGAAAAATCATCAACTATTACTAGTATATATTTCTTTCCAGAAAAACTTTCTGTACTTATGGGTCCACCTTTTATGAAAGGTAATCCTTTTACCAGACCCTTACTTGCTAGTTTGCTTAGGTTTTTGAAATTTAAGTGAGCCAACCTTTTATGCCACAACCAACTACTTCCTTTGTTGATTTTTGAAAATAAACATAATTTTAGATGTTCATTTTCTTCTTTGAAATCAAAGTAGTAAATTGATTTTCTTATTCTTTTGCCACTTAAATATATTTTGATATCATCCATACCTGTTAGCAAGCATTTTTCTGATAAAAATGTTACCTGAAAACCTTTGTCACAAAATTGACCACCTCTCAGCAAATTATACTTTAAGCCTTCAACATAGGCTACTCTTTCAATGGTCAAACATCCATACCTGATACATCCGTATCCCATGATCCTCCCTTTCACTCCATTTCCAAAGTTCACCATTTTACCCAGCTTTGAGACAAAGTTGTTGAGTAAGCTCCTATCCGCAGTCATGTGCTTGGAGCTTCCTGAGTCGCAGTACCAGATCTGCTGCACATGATGGTCCTGAAATGGAATGGTTAGAGGGTTTTAGGTACCCAGGCATGCTTGGGTACTCTTTCTGATGATATTTTAGTCTTATTATTTCTTCTAAATGACCTTTCATCAGAATTTCTGTTATATGCTGAGCCATTAACAAAATTTTTCTTTTTCTTTTGGAGATGTTGTTGAACAAGCTTCAGATGTCAACACACATACAAGAATCATCAGAAATTTCTGATATAGTTTCTTATGATGGAATAATGGGATAATTTTGAAAAGATAAGTGAACTGCTTCTGGAGTTTTTACAAACTCTTGGTTGCATTCACTTCTTTTTGGTTCCAAGTTTGGCTTATCAAAGGAATATTTAGAACATGTTGATTTGCAAGTTTCAGAACCAGATTCTGATGTAAATTTATCAGAAATTTGTTGAGTTGCTTTTACAAAGACAGTGGGTCTGCTGTTACTTGTTCTTACATAACCCAAACCCTCTCCTTTGTTCTTTGGAGTGGACTCAATGAAATTTATAAATTCTTTTGCTTCTTGAAAACCTCTTACATTAATTTCTTTATCATTGATTTTCTTGTAAAGATCTCTTCTTTCATTTTCATAGAACTCGATTTTAGCTCTTTGATCTAAACTTTGTTCTATAAGTAATTGGTTTTCAAGAATAATTTTATTCAAGGTCCTCTGCAACTCATCAGATTTTTTACCATCTGATTGATGTTTAACTTGCAGGTTTAAAAAATCTGACATGAGCTCATTTAACATGTGTTCAAGATCAAGATTGTCTAAACTTACCTGTTGTCCTAAAGTTTCTGGTATGTCTTCAGAAAGTGCCATGAGACAGAAGTTGGCCATTTCTTCTTCTTCATCAGAAGAGTCATCAGATAGCCATGTATCTGTCCCAGCAATTGTTAGTGCATTAATGTATATCGCCTTCGTTAATCCGAGCCGTAGCGAGAAACTGAAGATAACGAGTCTTTAAAGTATTATATCTAGTCAAAAGGCAACGTGGCAATCTTGTAATTAATGAAAAGTTTCATTAAAAGCCTTGGCCTATATATAGGGAGTTATAGTGTTAGTGTTAAGACTTTTTGCTCGTTGTGACTTTTAGGAGAGCTATTCTTAGAGAGAGAAAGTCTAGAGAGAGAAAGTTCTCTCACGTGATTCTCGTTGCTTGTACACGTCATATTTGTCAATAAGAATCACGGTTCTAGTATGTTCTTGTGTGTTTGGTCATGTACGTGTACGGATTCCGCACGTTACACGTTCGATACGCAATCGTTTGGTGTCAAAACCGATCCCACAATTGGTATCAGAGCCAGTTATGAGCTAGAATACCAGAATCAAAGCCTTTTTACTACACTTTTTGAGTTTCTTGACATTGCCATAGACAAAATGGACTGAAATTTGGACATATTGTGTAAAATTGACAATTAACAAACCCTTGAGAGTTTCAGATTAAAATACGGCTTAAAATGTCTCGAAACCTGATTTCGCTCGAGAGTGTTTGTGGTTGATTTCGCTCCAAAAAATTTTTAATTTCGCTCGAGCAGTAGAAGCGAAATCAGTGATTTCGCTCGTGAATTCTGATTGCACTCGAGATTCTTCACTGATTTCGCTCCAAAGGTGATTCCGCTCGAGATCACCTTCTGATTTCGCTCGAGATCACATTCTGATTTCGCTCAAGATTACTTGCTGATTTCGCTCGAGATCACCTTCTGATTTCGCTCGAAATCACATTCTGGTTTCGCTCGAGATCACTTTCTTATTTCGCTCGAGGGATAAAGCCTAATTTCGCTCCAAACTTTAACTTGTGATTTCGCTGATAAAGACAGTTTAGTATGAAAACATGGTTTGAGTGTTAAGTCCGTTTCGTTCGTGATATCGTGTTGGGAATTCAGTCTGTATAGAAAGTTTTTCGGTAAAAGTAACCTATTTGTCAAAAAGATAAGAATTTTCAGAATTTGTCACCTAACATGGAAAATCAAGATTTTTACAATCTTTTCGCGGTAGCGGCATGACGCCAACACAAAGTCCAGCAAGCATAGTTCAAAATGTCAACATGGAGAATGAACTAGGAACACTGTAGAAACCGCCAAAGCTTATGAATTTGGACGAGTATGCCGGATGGTCGGGTCGTTTCAAGAATTGGGTTCAAGCCAACCATTTTGAGTGTTGGATGAAGATAGAGAAAAAATATGTTCCACCTGTTGATGGAGTGGGATTACCGAAAGGCATTGGAAGTTTGACTAAGACTGAACAAAATGATTTTAAGGCGGAGAAGAAGATGATCAGTATTCTCCAACAGGCGATAAGGAAGATATCCTTGTGCTGTTACAACATGATGATGACTCACAATCAATGTGGCAAGCATTAAAGTTGAAGTTCCAAGGCAGCGTTTCTATGATCAAAAGCAAGAAAGCCCTAATCAAGAAAGAGTTCGACATCTTTACTGGAATGAAGGGTGAAACGATGAAGCAGTTGATTGAACGTTATTGCCATCTTGTGGTAGAAATGAGAAGATTGGATATTAAAAAGACAAACGAGGAATGGATTGACAAGTTGTCCGACGCATTACCTTATGATGAATGGGGCACGTACTTAATGATGTTGAAAAACAACTCAGATTTTGTGAATTTGAATCTCAGTGCATTCATTGAAAAGATAGAAGCTCATGAATTGGAATTGTTGAAGATCAGGAAGATGAATTCAGCAAATGTACAACAAGACGTATCTCTTTACTACAAAGGAAGAACTCCTGTTGCAACAAATCAAAGTCCAAAGATACAGATGGGTTTTAGTGCTGATACAAATTCAAGTGCTTCTACAAACACTCCACAATCAAGCAAGCCCTCACCGTTTGCGAACTATGATCCAAACTTCAAAGCTCAGGAGCAGTCATCACCTCAAAGCTCTACAAGTTCCAACAATCAGGTTTACGTTTCTGGGGTGCAATGCAACATCGCGATGAATATTAAGAATGGAAATGAAATTACCGAAACAGCCGCGAAACAACACATTGCTTTACTGGCTTCCGTTTTAGAGGCGTATGAAGGTTTAGTGGCGGGAAGAATCGGTAATCCCGATATGACAAAAGAGGATTACGACTAGATCGACCCCGAGGAGCTTGAATTGATTGATATAAAATGGTGCATGGCAAGTTTGGTTAGAAGGGCACAACGCTTTATGGAGATCACAGGTAGAAACAGTCTCTCAGGTCCTGATCAGAAACTGGGGTTTGACAAATCAAAGGTTACCTGTTTCAAGTGTAAGGAACGTGGTCATTTCAAGAGAGAATGCCCTAACCGTGAAGTAAACAGCCATCAGAACCCGTTCACAAACGATTATTACAGGCAGGCGATCTATCATCGACCTAACCAACAACCTGTTGTTCAGAGGCCGCAGATCGAAAACAAACCGGAGAAGGCTCTTATCGTGAATCAAGATGATGAAAAAGTAGCCGAAGGTTTTACCTAGGATAAATACATTCTGGGAAGTGATGGGCAGGCAATGATGGCAGAAATTGTTGAAGTACCGGAGATGGTGACTGAGCCAGAAATGGTTGTTGAGGATGTTCCTGTTGAGAATGTGGTTGACATTGAAGAAATCGCTGCAGAAGTTTACTATTACCAGTCAGAACAGGAGGTATTGGCAAGTTCTATGAAATCAATAATGCCTCCTAAAGTGTTTGAATCTTTTGCAGGTTATTTCGAAGAACCGACGACTGGATCGTGTCTAAGATACGAAGAAAAGAAAGAAGTTGTCGAGGAAATGATAGACGTGACAAAAGAGTTGACTGGAGAGACATTGAAAGATATCGCTGACAAAGCTCTCATGGGAAAGCTAAAAGAGGTAGACTCAGACCTGAGAAGTCAGAGTTTGTCAGTACCGTGTCAGTCAAACAGGAGTCTGATCAGAAATTTGGAATTCAGGAGGTCAAAGTGTCTGAGTCTGAGTTAAAAAATGTCGGTAAACAAGATGTGAACATTGTGCGTGATGAACAGGTTGTTGTTGAGAAAGCTGTTTCAATCCCTGAAACACCATGCCAGAAGTGTTTACAACCGTGCATGGAGTGTCTTGAGAAAGACACTAAGTATCAGGAATTGAAACATCAGGCTGATATGCTTAAATTTGACCATGGACAAGTCAAAGAGGCTTATGATACTCTTACTAGGTCAACTAAAATGATCCGAACAGAGAGTGTTGAAAATGACAAAGCAACAAAATTGGCTAAAGCAACACTTTTTGATAGACAAATTGAGGTTAACTTTCATCTTGACACGATCGCTTCACTAAAGAAAGAGCTTGAGTTAGCTAAAATTGAAAATGAAAGGATTGATAAAAAATTGATGAGTTATGTGGCTTCATCTTATGTTCTTGAACAAATTGTCCCACAGCAGCCACATGATGCACCAGTCTTTAAGAGCGTTCCACCCCCAATGTGGAATCATTATACACAAAAATATCCAGATGGGGTGGAAGGTGCTTTGAATCTCAAGTTGAGATCAATTGAGGATGATTTGCCTAAAAGCATTGATGTTACATTCTCTGCATCCGACACCGACAACGAATCACAGGTTATCAAAACCGTTGTCGACCAAGTGTTAGATGAGGAGAGTGATAACTCTGAGAAGTCTCAATCTGAGAAAGCTGTTAGTGAGTCTGAAGATGAGGGTAATTTCTTGGATTGGTTCATACCGAAATCGGATAAGAGTGCGAATGATGATCCGATTATGGTGGTATACACTATGATTGGAACAGACAAACTTTACTCCGATTTCGAGTATCCTCTTCAGAACGTGAAGATTGAGACTGTTAAGAAAGTTTTCAAGTTGGTTGAAATAAACATTGATGAGGTTAATAACAAAGAATTCTTTTTAAAACCTAAAAAGTCTTTGGTTACATCACGTCCTACCAGTTCAGGAAAGAAAGAATGGGAAGGTAAGGGTAATAACAAGAAAAACAATTTGAAAAACAAAGGGATCGGTTTCGAGAAGAAGACGGCTAAGCAGGTGGTTAAGCCGAAAGAGAAAATGAATGATATTTTTGTCGCTGGTCCGAGTGTAGATGATGAAAAGAACATTTTTAGTCAAAAGGCCGTGGACGATTTCAATGCAGCGAAAAAGTTGAAAGAGGAGACAGTTGCATCAACTTTTGTCGAGTATAACAAAAGAGTCTGTTATCGTTGTAATGAAATTGGGCACATGGCTAAACAGTGCAAGAAAGTGTTTGAGAAACCTATTTTTGTAAAACCAACTGTTCAAAAACAAACTGTTCAAAAACCAACTGTTCAAAAACCTAGACCAAAATCACCGGTTGATACAAAAGGTAAAAAAACCAATGGTTTCTCCAATTCGCATTCTAAAAAGAGGAGAATCTTTGAAGTCCGAGGATAAGCCAAAATCGACCTTCGAGGTTGGCGAATCTTCCAAATCTCGCAAGACTTCAAAAATTTATCCTAAAACAAAAATTTTTGAGAACCAATCATGGGTTGCGAAGTCGAAACCATCTGTTGAGGTCAAAAAGATGGAAAATGCTTTAAAAAATGAAACAAAGGTTTTGAAAGATGATGTTGTCAAGTTTGAAACTGAACTTGATAAATTTCTTGCTGAGTTTCCCCCGATTAACAACAAAGTTAAACCAGTTGTGAAAGATGATGTTCCAAATGTCACATTTAACTTTCCTAAAACAGATGAGAAGTGTGATGTAGTGTTTGGCAGTGTTTCTGAGGTTAAGAAATCATGGGCGTCATTGTTTGAATAAGTTGATTTGATGATTGCAGGGCCTGCCCAAGTCTATACTCTCAAAGAGGATCATGGATAGTGGTGCATCGAGACATATGACAGGGACGCTAGCTGTTCTTTACGACGTCAAATCAATAAATGGAAGTTATGTGGGCTTCGCCGGAAATCAAGGCGGGAGAATTGTTGGACAGGGAACGTTGACGAATGGTGTCATCTCATTCGACAAAGTGAACTATATCGTAGAGTTAGAAAACAATTTACTTAGCATTTCGCAAATATGTGATAAGTCATTCAGTGTACATTTCACAAAGAATGAGTGTGTGGTTTTAAAACCGGGGTTTAAAATCCTTGATGAGATGGTGTTGTTGCGCGCTCCACAGGTTTACGACCTTTATATTCTTGATATGAGCGTTGCAACACCAACAACTCATCAAAAACAATGTTTTGTGTCAAAATCAAAAGCAACAGAAAAAGAAACAATTATGTGGCATTGAAAGATAGGCCACATTCATGTTCGTAAAATGAATTTTCTAGTACACAATGATTTGGTAGAAGGTGTAAATCTAAAGAATTTTCACTTGAATGATGATTGTGTAGCGTGTAAGAAGGGGAAGCAGACTCGGAAGTCACACCCACCGAAGATACTTAATTCGATCAGGTTACCTCTTGAGAGATTACATATGGATCTCTTCGGGCCTGTCAACGTAAAGAGCATCAGTGGAGACTTGTACTGCTTGGTGGTGACTGATGACTTTATAAGATTCTCGTGGGTCGTGTGCTTAGAAAGAAAAGATCAAACTTTTGAGTCGTTGATGGTGTTGTTCAAGAAGATGGAAACAGTGTATAAGCTGCCAATCCAGAGAATTCGTAGTGACAACGGAGCGGAATTCAAAAACAACAAAATGTACCAGTTTTGCAATGAGAAGGGAATTCTTCATGAATTCAGTGCGCCGTACACACCACAGCAGAACAGCGTTGCTGAACGAAAGAATCGGACCCTGATAGAGACAGCTTGCACAATGTTGGCCGATTCCAAACTACCGATCTTCTTCTGGAGCGAAGCAGTATCAACAGCCTGCTACACATTGAATCGTGTACTCACTGTCAAAAAGTACAAAAAGACATGCTTTGAGCTGCTGCACCGATATAAGCCGAATCTTGAATTTCTGGAGCCATTTGGGTCTCCGTGTACGTTTATTGATGAGAATGGAAAATTTGGTGCTAAATCAAACGAGGGTTTCTTTGTAGGTTACGCAAGCCCGCTGAAGAGGGTGTTCGTATCGTGCCTGGGGAAAGTGATACAAGTTCAGCACGTGGATTGTCAGAAGCACACTCCATCTCCACAACTTCCTGGACAAAGATTCTTGTTCGATTACGACAAGCTCTGGGAGTCGTTTCAACTTCCAGTCCAGCCAAGTGACGAGGAACTAGCACTTCTGTACCAGTACCAGCAATATATATCACAGGAGCAAGTGCCTAGACCGATAGTGGTTCCTCCAACCACCGAGGGTACTCACAATGATGAAGCAGGACCGTGTGGAACAGCTCATGAACCACCAGAGGAACCAGCTCCAACATTTGACAATTCTGACGACTCAGAGGTGGAACCCGCTCCGACCTTTGACGAGGAACCAAATGATACTTCGATGGAAGCTGAGGATCAAACCGTTGATATATCGAACTTGCAATCGGAAGTGAATGTGCCTGACACTCTCATGCCTCGAACATTGTCTTACCATCCGTCAGAGCAAATAATTGGTGACCTGCAAAGTGGTGTCAAAACCCGAGACCAAATAAACCGAGCACTTACATGTTTCTATTCTTCTGTTGCTCATTTGCAGGAAGAATTCTCATTAAAGTGTTTTATTTCACAGATCGAGCCTATAACTTACAAAGAGGCGTTGATGGAGGATAGCTGGGTAAATGCGATGCAAGAGGAGCTGTTACAGTTTGAAAAGCTGGGTGTTTGGAGACTTGTCGATCTGCCACAAAATCAAAAGTTGATAAAGACAAAATGGGTTTTTAAGTGCAAAAGGGATGACAGAGGAGTCGTGGTGAGGAACAAAGCACGACTGGTGGTACAAGGCTTTAGTCAGCAAGAAGGCATCGACTACGATGAAGTTTACGCGCCTGTTGCTCGACTCGAGGCAATCTGGATCTTCCTGGCGTTCGCGTCATGGAAAGACTTTAAAGTGTACCAGTTGGACGTCAAATCTGCCTTCCTTTATGGAAAAATCAAAAAAGAGGTGTATGTGGGACAACCGCCGGGGTTCACAGATCCACTACACAAAAACAAAGTCTATCTGCTGGACAAAGCGCTTTACGGACTACACCAAGCCCCGAGAGCCTGGTACGAGACGCTTTCCCAATATCTGTTAACCAACGGGTTCATCAGAGGGACAGTAGATAGCACGTTGCTCACGAAGGAAGTGGCAGGACATTTGTTGATCGTGCAGATTTATGTTGACGATATCATTTTCGGTTCCACCAACGATGATCTTTGTAAAGAGTTTGAGAAAGTGATGAAGAAAAAGTTTGAGATGAGTTCGATGGGGGAGATGATGTTCTTCCTCGGGCTGCAGGTGGAGTAGATGCTCGATGGAATCTTCATTCACCAAACGAAATACGTGAAGGACGTGCTTGACAAGTTCGACATGACTGAATGCAGTCCTGCAGCAACCCCCCTTGCACAGAACCACGGAATTTGTCCAGACGAATGTGGAGTGAAAGTGGACGAGACACTGTACCGATTAATCATTGGATCCCTGATGTATCTCACAGCTTCACGGCCTGACATCATGTACCCGACATGTCTCTGTGCCAGATATCAGTCGAGCCCGAAGCAGTCACACCTGACCATTGTCAAACGTATCTTACGGTATTTGAAAGGCTGCCCAAGCATCGGCTTGTGGTATACTCGCTGGGGTGACTTCTCCTTATCAGGTTTCGCTGATTTTGATTTTGGAAGCTGCAAGCAAAATGCAAAGTGCACCACTACTGGGTGTCAGTTCTTCGGAACTCGACTCGTTACCTGGCAGTGCAAGAAACAAACCGCAGTGGCGCTTTCTACGTTTGAGGCTGAATACGTTTCAGCCTCCAGCTGTTGCTCACAGATCCTACGGATCCAACAGCAAATGCGCGACTTCGGTTTGCAATTCTTGGATACTCCGATCTATGTGGACAATGAAGCAGCTATAAACATCACTAAAAACCCGGTTCACCATTAAAAAACGAAACATATTGAAATCCGTCACCACTTCATCCGTGATTGTCACGAGAAGAAGTTAATCCGGATTGAGCACATACACACCGATGATCAGAAAGCTGATTTTACACAAAACCCTTTGACAAAAAGAGATTTTGCTATCTTCTAAAATTGAATGGGTTAAAAAATCTAAATTCTGGGAGGGTAGTAGAATGTGAAGCCGAGGAGGGCGGCGATCTGACGTGAACCATGTCGTGTTGTCAAATTTCTGTACAGTTTGTTTTCTGCTTTTCGATAAAAACAAAAACACAAAAATATGTTTTAGTTTTAGTGGGAGAAATTCGCAGAAAAATACAAAAACATTATAAAATCACAAAAATCCAAAAACATTAGAAAACTTCAAAAAGAGTTTGTGTAAAGTAGGGGAAATGTTAGTACATCAGCTAGGCAGACACAGTACGCTAAAGAAATGTAACGTTTAAAATGCAATTAAGCAGTCTTGCTAAAGATGTGCCGATAGGTTTTTGCAAAATCAGTAGATCAGTTTGGGATATAAACCTAAAATTTACTTGCGTTTACGTGGGGAACACATCCAGGATATATGGGTAACCCCCGAAATCTCATTTGAAAGGTCCCTTATTCTGAGATACTAGGTCTTTATGCTTAGTGATATCTGGGGTATTATCCTGGGACTTCTGCTGTATGGAAATACTGACCTAGTCCCCGGATAATACTTTTCGCATATGATTTACTCGTAAAGCCTCCCCTCAGCATAAAAAATGATTAAACATTGCAAAATGATAATCATGTGCTGTTGTAAAGAAGATCCCCAAAGGGGACCCACCAAAGTCGAAGCCGTCATCTCTCTGCGTATACAGAAGTATCGATCTGAGCTCTCACGACCCTTGGATTACACCCCATTAAAGATATCATCTAGGTATACTCATCTGTAAGACTAAATATTGGGATCTGGATATGGGAGTATATACTGAGGTGGGACACATGTAGAGGCTTAAGTCTTAAAACATTAATTCCGTATCCCGGACAGATTGAAAGTTCTGTGAGAATTTAAGAGGATCAGTATATCGGCAATCTACGCGAATTGTTTAAGGCTTGGTATGAAATTGTAGCTTAACGGTTCTTGTGTCTTGTCAAATGCTGATATGATCCCCTAACACGCTCACAAAAAGATTGTGTGTACATATTTCAGTTTATCCTGTAAAAAATCCAAAAAGATTTTAATTTTTCATCTTATTTTCAACAACCGACATTGGGAATCAGACGATCAAAGCCTTGTGCAGATCATGTCTGTGATTGATGAGGGTTGGGTAAGCAGGAGATATTATACTGTGATTGGTACATTGTTTGACAGTTTGAAAAGTGTTTGAAGGCTCAAAATGTTCGAAAGTTCATTAATTTGAACTGTTTTCAGATCTAAACATCAGCGTACTTCATAATCCGGTCAACCAAGGTCATTAACTTGGACTTGGTAGGCCAAACAGTTGACCAAGGTCATTAACTTGGACTTGGTTAACTGGGTGTGTCGGTGAACAATCAGAAATTGCTTAAAAGTTAAAAATTTTGAAAATAATTTTCTGATTTCGCTCCTAAACACACTTAAAACTGATTTCGCTCTTGGCTGCTTTCTAA
Organism: Helianthus annuus; assembly: GCF_002127325.2. Classification (NCBI taxonomy): domain Eukaryota; kingdom Viridiplantae; phylum Streptophyta; class Magnoliopsida; order Asterales; family Asteraceae; genus Helianthus; species Helianthus annuus. The sequence goes on along the minus strand of NC_035448.2, from coordinate 100,119,332 downwards.
AGTGATTTCGCTCGTAGCTTTCTACTTGATTTCGCTCGAGAGACACTCAAAGACATTTCGAGCGAAATCAGACCGGCTATAAAAGCCATCTGATTCCGCTCCTATCATCACTTGTCTGATTTCGCCCCAACAAAGTTCTCTCTCAGCGATCTTGAGCGAAACCCCATTACATCGTGTTCTAAACGAATTACTGCCTAATTTTTAACAGATCTTGTGATTATTTCATCAATTAATCATGGGCAAGGTAGATTGTGGCTCAATAGTGTCGTTATCATGTTTGATTTCAACTGTCGGCGTTTATGAATGAACAGAACATAGATTTAGGGCTTTATTTGTTAAATCTAAACTTGAAATCAAACCTATGTTGTCGGTTTAGGGTGTAGATCGTGAATTTGTGTGTTGATTGTTCCAAATCTGAGTGGATATCATGTTTGTCGATAAGTGTGTGTTGCAGACTTAGATCTATGGCTTGTTTGGGGTCAATACTAAAATCAAAACATAACCCTTATGTCGGAATTAACAGATTAACAGGTTAATGACTTCAATTTCATGATTTGATGAGTTTTGAGAGATTGAACATGATTTCGCCCCAAACAGATGGTTAAGTGATTTCGCTCCTAAGCATAATTTCTGATTTCGCTTCTAAGTTGCAAACAGATTACGCTTCTAAGTATATTAAAGTGATTCCGCTCCTAATGCTAGTTATGATTTCGCCCCAAACTGAGTTTCTAATTCCGCTTCAGATGTTGAGTTTGTGATGATTTTTGATTTTGCTCTAAGTGTACTTAGTGATTTCGCTTCTATCAGCACTTAGTTGATTTCGCTTGTAAGTGCATAATGTTGAGATTTTTTCTAAGTGTTTGATTCATCACTATGTTTTGATGTGATGCAGGGTTCAAGTGTGATATTTAATCCACTTCACAACAGCTGTTGTGACTTGGATGTGGAGAAAAATACTGAATTGACTAAGTTTAGCAGTATCTTGGAGTTCATGGGTAGAATCCCCATTCAAAAAGCTTTGACTGATCAACGTCCATTGTACAAGTCACATATCAAACGTTTCTGGAAGCATTCAAAGTATGATGAGGCAAACAAAACAATTCAGTCAATTGTGAAGGTGAACAATGAGAAGAAGGAAATTGTGATTACTGAGGCGCTTATTCGTGAGGTTGTGAATTTCCCGGACGATGCAGAGTCTCCAACAAAGTTTCCAGAACGGATGGTAAAGGGTTGTATGCTCAGGATGGGTTACCAGGGTGCATTGAATGTTGGAAATTATTTGAAGTCGAAATTTCAGAAACCCTACAAGTTTATTATTCACTGTATATTGATGTCACTGAGCCATACTAAGGGAAGTTACGATACAATGCGCGATTCTCAAATGAACATGGTCACTGCATTGGTGTTGAACAAGAAATATAACTTCTCGCATAGTGTCTTTCATTATATGGCCTAGAATATCACAACAAAGAGTCGGACTTGGTGTTATCCAAGATTTGTGCAGATGATGATAGATCATGCATATCCAGAGATTAATCGTGATTTGAAGGATGATTTGTTAGTTCAGTCACACATGAGCAATGATTCTCTAAAGCAGCTTGCGAGATATCACCCAAATCACCCTGAACCAAAGACAGGTGCTGAATTCTTCGGATTTATAAAGGATGCAAACTACGTTGATCCTGATCCAGTTGATCATCAAAACTGCAGAAACGAAGAAGAAATGAAAGAAGCAGCCTATGCTGAAGAGCTAAAAACTCTTAAGGAGGTCAAAACCACCAGAAATGACTGGTTTGTCAAAGAAACGAGGAGGAGAGGTAGGAAGGTTACTCCTAAATCACAGGAGGGTGAGGGGTCTTCATCACAGCCAAAGAAAAAGCAAAAGAAAGTGACAAAGACATTGCTGGTTGATGAGCCTGAAGTTGAAGAACCGGCTGCAAATGTTGACGAAAACCCATATGCTGGTATTGAAGAAGTGATATTAGACCTTGGTGACTTAGAGGTAGAACAGGCAGCTAGCAAAGAAGCTTAGAAAGAGAAAGTAATTGATGATATTGAAGGTGATGATGCTGATAAAGACACTACAAGTTCTTCAAGTTCTTCAGATGATGAAGTAGATGAGACTGAACGTCTAAGAAGAATTAAAGAGGCTACAGAAAAAGAGAAACAATTACGGAAGAGGAAGAGACAGGAGAAAGATGATGCTGCTTATGTTCCATCTCCTGAGCACGTTTCTGAATCTCAATCACCTTCAAGCGGCAAAAAGAAAGCAGATGCAAAGAAAAGAATTGTATCTCCAAAAATCAAGAAAGTTACTACAAAGATTACAAAGCCCGAGATTGTCTTGAAGAAGAAGCCACCTAAAGAAACCAGTAAACAATCAACTCCACCACCTGAACCTACACCAGTACAATCACCTCCACGACAACCAACACCACCCAGACAGCCTTCACCACCAAAACAACCTACACCACCCAGACAACCAACACCACTGCATCTCTCACCACCACAACAACAAACCTTGCTTACATCTCAAGAAATATTTCAAACACCACCACTCACTCAAATTCAACTAACTCCTGGTTCTTCTGGCCACCGAGGTCTTCACATTCCTCCAGATAATCTTGAAGATATTGGAGATTTTGGCTTTGCAAATGATGAACAAGTTAAGAAGTTAGAGAAGAAGATGGATGAAGTGTTGAATGAAAACAAAGTTATTGCAGCAGAAAGCAAGAAAGTTGCTGAACGTGAAAAGATTCTTGAAATGCGCGTGAAGAAATTAGAGTCTGACAACAAAGCATTGTTGAAAAAGATTGATACACATCAGACTGAAATTGATTTTCTGAAGGTGCGAGTGGCTGAACTTGAAGAAGAAAAAGCTTGCAGAGATGAACAGAACAAATATTTCGAGATGAAAAACAAAGAGCTTGAGGCTGCTAAAGCTTTGAAAGAGCATGATTTCTACATGTTGAATAAAGTTGTTAAGAATATGCTCGGAACGTCAATTGAACAAAGGTACGAAGAGATTCAAGTTGAAGAGCTTAGGGCAAAACGCCAAGCTGAAATTGACGAGCAGATGAAAGATAAGGGTAAGGGTGCAGAAAGCAGTGTGGCAGCTGTTGAGAGATCAATTGTTCCATCCTTAGTGGTTGAAAATCCAGTTCCAATATCTTCCGTGTCAGCACTTTTTGAAGAACCTGTAACTTTGGAAGATCTAGCTGTTGATGACGATGAGGAAGATGATGATGATGATGAGGATGATGAAGAAGAGGGTGATGATGAGGAAGACGACGATGATGAGAAAGTCTTTTCCGCTAGCAGTCATAGTTCTGATAATGACGATGACGATGCTCAGGGTGGTATAGGAATGAAAGTGACTGAAGCCTCCAATGAAAGAACTGTTGATGATTTTCTGAATGATTCTGTGAATGAAGAGTCAGGGGGAGCTGAAGGAAAGGGGGAGTCTGGTGATGCTCAAAATGTTGAACATGTTGAGAAGCTAATTTTGAGATTGGATACTTACAGGGAAGAAGGTGAACACTTTCATACGTATACATTGGAAAAGATTAAAGAAATTACGCGTATGGTGGATCCTGATTTCAAGTTTGACTTTGAAGAAGAGTTAAATGCGTTCGACATCAACCACCAACCAGAATACGAGTATAAGTATGTAGAGGATGCTGACATGTATGACAGGGTTGAGGTTGAGGATTGCACAGATGATGAGAGTGTTAGTGAAGATACTTCTCAGTATCCTACACTGATGGAGTTCTTTACAGAAGAGAATAGAGATGAGTTGATAAGAAAAGTGGCTGAAATCTTAAAAGACAAAAATTTCGATGGTACTCCGAAGGATATGCAAAAAGAAGAACGACAGAAATGGTTTAAAGACAGTCACGAGAGAAAATTCAAAAGGCCGTTGAAGTTCTATCAGAGGGATCGAAGCATTTCACTTGGTGACATCATTAGCTGGGGTTTCCTGCCTCATGTTAATGCATATGCGATCAGAAGGGAGTTTGGAGTTCAATACTTTAAACGTTTATATGACATAATGTCATTACCTTGGTGGGATATGGAGGAGCTGTCGAAAGTAAGAACTTTAGGGTATCCTGTTCGCAAGAATGATGTTCCAATGTGGGGATACATAAAGTTTGAACCGTTGAAAAAGTTTAGACACTAGAAGCCGCATTATCCAAAGAGAGTGCGAAGGGTAGATCCAGTTACAGGAGTCGAAGAGATTATTCTTAATGTTAAAAGGCCGAAGACGATGAAAAATATACCAGTGCCAAAAATGGAGCAGGATTTCTATAAAGGCTTTTTGGGCTGGGCATACAGTTATATCTCGACGGAGGCTGTCATTACTTATCGTGCTGGTAGTGAGATAAGAGATATACATGTTTATGACCCGATGTGGTTAGTGAACTGCTCAGCGAAAGATATTGAATGTTTATTCATTAACAAGATTCAATATCAGGCTGAAGATAAAGATCAGGCGATGCAGTTTCAAAGAGTTGCTACTCTTTGCTTTCAGAAAGGCATTAACTCTGAAAGTAAATGGAAGTCTACTTGGTGGTCGCTTGAAGAGAAAGAAAAGAGGAAAGCTGAACGTGAACGTAAAAAGCTTGAAGAAAACAGAGGTAAATGGATGAATATTCAAGCTGAGGAAGATAAGAAAAGAAAGAAAGATAATGACAGGCTGAGGAACTTGCTCAGGAAGAAGCCAAAGCCTAGAGAAGAAACGTTCAAGTCACTCTGAAGACCTGAAGACAAGACTGAAAATTGCGGTTGTATCCAAGGGGGAGTTTGTTGGTGCACGAATGTCTAAAGCCTGCATCTTAGTCTTAGTCAAACTTGTATAGGGTCTAGGGGTCATATATGTATGTTATGTATAGTATAGGGGGCTGTTTGTAAAGTTGTGTTATAATGTTCTGATTTCGCCCCAAATGACATTGTGTCATTTGGAGCGAAATCACATCTTTCTGATTTCGCCCGAAATGACATCATGTCATTTGGAGCGAAATCAGGCCCCTATATATAGTCCAAGTGTTTTCTCATTTTGTATCTGAATGTCGATCGTGTAGCCAAACTGCTGCCGATTTTTGATTTCACTCCAAGGGATTAGTTCTGATTCTGCCTAAAACAGATTATTTTTTATTCCGCTCGTATCGTGATTCCGCTCCAAGATTTGATCTGATTTCGCTCCAACAAGTTTACATCGTGTTTTCGCTTGAACTGTCATCTTTAGTGACCTAAGACAGATAATCGGTCCTATAAGCAATCAATTGGTATCTTAGTTGTCGGACATTGAGTGTTGAAATTGTTGACTCATAAATTGAATTGTCAGACACATTTTATCGGCCCAATCATTAATCAAGAGTTGTCAGACACATTTTATCGGCCCAATCATTAATCAAGAGTTAAAGCGTAGTTGAACATTTATGTGAATCTAAGAAGTAGGTCCAATCCATGTGAGTCACATAGAGGCCCAATCAGTTTCATACAAAACTAATACTTGTCGGTTCAGTGGATTTAGAGGCCCAATCACATTGAAAAGTTGTTGTCGGCTCATGATGGTCCACTGCATGTGAATGTTTATTAAAGAATCATAGATTGAATATAACTAAATCATTGTCGGACTAGTGAATTGTGTCACACCCCCAAAATCCACATTGCGGAGTACCACCGCTTGGAGGCGTGACATGACCAGGATCAAGCCACCAATCATATTGAACATAGCATTTAAATATTAAAAGTAATCAAAACAACCCATCACAATATAATTGGTGTTTATCAAAACGTAATTTGTGTAGCGGAAGCATAAGTATGTAAACCCAATGTAAATCATAAGTTCAATTGTTTAAACGATTAACATGGCATCCACGATCCATGTCCCACAACGACCTGCTCCTCCCTGTGCAAGCTCCATAAGTACCTAAGGTCCTGCAAGGCATGCAGCAGAGAGTCAACAACTAGTTGAGCGAGTTCACAGAAAGTAAGTTCGAAATAGCAAAATCGTATGTTCATGTAGGTGGGGGCTTCCCATGTATGTATGTACTAATAGTGGGGGTTTCCCATGACTATATTTATTACTAATGGGGGCTTCCCATGTTTATCCTTACTAGACTATTTGCAACCATGTGTTCTTCTTAGCCCGAGAACAGGAATACGTACAAGGTCACGTAGGTTTTACGTGAGTGCCCTTCCCCGAGGACAGTGGTACGCATGGGGTTTACGTAGGTTTTACGTAAGTGTCCTTCCGACCCGGAAGACAGTAGTAGGTATGAGTTTACGTAGGTTTTACGTCAGTGTCCTCCCGACCCGGGAGACAGTGGTAGATACTAGTTTACGTAGGTTTTACGTAAGTGTCCTGACTAACCTGAGGACGATGGTATATAGTCTAGCAATAGCATAAGTACGAGTAATTATCCAATTCAAATCTTCCAACCCAATTCCCAACCCGGGAATCCCATTCCTTGGCTGTGTAAACTCACCTTGGTTTGCTCGGCAGATACACAGAAAGTCGGTCAAGCTATAAGTGGTCAACCACGTCCTAACGTGGTTACCATACAAGTTAGGTTCGTATTCATGTATAGCACGTGTGTTCTACATGTATTGTACACAAGTATAATCATGGCAATTCACGTATGAGCATTAGCAGGAAGAGTTACGTAAATAACGAAGTCCAAGTATCCGGCCCAATCAATTGGGCTCGTAACAGTGACAGTCCAATAGTGTTCAAGTGTCCGCGGTCTCGAGTCGAGACTAGCCGGTCTCGAGTGGTACTCGTTTCCGAAGTCTCGAGTCGCAACAAAGGAGGTCTCGAGTTGTCATGGTCCAGTCGAGACTACACGGTCTCGAGTCGCAACCGGACTCGCAAATGCTGGTCTCAAGTTGTGCTGTTTTGTGTCGGTATGGTGGTCTCGAGTCGAGACTAAGGGTTCTCGACTCGCAACCCTAGTCGAGACAAAGTGTAACAGATTTCCATAATTAATCAGCAACAATTATTCCGTAATATCAGCAAACATATACGGCAGTTTCATAATCAGATCAAACACAATTATTTCAATATTCAAACATTCATATCAATTCTAGAATCAGTAACAATCAGATCATGTGATTAACAAGGTCATAGGCTATCATGCAACCTAAATCATATTCATAAATGATAATATCACAGCCGATTAACAAGCATACATTCGAACCGATTAGCATATTACCAATCATACATGCAGCCGATTTCATATACATATTCACTCGGTTCTAAATCATGCATCCTATATAATTCATAATCAATATTTACATGAGACGATTATCATGAACAAAAGTAAATCATGTAATAAGAACCCTAGATCATCATGCAAGATCATAGTACACACACATCACAACATCATCAAACATGAATTCGTAAACATTCACTAACCGGATTAGGAGATTAACACTCGTAAGGTCTCGAGTTAACAGTGATGCTATCGTCGGCTTCAAGAGGAAACGAGAGAGAGAGAGAGAGAAGGAGTTCTAGGGTTTGTGTGTTAGGATGTTTGGTAAAAGTGTGAGATAGTTACTACATCTCAAAGTGTATATGATTTGGGGATGGGCCGAACCCTCACTTGGGCCGCTCCATGGTCTCGAGTCGGATATGTGTGGCCCGAATGGGCTTGTGTAGCCAAATTACTATTCGGTTCCATGAACAATATACACACTCACATGCAAACACGTAACATGCAATATTTATTCGCTAATCAAATTCACGTAATCACATAAATGTTCATATAGTTACACGTAACACAAGAGACGGTTAAATACGAGTTGTCACATTATCCCCAACTAAAAAGAAATTTCGTTCCGAAATTTGGTACGTACTCACTGAGGAAGCTAGGTAAGTTGTATCGTTTACTGGTTTTCCTGGGGTGTCACATCCTCCCCCCGTTGATCTGGAATTTCGTCCCGAAATTTCGTGGTAGCTTCAGCCTCAGTAGTGGTTGTACTGTTCGCGAACAATTGGGGGTACTTCTCTTTCATCTGATCTTCTCGTTCCCAGGTGAACTCTGGGCCACGACGGGAGTTCCAACGAACTCGAACAAGAGGGATTCTCTTGTTTTTGAGGACCTTGACATCCCGGTCCGTGATTTCAACTGGTATCTCGACGAAACGCAACTGCTCGTCGATAGTGAGTTCCTTCAGAGGAACTATGAGGGTCTCGTCTGACAGGCACTTCTTCAGATTCGACACGTGAAAGACGTTGTGAACTGCACCGAGTTCAGCTGGTAGGTTCAGTTTGTAGGCAACCTTGCCTATTCTTTCTATAATCTCGAACGGTCCGACATACCGTGGATTGAGCTTCCCCCGTTTGCCAAAACGGACCACACCCTTCCAGGGTGAGACTTTAAGTAAAACCCGGTCCCCGACCTGAAATTCCAAGGGCATCCTACGCTTATCCGCGTAGCCTTTCTGACGGTCGCGTGCTGCCGCCATGCGTTGTCGTATTTGTGCAATCTTTTCCGTGGTGTCCACTATAAGTTCTGGACCCGTGATTTGACTATCCCCCACCTCTGCCCAATAGAGAGGTGACCGGCATTTACGCCCGTACAATGCCTCAAATGGAGCAGCTTGTATGCTGGTGTGATAACTGTTATTGTACGAGAACTCCACCAAAGGGAGATGCTTTTCCCAGCTGTTGCCGAAATCGATAACACATGCCCGAAGCATGTCTTCTAGAGTTTGAATCGTGCGCTCAGACTGTCCATCCGTCTGAGGGTGATATGCTGTGCTCATGTCTAGCTGTGAGCCAAAAGCTTTGTGCATTGCTTGCCATAGTTCTGATGTGAATCGTGCATCCCGATCCGAAATGATAGAGGTGGGCACCCCGTGCCTTGAGACTACTTCTTTCAAGTATATGTCTGCTAGTGTAGAAAACTTGTCTGTTTCTTTGATTGCCAAAAAGTGAGCAGACTTGGTGAGTCGATCCACGATCACCCATATAGTATCGTTCCCGCGCTGGGATCTAGGTAGGCTTGTAACAAAATCCATGGAAATTTCCTCCCATTTCCACTGTGGTATCTTTGGTTGCTGAAGTAAGCCTGCTGGTTTCTGATATTCTGCCTTGACTCTTGCACAGGTCAAGCACTTGCTGACATAGGTAGCGATGTGGGCCTTCATGCTTGGCCACCAATACGTCGTCCTGATATCGTGGTACATTTTATCCGACCCTGGATGTACCGAGTAGCGAGACTTGTGTGCTTCATGCATCACGAGTTCTCGTAAACCGCCATATAGTGGGACCCAAATACGCCCCGTTATGTAATAGGCACCGTCTCCCTTTTGTTCTAGTCGTTGCCTTGAGCCGCGTAAGGCTTCAGCCCTTATGTTTTCTAGTTTCAATGCTTCTACCTGAGCATCTCGTATCTGTGCAGGAAGACTAGACTGAATAGTGAGCTGTAAGGCTCGTACACGCCTAGGTGTAGTATCTTTTCGACTGAGAGCGTCAGCCACAACATTGGCTTTGCCTGGATGGTACTTGATAGCGCATTCGTAATCGTTCAGTAGTTCAACCCATCGACGTTGACGCATGTTCAATTCCTTCTGTTTGAAGATATGCTCGAGACTCCTGTGATCGGTGTAAATAGTGGAATTTGTACCGTACAGGTAGTGTTGCCATATCTTAAGCGCGAAAACAACAGCTCCCAGCTCTAAATCGTGCGTCGTTTATTTTCTTTCGTGAACCTTGAGTTGGCGCGAAGCGTAAGCAATGACCTTGTCGCGCTGCATTAACACACATCCAAGACCCTGGATGGATGCATCACAGTAAACCACGAAGTCGTCTGTGCCCTCTGGCAATGAGAGGATAGGTGCACTACAAAGTCTATCCTTTAAGTGCTGAAAAGCGGTTTCCTGAGTGCTGCCCCAACGGTAGGTGACACCCTTCTGTGTCAGTAGTGTAAGCGGCTGTGCGATCTTTGAAAAGTCCTTGATAAACCGTCTGTAGTATCCCGCCAAACCCAAGAATTGGCGGATTTCAGTTGGTGTACGTGGTGCAGGCCAGTTCCTGATCGAATCTACCTTGGATGGATCAACATGGATCCCATCCTTGTTTACCACATGGCCTAGAAAATGGACTTCACGAAGCCAGAAGTCACATTTTGAAAACTTGGCGTACAGCTGTTCCTTTCGAAGGAGTTCCAAAATAAGTCGTAGATGCTGCTCGTGTTCCTCCTGACTCTTGGAGTAGATCAGAATGTCGTCGATAAATACAATCACAAACTTGTCTAAGTAGGGTTTGCACACCCTGTTCATAAGGTCCATAAAGACTGCCGGTGCGTTCGTTAGCCCAAATGGCATGACTAGAAACTCGTAATGACCGTAGCGAGTTCTGAATGCTGTTTTGGAGACGTCCTCATCCCGGACTCTCAACTGGTGGTAACCTGACCTCAAGTCTATCTTGGAGTAGTAGCTCGACCCTTGCAACTGGTCGAATAAATCGTCAATACGCGGAAGTGGATAACGACTCTTCACCGTTACCTTGTTCAGTTCACGGTAGTCAATGCACATACGGAAGGTACCATCCTTCTTTTTCACGAATAGTACTGGAGCTCCCCAAGGCGAAGAGCAAGGACGAATAAAGCCCTTATCCAAGAGCTCTTTTAGTTGCGTGGAGAGTTCTTCCAATTCAGTTGGAGCTAAGCGATACGGTGCTCGATCTATGGGTGCTGCTCCTGGAGCGAGCTCGATTTGAAATTCGACCTGACGATGAGGCGGTAGACCAGGTAAATTTTCAGGAAACACCTGAGGGAAGTCGCGTACAACTGGAATGTCTTCCAACTTCTTTTCTTTCGCTGATGCATCAGTAACGAGGGCCAAAATAGTGGCGTGACCCTTCCGCAAACGTTTCTGAGCCTTCAAGAAAGAGAAGATGCCAACCACAGCACCACTCTTGTCGCCTTGAACTTCGAGAGGTTGCTTACCCGAATGGGGAATGCGAACTATCTTCTCCTTGCATAAGATTTCTGCCTGATGTTGGGATAACCAATCTATCCCTATAACGATATCGAAGCTTCCCAAGACTATGGGAACAAGGTCGATGGAGAATGTTTGACCGGCTAAAACAATATTACAACCCCTGACTACATGTGTGGCTTCTAGACTCTTACCATTAGCTAATTCTACTACATGCTTGGTGTTTAGAAGGGTGGGTGTACGTTTTAAGAGCTGGCTAACTTTCAAAGACATATAACTTGTATCCGTAACCGAATCAAACAAAACAGTAACGTAAAAGTCGTCAAGAAGGAACTTACCCATAACTACGTTGGGATCATTCCTTGCGTCGCCCTGACCCAGCACGAAAGCTCGACCCCTAACTTCATTGCCATTATTGTTCCCACCGTTGTTACCATTGCCCTGATTGTTGTTGTTGTTGCGATTCTGGTTCTGGTTCAATTGAGGGCAATCGCGTTTGAAATGGCCTTCAGCACCACACTGAAAGCATCCCCTGTTGCCTCGCTGTTGCTGGTTCTGTGGAGCTGGTAGTTGCGGTTGCTGGTTCTGATTTGCAGGCCGTGGGCTCCTACAGTCTTTGGCCTCGTGGCCCATCTTGAGACACCTTTGGCAACGACCCTTGTTGCACTGGCCGCTGTGGTGCCTGTTATAGTTGTGGCACTTTGGGAGATTTCCTTGATACCTTCTCTGCCTACGACTACCAGAAAACTGCTGGCTGGGACTCTGGTAGTGGTCAGTCTTCTGCTGCTGAGCCTGAGACTGAACTGTTGCTGAACCTTTGCTAGAATCCCCTTCCCACTTTCTCTTGTTGTCACTGGGGGTGGCAGGAGTAGCGGCTGATGTGGTAGCAGTAGTAGCGCTGATACGTTTCGGTAGCTTGTCCTGATCCACTACCTGATCAGTGAGACGATGAGCGAGTCGCTGAATATCCTGGATGTTGTCGAGATTAGCCGATGTCACGTGGCTCTGGATTTCTGGCGCTAGACCTTTGAGATACAACTCAATGCACTTAATTGGAGGGTCCACCATAGTTGGACACAAGATGGCCAGTTCGTTCGACCGTTTCGTATAAGCCTCGATTTCTGACCCCGTCATCTTCAGGTGATAAAGCTCCACTTCCAACTTGTGGATGTCATCACGCGTGCAGTATTCTCGCTTGATCAGTTCCTTAAAATCGTTCCAATGGGTGGCGTTAGCAGCTGCCAACCCTAAGATCTGAACTTGCGCGTTCCACCATGTTAGCGCAATCCCTTCCAAAGTACCAGTGGCGTACTTGACCCTGCGAGCCTCAGGGCATTCACACATCTCGAATACTGACTCGAGCTTTTCGAACCAATGGAGTAGTCCCACTGCTCCTTCCGTGCCACTGAATGTACTTGGACGACAGTCGATGAAGTTCTTGAAAGTGCAAACTGGTTGCGGTGCGTGTTGACCTATTGTGTACGAATAGGACAAGGTTAAACACAAGAGTTGGTTTAGGAGTGTAGGACCTAAAGATCCTAGTGTGAGTTATAACTACAGGATATACCTCCTGCTTGTGCGGCTGCAAGTGCCGCAGCAACTTGTTCGTTAATGAGAGCCGTCAACTGGGCTTGAGTCATGTTAACACGTCCAGACATGATCTTCAGAGTAAAAGTAGCATAGGTGAGAATGGTTCGCGAGTAGTGCGATGACAGAAGAGTGTAAGCACATAGGTATTCTCATGCAATAGTGTCATATGTATCTAAGCATACTACGAGCAAAGTTCTATGTAATCTAGCAAGCAGGTAATAAACATAAACCATATTACCTAGGATGTTGAGTCTTGCACGTGGAGCGAAGCGTCGTTGTGGATCGTTGAGAGCACTGTTCTGGTTATAGTCTGGTTTTAATAAAAACGTTTTTCCCTTATTAAAAACCAAGTTCTCTATAACCAATGGCTCTGATACCAGTCTGTCACACCCCCAAAATCCACACTGCGGAGTACCACCGCTTGGAGGCGTGACATGACCAGGATCAAGCCACCAATCATATTGAACATAGCATTTAAATATTAAAAGTAATCAAAACAACCCATCACAATATAATTGGTGTTTATCAAAACGTAATTTGTGTAGCGGAAGCATAAGTATGTAAACCCAATGTAAATCATAAGTTCAATTGTTTAAACGATTAACATGGCATCCACGATCCATGTCCCACAACGACCTGCTCCTCTCTGTGCAAGCTCCATAAGTACCTAAGGTCCTGCAAGGCATGCAGCAGAGAGTCAACAACTAGTTGAGCGAGTTCACAGAAAGTAAGTTCGAAATAGCAAAATCGTATGTTCATGTAGGTGGGGGCTTCCCATGTATGTATGTACTAATAGTGGGGGTTTCCCATGACTATATTTATTACTAATGGGGGCTTCCCATGTTTATCCTTACTAGACTATTTGCAACCATGTGTTCTTCTTAGCCCGAGAATAGGAATACGTACAAGGTCACGTAGGTTTTACGTGAGTGCCCTTCCCCGAGGACAGTGGTACGCGTGGGGTTTACGTAGGTTTTACGTAAGTGTCCTTCCGACCCGGAAGACAGTAGTAGGTATGAGTTTACGTAGGTTTTACGTAAGTGTCCTCCCGACCCGGGAGACAGTGGTAGATACTAGTTTACGTAGGTTTTACGTAAGTGTCCTAACTAACCTGAGGACGATGGTATATAGTCTAGCAATAGCGTAAGTACGAGTAATTATCCAATTCAAATCTTCCAACCCAATTCCCAACCCGGGAATCCCATGCCTTGGCTGTGTGAACTCACCTTGGTTTGCTCGGCAGATACACAGAAAGTCGGTCAAGCTATAAGTGATCAACCACGTCCTAACATGGTTACCATACAAGTTAGGTTCGTATTCATGTATAGCACGTATGTTCTACACGTATTGTACACAAGTATAATCATGGCAATTCACGTATGAGCATTAGCCGGAACAGTTACGTAAATAACGAAGTCCAAGTATCCGGCCCAATCAATTGGGCTCGTAACAGTGACAGTCCAATAGTGTTCAAGTGTCCGCGGTCTCGAGTCGAGACTAGCCGGTCTCGAGTGGTACTGGTTTCCGAAGTCTCGAGTCGCAACAAAGGAGGTCTCGAGTTGTCATGGTCCAGTCGAGACTACACGGTCTCGAGTCGCAACCGGACTCGCAAATGCTGGTCTCGAGTTGTGCTGTTTTGTGTCGGTATGGTGGTCTCGAGTCGAGACTAAGGGTTCTCGACTCGTAACCCTAGTCGAGACAAAGTGTAACAGATTTCCATAATTAATCAGCAACAATTATTCCGTAATATCAGCAAACATATACGACAGTTTCATAATCAGATCAAACACAATTATTTCATTATTCAAACATTCATATCAATTCCAGAATCAGTAACAATCGGATCATGTGATTAACAAGGTCATAGGCTATCATGCAACCTAAATCATATTCATAAATCATAATATCACAGCTGATTAACAAGCATACATTCGAACCGATTAGCATATTACCAATCATACATGCAGCCGATTTCATATACATATTCACTCGGTTCTAAATCATGCATCCTATATAATTCATAATCAATATTTACATGAGATGATTATCATGAACAAAAGTCAATCATGTAATAAGAACCCTAGATCATCATGCAAGATCATAGTACACACACATCACAACATCATCAAACATGAATTCGTAAACACTCACTAACCGGATTAGGAGATTAACACTCGTAAGGTCTCGAGTTAACAGTGATGCTATCGCCGGCTTCAAGAGGAAACGAGAGAGGAGAGAAGGAGTTCTAGGGTTTGTGTGTTAGGATGTTTGGTAAAAGTGTGAGATAGTTACTACATCTCAAAGTGTATACGATTTGGGGATGGGCCGAACCCTCACTTGGGCCGCCCCATGGTCTCGAGTCGGATATGTGTAGCCCGAATGGGCTTGTGTAGCCAAATTACTATTCGGTTCCATGAACAATATACACACTCACATGCAAACACGTAACATGCAGTATTTATTCGCTAATCAAATTCACGTAATCACATAAATGTTCATATAGTTACACGTAATACGAGAGACGGTTAAATACGAGTTGTCACATTATCCCCAACTTAAAAGAAATTTCGTCCCGAAATTTGGTACGTACTCACTGAGGAAGCTAGGTAAGTTGTATCGTTTACTGGTTTTCCTGGGGTGTCACAGATTGTGCGGCCCTATCGAATCCAATCAAGTTATCGGCCACCTCCAAGTTGAGTTCAACCCAAGTATTGATTGTTTGTATGTGAATAGTTTACCGGCCCAACCACAATATTTGATCAAGACTTATAGTAATCGACCCAATCAATGTGGTGTTTGACAAAGTTATCAGCCCAATATTAGAGTGATCGGCCCAAGCTTAATTAGTTTGAAAGTCTATTGTGCAGCCCAATTCAATTGATTCATTATTTGTTTGTTATCGGCCCAAGGTTCACCATCATTGACGGCCCAATCATAGTTGCTTAACATTTGAGAGTTGTTGGTCACATTCATTGTTACAAGATTCTTGGTCTAAATCATTCTAGGCCCATTCATTCATAGATCTCACTTCAACAACATTGAAACAAGTCCGCGAATCTTTGACACGAGTCTTAGATTGATTTCATCAAACGCACACTGTTACCTATTCAATCTGTTTTGAACTGATCGTTTATTTGTTTGTTTGCAGGTAATGCGAGGTGATTTGTCAAGTATCGGATACCCACCCGAGCGAATCCACACCCGATCCGTTGTCGCCTGATCTTTGCTATTCAATCGGATAATCATCTGATTATGTGAATTTTTGTATTGTTTGAAAATCTGTTGTTGTGAATCTTTTATTACCGAAACATGGGTTCTGAGTTTTATATTGCACAGAACAAGTTTGATAGTTTTACAGGTATTAAGGGAGAGTCTACAAAAGAATTGATCGATAGGTATGTCGAGTTGCATTTAGAGATGAGGCGTTTGAACATTAACCAAATGGATGAGACATAGGTTGACAAGTTGGCAAATGCTTTACCAAAGGATGTGCGGGGAACGTATTTGTTGGATTGGAAGAATAGTTTTGGATATTTTGGATGCAATTTGAGCGATTTCGTCAAGAAGATTGAAACTCAAGAACTTGAATTCCAAAAGATTAGAAAATTGAAGTCTAATTCAGGAGAGAAGTGCTTAAACTGTGAAAATCTGAATCAGACAATGCCAAACTCTTGAAGGATTTGCAGAGTTTGACATTGAAAATAAAAAATTTGAAGGATGAGAAGAAATCTGATGATAAACAGATTCTTGAAATACAGGAAAATTTTGAGAATTTGAAATCCGAAAATGTCAAATTGTTGAGTGATTTGAATAGGTTGACATTAGAAAACAAATTTTTGAAAGAAAAAGAAAAAGAATTTGAAAGCAAAATTAAATCTTTAGAAAATGCAGATCTCTGGATGAAGCTTGAAAATAAAAATCTGAAACAAAATGAAGCAAAATTTCAAGAACAAATAAAAATTTTAGATGTTCTTGAAAAAAGTAAAATTGAAGATGAAAAGGTAATCAAGTCTCATCTTGAGAAAATCTCTCAGCTTGAAAATGAAGCTAAGAGTGCAAGAATGAAAATAGTTGAGTTTGAGAAGAAATTGAAGGTTTTGTGACCTCTTCAGCAATGATTGATCAACTCTGTCCAAAACCGATCAATGCTATTCCAATAAGTGACAATGTCACAAATTTTGACAAAGTCAAAATTGAGGATTGTGATGATAAAACTGATGATGAAAATGAGAAAAATGAGAAAAGCAAAATATTTTTTGGAATTAAAAGAAAAATTTTAAGAAACTGTTTTACATTCGACTGAAAAGGGTGAATGCTCTACGCAAAAACCCTTGAAGAAGAAAGTAGAACAGAAACAAAAAGTTAAAAATTCAGAAAATGTTCAAAACAAGAATAAAAGCTCATCAGTTCAATCATCCAATCAAGATAAAAAACCACAAAAATTGAAAAATCAAAACTCACAAAAAGTTGGTAATATGTGGTGCAGGTTTGACCACATCAAAGATAAATCCAGCTTTCAGGAGGAGTGATGATTACCACAAAGCCAACAAATGTTATGATCTGAGTGTGTGGTATGAAAGTGGTGAATGGTATGATAACAGGGTGTGTTACACGTGTGGTGTTCAAGGACACATTGCTGTTAACTGCCAAAATCAGTGGTTTGAGAAGAGAAGATGCTATAACTGCCAAATCAAATGTCACATTGCCAGAGATTGTCCAATGAGATTAATGGAAAGATCGAGGGCTGAATCTCAAAAAAAGACGAAGAAATCAGTCAAGGTCGAAGAAAAGCCCAAAGAACAGAAGGTGAAAGAACAGAAAGTGAAGCTTTCACAAGGGCAGAAAGACCGACTGAGAAAGAAAAGAAAGAAAGCACGAGAGTATCTCGAAAGGATTTTGTCCTCGGATACAATAAGAAAATCAGAGAAGAGTTCTGATAAATCGTCTTGTTCTCCAAAGAATGACAAATCAAGCAAAACGAATTCATCAGATGCAAATCTGAGGACAGAATGGAGTGTGAAGAAAGGAAAAGTTCCTGGTGATGAATTTGTTTCTTCTGAAACAAAAGAGCCAGTTGTTGGGAATGATCTTGACTCATTAAAGTCAAAGGAGCCATGTTCAGGTAATGAATCTGGTTTGTCAAAACCAGAGGAGCCATTGGTTGAGGTAAAAAGTGGTGATTCCGGTTTGACAAAGAATGATGAAAATTTTCCATCATTGTCAAAAAGAATTTCAAAAGTGTCACACCCCCAAAATCCACCTGCGGAGTATCACCGCTTGGGAGCGTGACTGACCAGGATCAAGCCACCAATCATATTGAACATGTAATTAATATATAAAAGTAAATGCCATTCAACCACCAATATGAAAGGTGTTCAAAATATAAGTATGTTATCACTGTTTAGCGGAAGCGTATAAATAAAACCCAACATAATAAAGTATGAAATGTCATAAAGTGTTTAACAAAACATTCACGATCCGTGCCCACAACGACCAGCTCCTCCCTGTGCAAGCTCCATGTACCTAACGACCTGCAAGGCATGTAACAGAGGATCAACAACTAGTTGAGCGAGTTCACAGAAAGTAAATGCGTAATAGTAAGTTCGTTTGTAACATGTGGCTCTACTGGGCCGATATTATGTTCTATTGGTGGGGGCTTCCCATGTTGTATATCCACTAGACTATTCGTAACCATAAGTGTTCTTCACAACCGAGAACAGTAGTACGTACAAGCATTACGTAGGTTTTACGTAAGTATCCTTCTTTACCCGAGGACAGTGGTACGCGTGGGGTTTACGTAGGTTTTACGTAAGTGTCCTTCCTGACTCCGGAAGACAGTAGCATGTTATTGTTTACGTAGGTTTTACGTAAGTGTCCTTCCTGACTCCGGAAGACAGTAGCATATTCCTGTTTACGTAGGTTTTACATAAGCGTCCTGCTTAACCCGAGGACCATGGTAGATAGTCTAGTAACCGTATATGTACGCGTAATTGTTCAATTCCATCATTCAACCCCTTCCCTATTCCCCGGGAATCCCATGCCTTAGTAAGAGTGTGAACTCACCTTGGTTTGCTCGGTATGTTATTGCTTCTAGGGTTAATTAAATGTCTAAGTCCGTTACACACGACCTAGGATACATTGCACATGATTCGATGTAAGTGTTACACTCAAGTAGGGTTTACAAGTCCTTGATATTCAAGCAATTGTATTATGTGTGTTCATTGTGTACAGAATGATATGAGGAGATTGTTCACACATACAAGATCATACAGTTGCATTCAGTAGCATACAATCATATACAGAATCATACAGTAAGCTTCAACACTGATGTTTGTCATAAGCATATATCATATGTGGTATTCTGACTAGTAGCATACAAATCAGGGTGACAATCATGCTTAATTCACAAAGGTTGGACAATACAACTCAAAAGAAGGTCAGACAACATTCCAGGGCAACAAATTCGGGTTATGGGAGTTCCTCCCTCACAAACTCGGACCAAAGGGGGGTTTCCTGGCTTAAAAACTCGGACTCCTTGTCCTGGGTTAAAATTCGGACCCCCCTCCCTTACTTGTATAAAATTCGGACAAGGGTTTTAAAACCCTGACTCCCATTCTTCCCTAGGATAAAACTTGGACTTTCTTCCCTAGGATAAAACTTGGACTTTCTTCCCTAGGATAAAACTTGGACTTTCTTCCCTAGGATAAAACTTGGACTTTCTTCCCTTGGATAAAACTTGGACTTTCTTCCCTAGGATAAAACTTGGACTTTTCTTCCCTAGGATAAAACTTGGACTTTTCTTTCCTAGGATAAAACTTGGACTTTTCTTCCCTAAATAAAACTTGGACTTTTCTTCCCCAGGATAAAACTTGGACTTTTCTTCCCTAGGATAAAACTTGGACTTTTCTTCCCTAGGATAAAACTTGGACTTTCTTCCCTAGGATAAAGTTCGGACCTCATGCAACAACAAGAAAAACTCTGACAATCTTATTAATCCAAAACTCAGACATTCATGCGAATCAAAACTCTGACTTCATTCAATAACAAAAGCTCTGACAAACACACAAATCAAAACTCTGACCTTTGTGACTTCACAAAGCCCTGACCTAATCCACGGACTATCAACATACGTAATTTCCAAGGCAAATTCACAGAATCAAAACAACAGTTACATTCTAACATTCATACGATCAAAACCCTAATTCATACTTTCACAATGCAGAATCAAGTCAATCATCAATAGTTCTAGCATATCATATATCTTAATCATCAGGCAATCGATTACATATCATACAACCTTATTCATTTCTCAATAATCAGAATAAATCAAATAGACACAGAACATCATATGAAGAACTTAGGGTTTACAAGAATCACAAGAATCAAGAATTGATAACAATCAAACAAACACTAAACAATTACCTTGGATTGATTCTAAATAGATTGAAAGACCAAGATCGATGTAAAAGTCTTGTGCCACAGATGAAGCAAATAATTGTAGGAGATGATCAGAGAATGTGAGAGTACGTGCTTAGTTTCTTTGGTGATGATTAGTGAATGATTAGGGAAGGAGATTAGGGTTATGAGTTGTTAAAGTTTCACTATTAGCACTAAACACCCTTAAGTATTATCTATTACAGTTTCATCACCACATTCAAGTATTTGTCAAATCTTTCACAAGTAACACATAACCATGCACAGTTACAATACACTTTATCGAATCCAAAACATATACAGTTACAAAGCAAACCAATTGTGCAAGTAAACAACTAAACAAACAATGAACGTGCAATAAATGCGAAAATGGAATCTTGGAAACTCGAGTTGTCACAAAAAGCACCCAAGGACCGTCAGGCTTGGGTGAAACTGTTTAAATGAAAAACCTGACTTGCCGGAACTCCCAGGTTGGTAATTGGGGAGTAGGAATCGGCATCTTTCTTGAGAAATTCATAGGTTGTTAACTGTGATATTTCGACTTACAGGTGGTTAATCAAGGACATTAAGTTGTACTTGATTTAACTATCTTACAAGTAGTATGATTATTGGAAATTGTTTTTGTGATAAATCTACAAGTGGTTGAAGAACAAGGTGATGAAACCCCGTGTTTGTGAAATGACAGATAAACTAATTTTCCAGAAAAACCATTTTGATTAAAACAAACTTAAGTGTTTTGAAATCATAATGGGAAAATAGTTTGTTGTTAGGGGGAGTTCTGATTGTTTATGCTAAGTGGATGGCGAATTGAAGCAATTCGATATCATGTTGTCACGTTCTTGTACAGTTTGTTTTCAAATTTTCTCAGAAAATCAAAATTGAAAAATATTTTGATTTTAGGGGGAGAAAAATTTTTAAAAAAATTAGAAAATTTGAAAAATTCCAAACATTGAAAAAATCAAAAATGAGTTTTGTTGAGACAAGAGGAAATGATAGTAAATCAGTGGACTATCACAGCATGCTAAAGAAATGAAATGTAAAATGTGATAAACGGTCTCACTAAAGATGTGACAATAGGCTCAGCTTGACTAGTAGATTTTCGATAACGATACAAACTAAATGAAAAAGCCTAGTTCTAGTGGGAAACATGGTTGAAAGCATAGTACTTAGTTTTGTCCTTCGTGATTGTGTATCTACTCAGTAATCACTGAATGCTAAAAGAGCATAAAAACCGGTCAGTTTGTGAACTTTCACAACTTGCTGAAAAAGTCACTGTGATTGTGCATTTCATTTTGCAAAGATTTAAACTTGTTTTATTTCTTTATTTTGTTTAAGCATTGGACATCCTCTGCGTATACGTGAGTATCGACCTGGATGTTATTGCCTAAACGTTCTGCTTTATTTTCTTTGGTGTTTCGTTTAAGCTTTGGACCTCCTCTGCGTATACGGGAGTATCGACCTGGTGGTTAAAGCCTAAACAATTTCAACTTGTTTTATTTTCTTATTTTGTTTAAACATTGGACTTTCTCTGCGTATACGGAAGTATCGACCTGATTGTTAATGTTTAAACATTCTGCTTTGTTTTCGCACAAATCACAGTTGATGAAAGTTTAAAGGCATTACTTGAGTTAGTGTATTGCATGATGAGGGGATATGCTGAGATCGTGGGGTCCATAAGAATTTAGTGCAAAATTAATATACCTTAAAGTATCGGTAAGCATTTTCGAAAGTTTTTAGATTGAGCTTAAGAGGACAATTATATCGTCAATCAACGTGAATCGTTTAGAACTTAAAATGTCTAAAAAGCTTAACGGTGCTTGTGATGTGCCTCGAAAACTGATATGATCCTCTTACACAAACTCACAAAAATATTGTTTGTATATATTTCTTTACTGCTTTTCTTTTTAAAATCAAAAATCCAAAAATATTGTGTTTTAGTTTTAAATTCTGAGAAATTCAAAAATATTTTCGACAACTGATGTTGAAGAGGTGATATTCAAAATTCTAAGTGCTAAACATGATGAATTGGATTGGGAAAGTTTGTTGAAAAACTTTGAATGATATATACAAATGTGTTGAAAGATTGTGTGGTTAGTTAATCAAGATTATTCATTTGAACTTGATGTAAATATACAGATTGATGAATGAATGATTTCTACCAGTAAGTTTCTTAAATCTAAGTGTTATAAATTTGTGAAACTTGTGTTGAGGTAGAGGATGTGCAGGTTAACCAGGTTTCAAATCCTGAGTAGATGCAGAACAAAGCCAGGAATTGATCCTGAACTTGTGAACCTGTAAAGGCCAGACTACGATCCTGACAGCTGAGTCTAAGGGGGAGTCTGAAGACGAGCTCAACGCAAGAGGAAGCGTGGATTCTAAAAGCCAGATAACTATCCTGGAGGAGCTTGTATTCGGAAATCCAGGTGTCGATCCCAAAAGCATGGAAGCTTGACGAAAGGGGGAGCCTGAAGAAAGAGACTACCGAGAGGGAGAGCAACTGAGTCTGAAAACAGATCCACGGAGATTCTGTTCGAGAAAGAGAAAGACAAGACGCTACGAGATTGACTGCGGCAATATCCAAGGGGGAGACTGTTAGTGCATTAATGTATATTGCCTTCGTCAATCCGAGCCGTAGCGAGAAACTGAAGATAACGAGTCTTTAAAGTATTATATCTAGTCAAAAGGCAAGGTGGCAATCTTGTAATTAATGAAAAGTTTCATTAAAAGCCTTGGCCTATATATAGGGAGTTATAGTGTTAGTGTTAAGACTTTTTGCTCATTGTGACTTTTAGGAGAGCTAATCTTAGAGAGAGAAAGTCTAAAGAGAGAAAGTTCTCTCACGTGATTCTCGTTGTTTGTACACGTCATATTTGTCAATAAGAATCACGGTTCTAGTACGTTCTTGTGTGTTCGTGTCACACCCCGACCACGTAGAACATACAAAACGTGGCGGAAACGTCAGGGAGTGTTGTAACAGAATCATTGTTTCATAACACATGGAAATTGAAATATTGTTTTATTGATTAAATGGACTCATTGTTCTAATACAATCAAAAAAAGTACAACTATGATCTTCCAAGTTTTAAAGTTACTAAGGCACGAGTCCATCCTAAATGTAGCATATATCAACAATCATCTCAAGACGGCACCTGAAACATGTGTAAAAATAGGTACGTCAGCATAAAAATGCCTGTGAGATACATAGGTTTTGTGAAAATGGGATTCATGACTTGAGTTTAAAGAAAACGTTTAATAACAGTCAGTCATGAACCTTGTAATTTGCTTTGTCTTGTAAATCATTTAAAAAAAATGGTAAAATCAGATGATATGTAAAAATAAGAGAACACTGTGTGGTTAAATGGATAACCATGTAAAATGAGTTTGTATAAGATAAGTCGTTTGTAAATCATTGTCTTGTGAAAAGTGTGTTATTTGTATAAAATGTTATATGACCTAAATTGAAATGATTCAAATAACGCTACGATATGTGATACCATACAAACACTTATATATAGGAAGTACCAGTGGCGTATCCACCATGCTTGTATCATATTACACCCGCCTCATTACTTAAGTCACTTACGCAAACCAAACCACCAATATAGAATGGATAACTCAAGTTAAATGTAAACCATGTAATGTATAAACAAAAGTTATGTATGGCAAGTGAAATGAGATTTCTTAAACCACAAGTAAAAATTGTACAAAACAAGGTGTTTGAATAAATCAAGAGTTATGCTTTGTAAAATAATGTAAGGTTAAACGACTAACCTTATAGTAGCATATTAACAGTATACTTTGGATTTGTAAATAACATATTAAAAATATGTTTTGGTTTGTTGATAAAATGCATAGGTTGGTTCTGTACAATACCACACATGAGAGTATATCAAACTATACTTTTTGGGAGTATATCAAAATATACTTTAAAGGTGCGATTTAAGAATTCATTCAGACATAGTGCATCAAACTACACCTTTGAGACTATAAGGATACCACAAAGGAAATCCCTATTTGGATGGAGAAATAAACTGGTTTCAGACATTCCATGACAACATGAATGGGGTGTCTAGTCCTATAGCGCTATATCATACTACCAATCGGTCTGGTGAACAAAATAAGTACTATTCCAACAATTACTTTTTAATCTTTGAGAAATCAGTGTTTAAACCATAGATAGTCATTTAGTTTGTCAAAAGATAAATACTAACATGTATAATCAATTATACTTTGAAATCATGAAAATAACAGATAGGTACACATGCTTCACCCCAAAACAGTTGAAAACAGTAAAAGAGGGGACTATGTACTCACCTGAGATTGCTTTGAATTCCTTGTGTAATAATCACACAATGCTAGAGATCACGGGATATCAAACGGCACCTAATAGGTAGCTATATTAATATACCGGACCAAAATCGGAAGGATCGGATAGTATGTGGGTTCGTAAACCAAACGAGTATGGAGACTCGTGTACTATGGTTTAACAAAGCCTACATACTAAAATGAAACCTAACCTAAGTGCTTGCGACCCATCACGACCCGTTTAGGTAGCTTATGCTACCTTACGCGTGTTCGCGTAGAACACGTCTGGAACGCCTAACATCGTGACCACAAGGCATAACCTCGGAAGGTTATAGCTATGGTTACCTAATGTGTTTGGTCGGATCCTAATGATCGACCAAATGGGTCGGGTTCGAAAGTATAAGCGATGGTTTAGATCGCTTACCTTACGACCCTATATAAGCACTAAACTAAAAGTGACGAGCTAAGCATGTTAGAACATGCTTAACTAAGTTTAGAAAACAGGTTTGGCATCAAAACAAACGGCTTTGATGCTCACGAGTAGTTTGGTTACAAAATACGCAAGAATGCGCATTTTGGCCGAAACTACGACTCGTCACTGAGCCTAGATAACTTGGTAATCAGTAGGTATAGTCACTACGGACTATAACCATCATGATCACGCTCACGTTATGAAGTTCTAATGAACTTTGCATCGACCATAAACTGGTCAATGCAGAAAGTCAAACATAGTTCGACTTTCGGACTCGAAAAGCGATAAAACAACGAAGGAACACTTACAAAGGATCCCCGAAAGCTAATCTTGATCAAAGAAACTCAGGTATGAAGCAATACTTCAACTTAGAGCTTTTTAGATCAGATTCTTGTGGGTTTTTGCAAGAATTGGGGGGGAGTATTTATAGGAAAAGCATAACCGTTAGGATCGTTTATCGAATACCGTGCCACGATCTCGCCCGTACACTTGTCGAATTATTGTGGTTACTGAATAATGGCCCTTGGCTCTTGATTGGGTGAAAGGGCATTGCCCCTTGAACGAACGAAAGGCCAACTGCAAGTGGGTTCAATGAATCTGCTGTACTGGGGACCCCTTACGGACCGTATGGCTTATGGCTTACGGTTCGTAAGCCCTCACTTTGGCAGATTTACAGTTTTGGTCCCTGCAGCTCCAAAACTTGGTATTTGATGCATTTTTGACACGTTTAAGCCCCGTTAACCCCATTTCAAAGCTCTAAAATGAAGCTAAAGTATAGGGAACTTAAAATATGCTCAGAAATATCTCGGATGTCGGTTTGTTTGGCCGTACGGTCGCGATGTTCGGTTAATTACGACGGAATGCGCATAAGCGCGAAAGAAGACCCAAATTGCGCGACGAATGGATTTTTCTCATGCCATACACTAAGGCATGATATGAGGATGCTTACATAAATTTTTGGATGCCCGGGTGTATTCAGAACGTAAGTTATGCGCGAAAGTGCAAACTTGTGCACTTTTTCACACTTTTAACCCCTGAATGATCCAAAAGTTTGTTTTAGCATACCAAACCCCTCAAAGCCTATTTCAAAGATATGTGAAGGATATTTGTGGTATGTTTAACTCATGGACATGTTCCGGAATGTTCGTTACAGTTCAAATTGGCATACTTTCACAGTTTGTCGAATTTAGTCCCTGTAAGCGATTTAACTTGTTTTTTCCATTCCAAAGCCTTCAAAACTTATTTCTAAGTTATGTAAAAGTTATTTAAGGTATGTTGAGTATATGTTGATGTTCCGGAGTATTTGTCGCATTAAACTGAGTACGTTTTATGCACCAGTTTGCGTATAATTCTCCAGAAAGCGATTTAGAGCTTGAAATCGAACAAGAGTTGATATGTGCAAACGATACACATATTTATATATGTCCAAAGTATGAAATACAATATTTCAGTGGTTTGGAGTTTGTTTGATGGTTGAAGTGACACAGGTGTCACAGTCTCCCCTACTTTAGGAAATTTCGTCCCGAAATTTAGTTTTAGAGGAAACTTGTGAGGACAGCTGTGACGGTTTCGCCTTCTAATAGATCCATTGAACCCTTAAGTAAAACTCTGGGCCATGTTAGGACTCTTAGCGAATTTGTTAACCCTCAAAGTGAATTCCTTGTAATAGTAAAGCATGAAATTTTGGACTACGGATAGAAGAACGTTTCTTATGAAGGCTTATCATAGGAAATTCGGTGTGTGATTGAGATCAGAATTGGGGGAGTGTAAGAATAAATGACATTGGTCGAGGTCCAAGACTTCTCCCGTATCATTATTCTTGTCACTAGGTCCTAACACATGATGAAGCTTCCTGTGGCTCCTGTGCACTGAATTCCATAATTATGTAGGCCTCCATAATTACGTAATTCCTTGCACAGTCCGCACGGTCCATTTCATAATGCGTAGGAAAAATTACTTGAATAAACATGAAGCGATTCGACTAGACCACCAAAGGATCCTTTTAATTAGATCAACGAACGATCTTTTTAACTAGATCAACACATGATCTTCTTAACTAGACCGTCGTACGATCTCTTTAAATAGACCACTTAAGGGATCATTTTTAGTTACATCATCACATGATATTTCTAATCAGATTTTTAAAATCAATCTGTTTAACCAGACTATTCAAGAGGTCCAATTATAGAATAATACTTTATAACCCGAGGGACTTAACTACAATGTTGAAGTCCATTAAGGGTTTAAGATAGTATCTTTGGATATCCTATTATGAATCTCTCGTATGAGATATGAAAGATTCTATGAGGATTTGGATGGATCACATACAACCACAAAACATGTAAAAAAGCACATAAGCACAAATTTAGTTAACTTGATTCTTTATTTTGTTACCTTTAGGTATGGATATTTAAAGTACACTAGGAATCCAATCCATGGATTGCATTTGGCACTTTAATGATTGTTAAAGATCTACCTATAAAGATAGAGGGATTCTCAATAAGTGTTTAGCTTTGTTTCTTAAAAGAAACGAGAGTTTAAGGTTCTTGGGGAGATCACAAGTGATCATAATATGACAGAACCATACAAGTAGTTTGTCTTTGGGTTGACATCATAAGGTTTCATCAAGCATTCACGCAAACGCATAAATTTTGCAGAAATAAAAACAACAATTCTTTATTTATGTAACAACGGAATTGTCTTGAAGTGTCACAAGATAACAACCAAGGAAATACAAAACACTAATTGTTTACTGCTGCATCATTGTTCATGTTTGCCTCATTGATGTTGAACACTCGTCCACGCGCTGGAGGTATGTTAACAAGCCTTGGGCAATTGTTCCTGTAGTGGGTAAGGTCACCACAGTTATAACATGACCCCGGGGGGAACCATGCTTGAACAGCAGCAGGGTTTGCAGCAGCTTGATTTGCATAACGACAAACATTGATCAAATGTCCCAACCGCCCACAGTGGGTACATTTGTGACACTGCTCTTGCTCTAGATGATGACGGTTGCACTTGTTGCACAAAGGTGCGGTACCAACATAGTTTTGTCTTTTACGAGGTTGTGCTGGCTGGTTTGGTGCAACCTGTTTGTCTTGAGCAGTTACAGCGTAGCTTTGAGAGGCTTTGCGCTTCTTCTTCTTGGACACCTCAGCATTTTCTTCCCTTGGTTCCACTTGAGCAGTCTTGTCAGATGGTCTTAAGTCGCCCTTCCGAAACAGCTTGCGCTTCCTGATATGGGATTCAGTCAGAGTGGAAGCCAATTCAATGGCTTGTCTGACAGTAGCAGGGTTGCTGCCAGTAACGATATCCTGAACTACGTCAGGAAGCCCATCAATGTATTTCTCTATCGCCTTATCCAGAGGCGTAACCATAGCAGGGCATAACAAGCTCAATTCCTCATAGCGGTCAGTATAGGCTCGATGTTCCCCACTGTCTTGCTTCAAATCATCAAATTCCCTTTCTAGATCCCTAAGCTCATGACGAGGACAGAATTCCTTCATCATAAGAGCCCTAAGCTCGACCCAAGTCTGTGCTAATGCAACCTCAGCACCGCGGTCTCTCACAACCCCGTTCCACCACGTAAGAGCCCTCTTCTGAAACACACTCGTAGAGAACTCGACCTTGCGATTTTCAGGACAGTGAACGTGACGAAAAGTATTCTCAATGCTCTCGAACCATTGAAGAAGCCTAGTTGCTCCCTCAGAACCACTAAACTTGAGCGGTTTAGCCGAGTTAAAATTCTTGAAGTTGCATGGAGCATTGTTGTTGTTGATGGCTTGAGTTATTTGAGCATAAAGATTTGGGAAGGCAGCAGCCATTTGCTGCGCGATGATTTCCGCCAGTTCGGCATTTGCTATTTGATTGTCGCGTCGAGGAGGCATTCTAAAAGAGGAAACATGAGAGGAAACGAGTGAGAGAATTAGACGAAAAGAATGAGATGAAACAAATCTGATGAAAGCAAGGATTAGTGGTCATTTGTTTGTTACTACAAAGCAACAAACGACCCTGGTGATTAATCAAAGTAAGTAGGTCAAAAATAATGTATCGCGAAGACATGCTCGCCTATAAGTGGACACTCACCCTAAGAGTTCCCAGGTAAGAGTGACTGGTCCGATTATGTGGATTTGTACGAACACTCTAGCCTTAGACAGAAAACTCAGAGTACAGGCATCCACTCTTCCAGATTGCATGTGTTCACATTATTTAGACCAACTTTGACGGGATTTTGAAAACATAAAGGGTTCAAAACCATATAATAAATCATCATAGAACAGATGATTAGTTTTCAAAGCGGGATAGAAATT
Source organism: Helianthus annuus (assembly GCF_002127325.2). Lineage (NCBI taxonomy): Eukaryota > Viridiplantae > Streptophyta > Magnoliopsida > Asterales > Asteraceae > Helianthus > Helianthus annuus. The sequence goes on along the minus strand of NC_035448.2, from coordinate 100,090,271 downwards.
TATGTTATTATTGTGGTTGTCACCTAAGAATAAGTGACGGTATTGTTTTAAAACTAAACACAAGAAAACTTGTGTTAGGGTCCTAGGAAGGTTATAGTCTAGGTCAAAGCATTACTAATAACCTAATTCCCTATAACCATTGGCTCTGATACCAACTTTTCTGTCACACCCCGACCACGTAGAACATACAAAACGTGGCGGAAACGTCGGGGAGTGTTGTAACAGAATCATTGTTTCATAACACATGGAAATTGAAATATTGTTTTATTGATTAAATGGACTCATTGTTCTAATACAATCAAAAAAAGTACAACTATGATCTTCCAAGTTTTAAAGTTGCTAAGACACGAGTCCATCCTAAATGTAGCATATATCAACAATCATCTCAAGACGGCACCTGAAACATGTGTAAAGATAGGTACGTCAGCATAAAAATGCCTGTGAGATACATAGGTTTTGTGAAAATGGGATTCATGACTTGAGTTTAAAGAAAACGTTTAATAACAGTCAGTCATGAACCTTGTAATTTGCTTTGTCTTGTAAATCATTTTAAAAAAAATGGTAAAATCAGATGATATGTAAAAATAAGAGAACACTGTGTGGTTAAATGGATAACCATGTAAAATGAGTTTGTATAAGATAAGTCGTTTGTAAATCATTGTCTTGTGAAAAGTGTGTTATTTGTATAAAATGTTATATGACCTAAATTGAAATGATTCAAATAACGCTACGATATGTGATACCATACAAACACTTATATATAGGAAGTACCAGCGGCGTATCCACCATGCTTGTATCATATTACACCCGCCTCGTTACTTAAGTCACTTACGCAAACCAAACCACCAATATAGAATGTTCATGTTTAAACCAATAGTACAAGGTTATTGTATAACTCAAGTTAAATGTAAACCATGTAATGTATAAACAAAAGTTATGTATGGCAAGTGAAATAAGATTTCTTAAACCACAAGTAAAAATTGTACAAAACAAGGTGTTTGAATAAAACAAAAGTTATGCTTTGTAAAATAATGTAAGGTTAAACGACTAACCTTATAGTAGCATATTAACAGTATACTTTGGATTTGTAAATAACATATTAAAAATATGTTTTGGTTTGTTGATAAAATGCATAGGTTGGTTCTGTACAATACCACACATGAGAGTATATCAAACTATACTTTTTGGGAGTATATCAAAATATACTTTAAAGGTGCGATTTAAGAATTCATTCAGACCTAGTGCATCAAACTACACCTTTGAGACTATAAGGATACCACAAAGGAAATCCCTATTTGGATTGAGAAATAAATTAGTTTCAGACATTCCATGACAACAGGAATGGGGTGTCTAGTCCTATAGCGCTATATCATACTACCAATCGGTCTGGTGAACAAAATAAGTATTATACCAACAATTACTTTTTAATCTTTGAGAAATCAGTGTTTAAACCATAGATAGTCATTTAGTTTGTCAAAAGATAAATACTAACATGTATGATCAATTATACTTTGAAATCATGAAAATAACAGATAGGTACACATGCTTCACCCCAAAACAGTTGAAAACAGTAAAAGAGGGGACTATGTACTCACCTGAGATTGCTTTGAATTCCTTGTGTAATAATCACACAATGCTAAAGATCACGGGATATCAAACGGCACCTAATAGGTAGCTATATTAATATACCGGACCAAAATCAGAAGGATCGGATAGTATGTGGGTTCGTGAACCAAACGAGTATGGAGACTCGTGTACTATGGTTTAACAAAGCCTACATACTAAAATGAAACCTAACCTAAGTGCTTGCGACCCATCACGACCCGTTTAGGTAGCTTATGCTACCTTACGCGTCGTTCGCGTAGAACCCGTCTGGAACGCCTAACATCGTGACCACAAGGCATAACCTCGGAAGGTTATAGCTATGGTTACCTAATGTGTTTGGTCGGATCCTAATGATCGACCAAATGGGTCGGGTTCGAAAGTATAAGCGATGGTTTAGATCGCTTACCTTACGACCCTATATAAGCACTAAACTAAAAGTGACGAGCTAAGCATGTTAGAACATGCTTAACTAAGTTTAGAAAACAGGTTTGGTATCAAAACAAACGGCTTTGATGCTCACGAGTAGTTTGGTTACAAAATACGCAAGAATGCGCATTTTGGCCGAAACTACGACTCGTCACTGAGCCTAGATAACGTGGTAATCAGTAGGTATAGTCACTATGGACTATCACCATCGTGATCACGCTCACGTTATGAAGTTCTAACGAACTTTGCATCGACCATAAATTGGTCAATGCAGAAAGTCAAACATAGTTCGACTTTCGGACTCGAAAAGCGATAAAACAACGAAGGAACACTTACAAAGGATCCCCGAAAGCTAATCTTGATCAAAGAAACTCAGGTATGAAGCAATACTTCAACTTAGAGCTTTTTAGATCAGATTCTTGTGGGTTTTTGCAAGAATGGGGGGGGGGGTATTTATATGAGAAGCATAACCGTTATGATCGTTTATCGAATACCGTGCCATGATCTCGCCCGTACACTTGTCGAATTATTGTGGTTACTGAATAATGGCCCTTGGCTCTTGATTGGGTGAAAGGGCATTGCCCCTTGAACGAACGAAAGGCCAACTGCAAGTGGGTTCAATGAATCTGCTGTACTGGGGACCCCTTACGGACCGTATGGCTTATGGCTTACGGTCCGTAAGCCCTCACTTTGGCAGATTTACAGTTTTGGTCCCTGCAGCTCCAAAACTTGGTATTTGATGCATTTTTGACACGTTTAAGCCCCGTTAACCCCATTTCAAAGCTCTAAAATGAAGTTAAAGTATAGGGAACTTAAAATGTGCTCAAAAATATCTCGGATGTCGGTTCGTTTGGCCGTACGGTCGCGATGTTCGGTTAATTACGACGGAATGCGCATAAGCGCGAAAGAAGACCCAAATTGCGCGACGAATGGATTTTTCTCATGCCATACACTAAGGCATGATATGAGGATGCTTACATAAATTTTTGGATGCCCGGGTGTATTCAGAACGTAAGTTATGCGCGAAAGTGCAAACTTGTGCACTTTTTGACACTTTTAACCCCTGAATGATCCAAAAGTTTGTTTTAGCATACCAAACCCCTCAAAGCCTATTTCAAAGATATGTGAAGGATATTTGTGGTATGTTTAACTCATGGACATGTTCCGGAATGTTCGTTACAGTTCAAATTGGCATACTTTCACAGTTTGTCGAATTTAGTCCCTGTAAGCGATTTAACTTGTTTTTTCCATTCCAAAGCCTTCAAAACTTATTTCTAAGTTATGTAAAAGTTATTTAAGGTATGTTGAGTATATGTTGATGTTCCGGAGTATTTGTCGCATTAAACTGAGTACGTTTTATGCACCAGTTTGCGTATAATTCTCCAGAAAGCAATTTAGAGCTTGAAATCGAACAAGAGTTGATATGTGCAAACGATACACATATTTATATATGTACAAAGTATGAAATACAATATTTCATTGGTTTGGCGTTTGTTTGATGGTTGAAGTGACACAGGTGTCACAGTTCGGTCACGTACGTGTAAGGATTCCGCACGTTACACGTTCGTTACGCCATCGTTTGGTGTCAAAACCGATCCTACAGCAATTAAGCTGACTTTCTACTGTTGCTTCTTAGCTTCCTCAAGCTTCTTTTCATAGTAAGCAACATCTTTCAGCTTCTTGGTCTTGCATTCTAATGCATAATGACCTTTTTGCTTGCACTTGTAGCACACCACCTCAGCCTTCCCTTTATCCTTAGATCTAACTTCTTGTTTAGATCTACCATCCATCCTTCCTCTATCACTCCTCTGGTATCTCTGGCCTCCTCCTCTCAACCGATGCTCAAATGTTTTGGTGAGCAGTGCTATAGCTTCAGCAAAAGCTGAAAAATCTGATGATGTGTCAGAAGTTTCAAAACTCTGGCTGTTTGATGGTTGTGGATCATTGGAAGTTGTTGCTCTTTGTGGGTTTGAGATAAGAGCTAAAGATCCCCCTCTTTGAATGGTTTCTTCAAATATTTCTTCCTCTCTAGGGATCAAGATGTTGTATAAGTCATGAAGACTCGTGTTTCCTAGTTCTAAGGTTAAGGACAAAATCATTGTTAGACTCCTCCATTCTCTAGGCAAAGCATCAAGAAATTTTATGTTTCTTTCATCATTTGATTTAGTTATACCAAATTTCTTTAGCTCATTTAAAAGTTTTGTGAACCTTTGATATGTGTCATTTAACTTTTCATTAGGTAAACTTTTAAACCTTTCATAAGATGAGACGTTGTTTGTTCTCATATTTCTTCTCATCCTTTCTCCTCCTTCACAAAGATTTTCCAACTGATCCCATATTTCCTTGGCTGATGCACAAGCATCAACTTGTGAAAATATGTCATTGGGGATGGCCATAATTAAGAGTGATTTTGCTCTTTCATCCCTAGCTACCAGTTCCTTGTCTTCCGCGCTCCAGTTTATTTCACTTTTGGGAGCACGGGAGGCAGGGATTTCTGGTGTTTGGTCAAGTGCTGGAACTGCTGGTATATCAGTCATTAGTATATGTGGACCCCTTTCAATGGATTGAAACAGAGCTCGGTCATGACCATTAAGGAAATTGACCATCCTGATTTTCCATTGGGGGTATTCCTCTCTGAACAGAGTCGGAGGTTTAGACATAGAACCAATGTTAAAAGTATTATTCCAGGATTGAAAGCTGTCCATATTTAGAAAAAAGAAGATGAGCGATTGATCGTTTGAAAATAATTTATTCAATCTGCTCTGATACCAATTGTTAGACCCAGTTTGGCCTTAACAACTTCTTTTTACGTAATATGGCAAGTGATTTCAGTATATGTGAAAAAGATGTGCGGAAATGCAAATCAGACTTTCAAGAAACAAGACCTACAGAATTATCAAGTTTATATCACTTTGAAACAAAATAGTTTAACAAGGATATTGTAAGATTATTATCTAATACAAATGAATCTTGAATTCTGTGGGTGAGAAGAGCAGTGGAGTTTGGGTGTTTGTATGTGAATGCTAAGCTTCAAACTCAATTATCTTCTGTCTCTTGAGCCTTCTATTTATAGACGGCTGTGTACATGAATAAACAATTGTTTATTCATGCAATAAGTCCTGCATAAAGTAGCAATTTGACATATTCATTGAATCCATCGTTCAAGTTGCATTTGTAATCATGATAACCAATAATGTCATGCTTCGGTCATTGGTGGCAGGATAGATTTGTGATTTTAGACAAGTGGGGGTTTCATCAGAATTTCTGATAAACCACTTCATCAGAAATTCTGGTGAACAAATCATCAGAAAGTCTGATGATCAGAAGCGTCAGAAATATCATCAGAAATGACCTTCTCTGATAATCCAAATCAACTCTTGATCAACTTGTGATTCTTTGAAGTAGATGCTTTGCATCTCGGTTGTCCCATCTGATCTTCTTCTTCTTGTTGTGATCTTCAGGACTGTTATCTCTTCAGAGAGCCAGTTGATTGAGATTTTCTTCAATACTTACAAATAAAGTTTCCTAACATAGCTCTTCATGGAGTACCAGTATCTATTATCTCAGACAGAGATACTAGATACATGTTAGGACCGGTTTGACTCCGAAACGATTGCGTATGACACGTTCGACGTGCGGAAACCGTGAACGTGAATAACCGAAACACACGAGACGTACTATTAACGTGATTCTTTGATAGATCTGAAAAGATACAAGAACCGTGAATCACCTTTTGCCTTTCTCTCTCTACTTTCTCTCTCTAGCTTCTCTCTCTAACCTCTAAGCTCCAAAGATCAAAATGGCAAAAGTTCTTAACTAAAAGCCTAAGGCTTCTATTTATAGGCCAAAGGTGATAAGGAATCTTTCCTTATTTACAATAATGCCACCTTGCCTTTTAGTAACAAGATATTACATTGTAAACACAAAGTTCTTCTGTTTCAGCTACGAACTGAGATGACGGAGGCGATAGACATTAATGTACCAACAGACTCCCCCTTGGATATTGTCGTAGTCAATCTCAAATCTTCAGACTTGTAGCTTCTTTTCTTTTCTTTCTCTCACTTTAGCTTGAATATAATCCCGGTGGATTTATCTTCAGCTTCAGCTCCCCCTTTCTGTGAACTCTTCAGGCTCCCCCTTTCGTCAAGCATCCGTGTTTTGGGATCGACACCTGGCTTTCCAGTTACAAGCTCTTTCAGGAACGATACCTGGCTCCTTACACGCTTCCGTTAGCATTGAGCTCGTCTTCAGACTCCCCCTCAGACTCGGCTGTCGGGATCGTAGTCTGGAATAACATCTGCAACACTCATACGTTTATAAGTGACAGTGTTTTGAAATTGTCCAGAAATCGTAATCTGGCTCTTTAAACTTTCTAAATCAAGATTCTGGCTTTAAGATATAATAATATGAATATATCCAGGATTATCTTGACTCTCTCCCCCTATCAAAATGCTTTATAGATTTGACAGCGTTAAAGAATCCAAATCGAAAAACTGACTCTTTTAAGATTTTAACAATATGAGCATCCAAATCCTTCACGGTTGATTATCCAAGTCCAAATTAATGACCTTGGAGATATCACAAAATGTTTTTAATTTTTGATTTTAATTTTAAAAACTTCAAGTTTCAAATTAATGAACTTGATTTATTTCCAGAAACACGATTAGCATACTTCGATCTTGAAACTTAGCACTCAGACATCGGTTGTCGAAAATAAAGCAGAAATCAAAATCTTTTTGTATTTTTCTGCAAATATAAAGCAGTAAAGAAATATGTACAAACATATTTACAGACAATATTTTTGTTTGAGTTCGTGTAAGAGGATCATATCAGTTTTTGAAACAAATCACTAGCACCGTTAAGCTTTAATCATTTTAAGTTCTAAACGATTCACCTCGATTGACGATATAGTTGTCCTCTTAAATTTTCACACAATTTTCAATCTATTCAGGATACGCTTTAGATGTTTTAGAAACTTAGCTCGATTTATGTGTCCCACCTCTTGAATATACTCCCGTATCCAGAATCTCAATATTCAGTCTTACAGGCAAGAGTACTACAATGATGTCTGTTCATAAATTAGGGGTTTAATGCGAGAATTGAGGGATCTCAGGTCAGAACTTCCGTTCAGTAGAGAGATATCAATTTCGACTTTGCGGTGTGTCCCCTTTAGAGAATCTTTTAGCTACAACAGATGATTATCAATTTTATTGTCTAATCACTGAGGGCTAGAATGCTATGTTTCAAGCATTTACTGCAAAGCATTATCCAAGGACTAGGTCAGAACTACCGTTCAGCAGAAGTCCCGGAATAATACCCCAGACATCATAGAGTATTAATACCTAGTATATCAGAATACGAGACCTTTCAAACGAGATTTCAGGGGTTACCTATATATCCAAGTAGTGTTCCCCACAAATTTCGCAAGTTTGAAATTTTAGGTTTATATCCCGAATAAATCTACTAAATGTACGAAAACCTATCGTCACATCATCAGTGAGACCATTTATCACATTTGACATTACATTTCTTTAGCGTGCTGTGATAGTCTACTGATGTACTATCATTTCCTCTTTTATCAACAAAAACTCAAATTTTTGAATTTTATCATGTTTTTGCCTTTTTCAAATTTTCTAATGTTTTTGGATTTTCTGACAATAATATCTAATACTCTTACTCCCCCTAAAATTCAAAACCATTTAAAGAAAAATTGACAACCTGATATTGATAGCTTTGTCTCGCCATCCATTTTCTGCTACTCATGCACTGATTTACAGAAAACATAATGTACCCCCATGATTTACAACACATTGATCTTTTACAGTTTGAAAACCGTTTTTCAATCTTGTGAAATTAATCATGTTTGTTCAGCCGTGAGGGTTTCGGCGTATTCAATCAGAACTTCCCCTGATAACAAACTATTTTCCCATTATGATTTCAAAACACTTAAGTTTGTTTTAATCAAAATGGTTTTTCCGGAAAATAAGTTTTGTTTAATTCAGACACGGGGTTTATTCATGACCTTGTTCTTTCATCAATTAATTCGAAAGTTAAATCAAGTACAACTTAATGTCCTTGATAAAACATTTCTCAAGAAAGATGCCGATTCCTACTCCTCAATTACCAACCTGGGAGTTCCGGCAAATTCAAATAAATTTTTTTTTTTTTTTAAATTTAGAGACAAACATATTTTTGATTTTCAAATTTTTTGACAAAATGAAAACATATTTTTGGTTTTTAAATTTTTCAATTTTTAGAGTTTTTGAAAATATTGTTTATTTATGTACAGAAATCAAACAAACTCCCTGTTTAACCGTTGCAGGGATCAGCAGCCTCCGGTGCCAGGCTGCTTCGTTTCTCCTTTGGTTGACATTCAGTTTTCTTCAGAAACACCTGCACATTCAAATTTTATCAAATACGACTCAATAATTTTCTTTTCATTTAAGATGGATGCCGATTCATGCTTCGCGATAAAGGAAGCTCCGGCAAATCAAATTGTTTAATCAAACATTGTATTCACCCAAGCCTCACCAGCCTTGGGTGTAACCTTGACTCTAGCAATCTGAATTTTAAAGTTTTCAGCCTTAAGTGGTGGAAAATTTGCATCATAATCAATCGAAATTGACTCCTCAGCCTTTTTCACCTCATAAGTTGAACTTTCTATTTCTGTTTTCGATTTCCAGATTTGTTTTTGTTTCTCATTTTTAACTAAATCGACTTGTTTCTTAACACTCCATGTTTGACCTTTTGGAGTCCTACGTTTGTAAAAATGTGACTCTTTTTGAACATTTGGACTCTGAACAACATCTTTTGGTTTCCAAAATTGGTTTGGTTTTGTTGCATCAACAGTTGTTTTCCAACTTTGTGTTGTTCTAAGTTCGGGTGTCACTGGTTTCCAAGTTTGTTGTGAGTCAGCCTTTGACAATTTTGGCTTCCAAGTTTGCTTTGATTCAAACTTGGTTGACTTTTGATTCACAACTTCATATTTCTGTTTTTGAACATAAACAGACTTCTTTTTCGTCTCAACACCAACAGGTTTCAGATTTGGACATTTGCGAGCAAGATGTCCTGTTTGATCACATTTGAAGCATGTTCTCTTTGAAACATCTTTGACCTGTTGTTGTTGCTTTTTCTGGGCCTGAAACTCTTCATTTGACTGTTGTCTAAATTTGAGTTCTTTCTCTTCTTCTGAACTTGTTCCGTGAACGAAGTTCATTTTTGCCTGAAAATTCGGAGTTTTATTTTTATTCCAATTTTGTTTCTTCTTATAACCCAACCCAGCCTTCATGTTTTTCTTCTTGTAACCAGGTTTGTTATAAAAAGTTTTGTGACCTTTACCAGCAAATTTTGGAATTTCAGATTTTTCAATCTCAACCATCTTGAAAACTTTGTCAATCTTTTCTGAAATCACATTCTGAATCGGGAATACAACGTCTAAGAATAATTTGTCCGATCCAATCATGGTATAAACCAATCCCTTTGAATCATCATTCAAACTTTTCTCAGATTTTGTGTTCTTCAGATATGCATCATGAAGATTTCCTTCATCTTCATCATGTGATTCAGATTTACCTGTATGAACCGACTCTTCGTTCAAGACACTTTCAACGACTTTACCTACCACCTCTGAATCATGAATATCATCAGATTTGGAATAGGTTATGTCAATGTTGTCTGGCAATTTGTCTACCATGTTGAAAGCTTTTTCGACCTTTTCCTCATCATAAAATGCAAACTTTTCCGGTGGTGGAACTTGATGAAACTCTGAGCCAATGCCTTTCTTGTTCTGCTCAGACTCACCATCACCCGGTTTTATATTGAAAATTCGTTCAAGCACATATGACGACACATGGTAACTTTTTAACTTGTTGTTTTCCTGTTCTAAATCAACAATCTGTTGCTTTAGCTTAGCAACATCCTCAATATAGGAATTAACAACATCTTGTTTTATAGCATACATTCGTTTAAGCTCTTTTGTTGTTTCAGACATATAATTCATTCTTGATTGAGCATATTTCATTTCATCTTTCACCTTTTCATATGACTCTTTTATAACCTCATATGATAATTTCATTGAATCATATTCCTTTTTCATTTCTTGACAAGCAATTTCTTTTTGTTCACATTCATTTGTCATTTTCAAAACATTTTCTTTCAAAACCTCATTTTCTTTTTCTAATTTGTTACATTTTTCTGAAAGTTTTTCATCATTTTCTTGTAAAACTTTTTCTTTTTCTAACATTTCTTTGCATTTAATTTTGAAAATGTTTTCGAATTTTGTGAATTCAAGTTCTTTTATTCTGAACTGCTCATCTTTTTCTGTACAAGCTCTGCACGGTACCATGCATTTCTTGCACTGTTCAAATGGTTTTAAGAATTCAGAATCAGAATGTACCTCAGTGTTTGGCACTTCGGTGTTTTCAGCTTCCTCTGGCTGCTTCATCTCAGCATCATTCAGCTTTTGTTCAACACTGACTTCTTCGCCAACATCACCAGCATCTGACTTGACATCCTTCATTTCTTCTTCTTCAATTTGCTGTTCTTCAACTTCTTTTACAGCTTCAGCTTCTACAGCTTCTGTTTCAACTTCTTCAGCAACCTTCTTCAGATTAACTACCATCTCTTCAACACTCTTCTTCATTTTCTCTTCATCCCTTTTTCTCAAGCATGACAGCATAGCATATCGGATATCTTTCTCGTATTGTTTAACATATGCATCATCTTTCGTCACTCTTCTGTAATATTCAGCTCTCAACGGGACAGCAAGAAGAACATCATCAAAGATTATATCTTTCTTTGGAACAACTGGTTCTCCTTCTCTGTTGTAATAACACTCTCTCTTCTTGTCCCATCGTTTGTTGCTGACAGCATTCTCATATTCTTCCTGCATCTCATCCATTCTTCTGTAAACCACATCTCTTTCTTTATGTGTTTTCTCACTCAAGATCTCTTCTCGAGTTTTCTCTTTGTTCTCAATCTTTTCTTCATGGTTTTTAGCAGGTTCTTTTTCTTCTTTAATTTCAGCAACATTCGCAAACTTTCTTGGTGCTGTCGTAGCTTTCCCATGAGCTGTTTTACGAACAATATCATTTCGATCTTCTTCTGGACAAATTTGAGACCAATCATATCCTTCATCAGGATATATGACAGGACAAGCTCTTGAAGTTGTTTTTGGTCTATCTTCAATCAACTTTGGCTCTTCTCTGCTTCGATGGTAGATCGCCTTTTGATAATAATCATCATTGAAAGGACGTTCATTTCTTTCAGCAACTTCTGCATTCTTACACTCTCTTTTGAAATAACCCTTTTGCTTGCATTTGAAACAGGTCACTTTTGACTTGTCAAAACCGAGCTTTGTTGATGGACCACCAAGAGATTGTTTCCCAGTAATTTCCATGTATCTTTGAGCTCTCCGAATGCAGCTTGCTAAACACCAACGAATATCAATAAGTTCCATCTCCTCTGGATCAATCTGGTCGTAGTCTTCTTTCGTCAGTTCAGAATTACCGATTTTTCCAGCTACCAGACCTTCATATGATTCCAGGACAGATGCAAGAAAGCTCATTTGCTGCTTCGCTGCATTGATACTCATTGCTGGAGAATTTTTCAGTTTAAGAGCAATGTTGCATAAAATTTCATCTGTGTCTTCTGAATTTGTTTGTGAAGATGAATGATATCCAGAATGATGACTTGTTGACGTTGTTTGAGATTCATTCATCTTTTCACCAACGAATGCTGTTTTTGGTGAACCAACGCCTTTCTCTGAAAGTACACTACTTTTGTAATACAAGCCGACATTCTGTTGACGTGAAGACTCTGTCATCTTGCTTTGTTTCTGCAGCTCTAGATCATGACTCTCAATCTTTTCAAACAATGCATCAAGAGAAATTGTATCATATGAATCATCATTTTTCAAAATAAACACAAACGTTTGCCACTGATCAACTCGTGGTAACGCTTCAATCACTTTATCGATGATTTCTTCTCTTGTTTTAGCAATTTCAAATCTTTCGAGTTCGATTTTTAGGTGACAAAATCTTTCTATCATTTGTCTCACCGATTCTCCTTTTAAACTATCAAAAAGATCAAATTCCTTTTTAATTAGCGCGATTTTGTTCTTTTTAATTTGTTTACCACCCTCAGCTTTAATACGTAAAGCTTCCCAAACTGATTTGGATGTCCCGCTATGATTTAGTAATGCAAATATATCGTTTCTAATTGCTGACTGTATCAATGCGATCATCCTTTGTTCGGCGGCAAATTCTGCTCTGTCGTCTCTGGAGAATTTTTTGAACTGTAGATCTTCACCTTTATCATCTTTTGGCTTTTCGTATCCGTATTCTAGACAAAACCAACTTTCATGCGCATACGCTTTTGCCCAATTGATGAATCTTTCTTTCCACCAAGTATAGTCTTCAATGCTTTCAAGCGTTGGTGGTTTAGAATGCGTTCCGTAAAAGTTATCATGCTTGATGTTTTCATTGATTGCCTTTGTGATGGTTTTTGGTGTAACAGTTGTAACTTCGGATGATTCAGATGTGAATGCGTTGAAAAACGTGTTATAAAATTCTTCAGCCATGATGCTTTTTCTTTGAATTACCTCGAATCACCTAAATGAATTTTGTAAACAACTGATTAGTTCAAAGATTTTTAACAAACTTAATTTTGAAAGTTAATTGATTTGATATGATTAACAATTTTTATGATTCAAATCAATTCTAAAATATTTATTCAATTTGATTTTTGTCAACCGATTGGATGGTTACTAGTCGATCGAGTAGTAATGGATGCTAGCCGATCGAGTAGGGAGGGATGCTAGCCGATCGGATAAGAAAAGGTCTCTGTTCGATCGAGTAGGAAAGGATACTGTTCGATCGAGTAGGAATGTATTGCTGTTCGAGTGGGACTTTGCTAGCCGATCGGTTAGCACTTGCTAGCCGATCGGTTAGAAGCTTTAATAATACACAAAGCCTTGCTGCTCGATCGAACAGCTATTCGAGCCAAATATCTTCCTGTTCGATCGGTTGACTAAGGAGGTGAGTCCTAGTCGTTCGGCTAGGTCAACAAGTCAACGTTTGAGAGTGATGTCAGTGATGCTTCTGTTCGATCGGTCAGGTCAAAGGTTCAACTTTTTATGCTGTTCGATTGGTTAGTTGTAGCGGTGGTGCTAGCCGTTCGGCTAGAAATGCTACACCTGCTGCTGTTCGATCGAACAGAGTCAAAAAGTCAAAGTGTTTAATGAATGTTATGCTGCTACTCGATCGAACAAGGTCAAAAGTCAATGGCTTTTAATGAATGCTGCAGTTCGAGTGAATGACTTTCTAGCCGATCGAACAGCTGTTCGATCGAGTTACCTACTCGATTCACACAACCTTCTGTTCGATCGAGTAGGAAGTAGTGTTCACTCGGTTAGGGACAAATGCTGGCCGTTCGGTTAGCACTTGCTAGCCGATCGGTTAGGATTATTACTAAAAGCTTTAACACTTCTCAAAGACCTGCTATTCGATCGAATAGCTGTTCGAACCAAAGTCTCTCCTGTTCGATCGAATAAAAAGATGTGCTGTTCGATCCAAATTGCTAGCCGATCGGTTAGCACATGCTAGCCGATCGGTTGGGAAATTCTGCTGTTCGAGTGAATGACTTTCTAGCCGATCGAACAGCTGTTCGATTGAATGAAATTCTAGCCGTTCGAGTAGCTGTTCGAGTGATAATTTCCTGTTCGAATGGTTAGCACTTTGCTAGCCGTTCGACTAGCCTAACCGAACGGTTGGCCTACTCGATTCAAGTTCCTGTTCGATTAAACTTCCTGTTCGAACCAAAATCCTATTCGATCGAGTGACCTGTTCGAACGAGTTGCTAGTTCGATCGAACAAGAACTGATGAACAGTTTGACGAACGGTTTCAGCAAAAAGTTCACAAAAACGCAGATTTCTCCCAAACGGCTTGGAATTTTGACCTGAAAATTTGTAGGATCATAGATCAGATATAGGCGCACAACATATCAAAATTTCATCCAATTTCAACCGTAAAAACACTGTTAATTTTACGATTTTCAAATAAAAACGTGAAGAACAAGAAAGTATGAAGAAATTTGACAAATCTGAGTAAATTCGACTCTGAATCTGAAGGATTTCTGTGCGTATTCGTGCGTTTGATCTGTGCAATCGAGCTCCTGCTCTGATACCACTTGTTAGGACCGGTTTGACTCCGAAACGATTGCGTATGACACGTTCGACGTGCGGAAACCGTGAACGTGAATAACCGAAACACACGAGACGTACTATTAACGTGATTCTTTGATAGATCTGAAAAGATACAAGAACCGTGAATCACCTTTTGCCTTTCTCTCTCTACTTTCTCTCTCTAGCTTCTCTCTCTAACCTCTAAGCTCCAAAGATCAAAATGGCAAAAGTTCTTAACTAAAAGCCTAAGGCTTCTATTTATAGGCCAAAGGTGATAAGGAATCTTTCCTTATTTACAATAATGCCACCTTGCCTTTTAGTAACAAGATATTACATTGTAAACACAAAGTTCTTCTGTTTCAGCTACGAACTGAGATGACGGAGGCGATAGACATTAATGTACCAACAATACACATCACATTTTTGGAAAATTTTTCAACAGTCTTTGGGCACGTACTTAAATTTTAGTACGGATTACCATCCTCAGACGGATGGGCAGAGTGGGCGTACCATCCAAACTTTGGAAGACATGCTTCGTGCATGTGTGATTGAGTTAGGTGGTAGTTGGGATAACCACCTGCCATTAATTGAGTTCTCCTATAACAATAGCTACCATACAAGCATTCAGGCTGCGCCTTTTGAGGCATTATATGGTAGGAAATGCGGAACGCCTATTTGTTGGGCAGAAGTAGGGGAAGCCCAATTATCAGGTCCTGACATAGTCTTTGAAACAACGGACAAGATTGTCCAGATTTGTGACCGCCTGAAAGCTGCCAGGGATAGGCAGAAAAGTTATGCTGATAAAAGGCGAAAACCTCTAAAGTTTGAGGTTGGTGATAAAGTTTTGCTTAAAGTATCACCCTGGAAGAGAGTGATGCGATTTGGTAAGAAAGGTAAGTTAAGCCCAAGGTATATAGGACCATTTGAGATCATCGAATGTGTAGGAACAGTAGCTTATAAGTTAAACTTACCTGAAGAGCTCAGTGGTATTCACAATGTATTCCACATCTGCAATCTGAAGAAATGTCTACCTGATGAATCGCTAGTCATACCACATACAGATGTGCACATAGATGAGAGCTTGAAATTTGTGGAAAAACCTTTGTCGATTGAGGATCGACAGGTAAAGAAGCTTCGAAGGAAGCATGTGCCTATTGTAAAGGTTAAATGGGATGCCCGCAGAGGTCCCGAGTACACGTAGGAGGTAGAGTCCACAATGAAAGAAAAGTACCCTCATTTATTTTAGTAAATCTCGAGGTTGAGATTTCTTTTAAGGGGGTGAGGATGTAACACCTCTAAAAAAATCATGTCCAATAATGTATCGACACATATCAAGAGCTTAAAACGTGTAAAGAATTACTTTAGATGGACTAAAGTTGACAAATAAGGAAACTATGTGAATAAAAGGGTTCAAAATGTCAACAATGGATAAATATACTTTAAAATAACGCTACACGATGTTTATACCCTAAAACGAATAAATCATGGATCATACGAACCTGATTGTGAAGGAAAGTGAGGAATTACAAACTACAGGGGTTAAATGTGTCAACATGTTTAAAGTATACCTCTGAGTGACCTTTTAGCGAACCGAAGCTTTGTAATGATTAATTATACTCACGAGAATAAGTGATAAAAATTTCACAAGGTTTCGATAAAGTATGAGAAAGTTATGGCAATATTCGTATACGAGGGGTTAAAAGCGACAACGTTGAAATTTAAGGCCTTACGGGTGATCACAAAGTTAACCAAGGACTTAACAGTGTTTGATAATCCCTTGGAACCCTTAAAAGTAAGGTTAGAGGGCCAAAAATGCAAGAATAAGACTTAAAACCACGTTTAAAAGGATCAGGGGCTGAATTGCAATTAGCTGAAACTTGTTTGGCTGGTTCTGGAAGGCCAGGCGGCCCGCGTAAGAGTGGCCTATGGGCTTACGCGGCCCGCGTGAGCAGTACAGCGACAGATTACACCTGCAGATGCCAGTTTCAGGTCTGTAACCGACTTTGGAGCCTGTAAAAGGATACCAGGGGCTGTTGAAATGGATTTTCATGCACTAGGGACAGTTGTGATGATCTGAATCCATGCATAGAGTTATTTGGCATCATCTTGTGTGATCAAATTCCCTATATAAGAAAATCTAAGTTGCAACATTGGGCACTTGCACTTGGAAACTTGCATAGCTTCACTTCTGGAGAACTTTGGAGCTCATGCACACTTCTTAGGCTTCCTAATCGTGCATAGGACCCTTGTAAGTGTCCTTAACCCTTCCTAATTCAGTTTAGCTTAGTTAATTAGCTTAAATTCAAACCGTTGTAATTAAGGTTTGACTTTGAGATTAATCAATAATTATCCAGTCAAATCTCGAATTGAAAGTACCTATGAGTTGGTAATTATGTGGGTAATAAACCCTTAAAAGGGCACCCTCTGATTCCCACTCTAACTAGGTCAATTGTCGGGTCAAAGATAATCCTAAAAAGTCAATAGAAAGCTTATTTTCAAATTAATGCATAATTAGCAATGTAGGAGCCATACAACCTGTTTTATCATTAATATAACTTGGTAATTAATGTAAGAACATGTCTAAACATGTTCAACTCGACAATTTTCAGTTTAGGCTCCGTTCCGAACCGAAAGTCACATAATTTGACTTCTGCTTTGACTTTCACTTCTGACCCGTTTAAGCATAGTTTAGAAATGCCTTAGAGCCTTATTAGGACCAGGTTTCATGTTAGTATAACCCTCTGTGATTATACAACTTGGTTCATTAGTTATCTAAATCATTTACATGTTTCCGTTAAATGCTTAAATATTGACTATTATGCCCTTTTCACCTTAAAACATGATTTTTGAAAAAGTAAAAGAGTAGAAACCTTCATTACTGATTTATAAACTTGTCCCTAAAATTTGACATCAGTTTGAGGTCTAGATTAGGAGTTATGCTCATTAGCGTAAATGAAAAGCTCTTTATTAATTAAACGGCATAATTAACATATAACCTATTTAAACCCAAATCTTTATATCAAACTTTTTACCCACTGATGTAATATAATATTTTGGGATTTTTGAAGATTTTTATTTATTTTTAGGCTGAGCATAACATAGAATTCTAAGCTTGATTCGGTTATTGTCGGTTTTGCCTTTTTTTACTATAAAATGAGTTTTACAAATCCTTTTGATACCAAACCTTTTTCTACTGATCTAATATGAAAAATAAAATGTTTTGAGCCTTCTGGAATAATAAAAATATCAGCTTTCCTTTGAAAACCCGGAAATGGCTCCAAATCGCCTTTTTACGCGTTTTAAGCGCATAGTATGTATTAAAACCATATTAGATATGTAAGACTTGATACCTACTGATATTAAGTAAACTTTTATATTCTAACAGTAAGTAAAAGTTTTTGAAGTCAGATTCCAGATTTGACCTTAAAACCTTAGGTGAAATTACCAAAATGCCCTTTCGGTGCATAATATGGTTAGAAATGATAAATTCACATATAGGTTATACCCTACTGATATAACTTAGTAAATTAAGTATTTTTACTGATTACATCAGACCCGAAACTCAGAATTATATTTAAACTCTTTTATAACCTTTTAAATGACCAAAATGCCCTTACGGGGCATAATTTGAGTTTAAAATCCATTTGGGGCATAATAGAAGATATCTTACTGATATCACAACATATTTAATGCATATTAACTTAGGAAACCTGTATATGACTCTTATGGTTACCCGTTACGTATTATTCGTGTTTGGTTCGGTTATGTAACTAGTTTGCATAAATTGACCAAAACGGGTCAAACCTTATCATTTTTGTCTCAAAATCCAGAGTGTGTTTAGCTTACCCATATGAAGCAAGTTTTCAAACTTGTCGGGTCTAAATCACATTCTATTCCGGTTTTCGCTTCTTCATGCGTTTAAACCGTATCTTCCTTTAAAACTAACCGGTCTAAGCTTAGGCTAAATTAAAGACCCGTTAGGAATCTAATAGGCTATTATAAACCTTCGTTCCACAATAGGAGACCCGGTAAAAGCTACGTGCACTTGCTTATTGTGATTATTACTTGCAAAGGTAAATACTTTTAACTTATTTTCCCTATACGGGCTTGGGGTACGGTATATAAAATACCGCTTGGTTGGGCATTGAATCTTTAATCGTATGAAGGTTAACTTATTGAAATGACCCGTTTAAATTGTTTGGTTTGCTTAAAGCCTTTGAGGGGTTAATGACCATGTCCCGGATATCCTTGGCATCATTCATAGAAATGGCCACGACCTTAGCACACGCGGGTTTAGGCGTACACCCGCCAGCGCATTTATAAATAATAAGGTATAACCGCCGGTTTCGGGAATAACTCGCCGCGGGACTATTCCATGTGGTGTATCTATCAATCTTTAACCCGGTGTTCAACCTGGGCTACTGAACGTATAAGAAATATGCAATTCTTTTACAAGTTTATATATAAATAATTATCCCAAGTTATCAAATCTTTTGTGCCACGTGCATTCAAATCAATTTTTAAACATTTTCAAAATGAGTCAGTTAAATTGTATTTACCAGTGTAAACTGACGTATTTTCCCAAAAAGGCTAAGTGCAGGTACTAATCGGAATAGGCTGGTCTCTCCTAGCATCAAATAGAAGTCTCGCAAGCTTAGATGCCTAAAGTCTGTTGAACAAAATTTCCTCTTTATTTTGATCCGCCTGTGGATCTGTTTCAACTGTTTTGTGATACTTAATATTACAATTTATTCGGTTGAAATAAATCTATCTTTTGCTTCTGCTGTGCATTTAAATTTGTGTTGTTTGACTATGATGATACCAACTACGTCACGATACTCCCCACCGGGCCCACTGGTAATATGTGAAAATATCGGGGTGTGACAACTTGAAAATATATTACCTTTGGAACTTATAAGAGAATACAAATATTTTTGCCAAAGAAAAATGATAAATAAATTTTCTAAGTAATATTCCTTGAAGTACGAGTTTCTTGTGATGCCACTGCATTCAGAACACGCTATGGGCACTACGAGTTTCATGTGATGCCATTCGGACTAACGCACGCGCCAGCGGTATTTATGGATCTGATGAACCGCGTATGCAAACCATACCTCGATAAATTCGTGATTGTATTTATCGATGATATCTTGATCTACTCACGGACGAAGGAGGAGCACGAGCAACACCTCAGGACCATTCTAAAGCTACTGAAGAAAGAGAAACTGTATGCAAAATTCTCGAAGTGCGAATTATCGATTCGCGAAGTACAATTTCTGGGTCACGTTGTTAGCGAGAAGGGCATTCATGTAGACCCGTCCAAGATTGAAGCAATAAAGAATTGGGACGCCCCCAAAACCCCAACTGAAGTTCGACAATTCTTAGGCTTAGCGGGCTATTATCGACGTTTCATCGAGAACTTCTCAAGGTAGCTCAACCGCTAACTACCCTCACTCAGAAAGATAAGAAATACGACTGGGGTGACAAGCAGGAAGAAGCCTTCCAACTACTCAAAAACAAGCTATGCGTTGCACCAATACTGTCATTACCCGAAGGCACTGAAAACTTCGTGGTATACTGCGACGCTTCGCGCCAAGGTTTGGGTTGCGTGCTCATGCAACGCCGGAAGGTCATCGCTTACGCTTCAAGACAACTGAAGGTACATGAAAGAAACTATACCACGCACGACTTGGAACTCGGTGCGGTGGTATTCGCCTTGAAGATCTGGCGACATTATTTATATGGTACTCGATGTACAATCTTCACGGAACACAAAACCTTGCAACACATACTTGATCAGAAGGAACTAAACATGTGACACCTGTGTCACTCCAACCATCAAACAAATTCCAAACCAAGG
Source organism: Helianthus annuus (assembly GCF_002127325.2). Classification (NCBI taxonomy): domain Eukaryota; kingdom Viridiplantae; phylum Streptophyta; class Magnoliopsida; order Asterales; family Asteraceae; genus Helianthus; species Helianthus annuus. The sequence continues at coordinate 100,070,198 of NC_035448.2, read as the reverse complement.
AAATATTGTATTTCATACTTGGGATTTGTATAAATATGTGTATGCTTTGCACATATCAATTCTTGTTCAATTTCATACTCTACAACGCTTTCTGGAGAATTATACGCAAACTGGTGCATAAACGTACTCAGTTTAATGCGACAAATACTCCGGGAGACCATCATACACTTAACATACCTTAAATAACCTTTACATAACTTAGAAATAAGTTTTGAAGGCTTTGGTATGGCAAAAACAAGTTAATTCGCTTACAGGGACTAAACTTGACAAACTGCGAAAGTATACCAATTTGAACTGTAACGAACATTCCGGAACATGTCCATAAGTTAAACATACCATAAATATCCCTTACATAGCTTAGAAATAGGCTTTGAGGGGTTTGGTATGCTAAAACAAACTTTTGGATCATTCAGGGACTAAAAGTGTCAAAAAGTGCACAAGTTTGCACGTTCGCGCATAACTCACGTTCTGAATACATCCGGACATCCAAAAATTTATGTAAGCATCCTAATATTATGCCTTAGTGTTTGGCATGAGAAAAATCCATTCGTCGCGTCATTTGGATCGTCTTTCACGCTTATGCGCATTCCGTCGTAATTAAGCGAACATCGCGATCGTACGGCCAAACGAACCGACATCCGACATATTTTTGAGCATATTTCAAGTCCCCTACACTTTAACTTCATCCTAGAGCCTTGAAATGAGGTTAACGGGGCTTAAACGTGCCAAAAATGGGCCAAATTACGTGTTTCTTAAGTGCAGGGACCAAAAATGAAATTTCTGATCTGTGGACCTTAGGCGGGGCGCGTAAGGATTGTCCAAATCCTTACGCGGGGCGCGTGGGACTATCAGACAGATTCAATGTATGCATTTAATGCAGTTGGCTCTTCGGATCGCGAAAGGGTCGAAGGCCTTTTCACCCAAATGAAAGGCCAAGGGGCAAATTCACTGAATCTAGCATGGGACACGTGTACGCACGAGATCGCGGCACGATATTCGATAAAACGATCCTAACGGTTCCACTTTTCCTATAAATACCCCCCCCCTTTTGTGTAAAAACCCACAAATCAGATCTAAATGCTCTAAGTTGATGCCTTGGCTTCATACCTGAGCTATTGGATCTTGATTAGCACTCGGGGACCCTCCGTAAGTCTTCTTTCGCTCTTTTATTCGCTTTTCGAGTCCGAAAGTCAACGTTTTGTTGACTTTCTGCATTGACCAGCTTATGGTCGATGCGAAGTTCATGGAACTTCATAACGTGAGCGTGATCACGATGGTTATGGTCCATAGTGACCATACCCACTGATCACCACGTTATCTAGGCTCAGTGACGAGTCGTAGTTTCGGCCAAAATGCGCATTCTTGCGTATTTTGTAACCAAACTACTCGTGGGCATCAAAGCCGTTTGTTTTGATGCCAAACCTGTTTCTAAACTTAGTTAAGCATGTTCTAACATGCTTAGCTCGTCACTTTTAGTTTAGTGCTTATATAGGGTCGTAAGGTAAGCGATTTAAACCATCGCTTATACTTTCGAACCCGACCCGTTTGGTCGGTCATTAGGACCCGACCAAACACATTAGGTGACCATAGCTATAACCTTCCGAGGTTATACCGTGTGGTCGCAATGTTAGGCGTTTCGAACGCGTTCTACGCAAACGACGCGTAAGGTAGCATAAGCTACCTAAGCGGGTCGTGATGGACCGTAAGCACTTAGGTTAAGTGTCATTTTAGTATGTAGGCTTTGTTAAACCATACTACACGAGTCTCCATACTCGTTTGGTTTACGAACCCGCGTACTATCCGATCCTTCCGATTTGGTCCGGTATATTAACATAGCTACCTATTAGGTGCCGTTTGATATCCCGTGATCTTTAGCATTATCTGGTTATTATACAAGAACTCCAAAGCAATCTCAGGTGAGTACATAGTTCCCCTCTTTTACTGTTTTCTGAACTGTTTTGGGGTGAAGCATGTGTACCTATCTGTTATTTTCATGATTTCAAAGTATAATTGATTATACATGATAGTATTTATCTTTTGACAAACTAAATGACTATCTATGGTTTAAACACTGATTTCTCAAAAAAATTACAAAAGTAATTGTTGGAATAGTACCTATTTTGTTCACCAGACCGATTGGTAGTATGATATAGCGCTATAGGACTAGACACCCCATTCCTGTTGTCATGGAATGTCTGAAACCAATTTGTTTCTCCATCCAAATAGGGATTTCCTTTGTGGTATCCTTATAGTCTCAAAGGTGTAGTTTGATGCACCAGGTCTGAATGAATTCTTAAATCGCACCTTTAAAGTATATTTTGATATACTCCCAAAAAGTATAGTTTGATATACTCTCATGTGTGGTATTGTACAGAACCAACATATATTTTGTAATCATCCAAAGCATATTTTGATATGTTATTTACAAACCAAGACATAGTTTAATATGTTATTTATCACAACCAAAACATATTCTGATATGTTACTTACAAAACTAAAACATAGTTTAATGTGTTATCTATAAATCCAAGGTATACTTGTAATATACTACTGAAAACTATTATTTTGAACAACTAAAGTATATTTAATATACTATCTATCAAGCGATTTAGTTTTGGTTAGTGTTTAGATAACGGAACGAGTGTAATGTGATGAAAACATGGTAGATACGCCGCTGGTACTTCTTATATATAAATGTTTTCATTGCATTACATACCGTTGCGTTATTTAGTACACTTGGGTTAACAATATTGGAACTGAAAATATATTTTAATATATTACTTATTCATCTTTCTTAAAACCAAGGTATATTTTATATATACCATAAACGTTTTATTAAAACATTGTTTTCCAAACAACTTAACTTATACAAACTCATTTTACATGGTTATTCAGTTAACCATACATTATTCTCTTATTTATACATATCATCTGATCCTATCGTTTTTCAAATGATTTACAAGACAAAGCAAATTTACAAAGTTCATGACTAAACATTTTCTCAAACATAAGTCATGAACTCCGTTTTCACAAAACCTATGTATCTCACAGGCATTTTTATGCTGACGTACCTATTTTTACACATGTTTCAGGTGCTGTCTTGAGATGATTGTTGATACATGCTACATTTAGGATGGACTCGTGCCTTAGCAACTTTAAAACTTGGAAGATCATAGTTGTACTTATGTGATTGTAATAGAACAACGAGTTCATTTAATCAATAAAACAATATTTAAATTTCCATGTGTTATGAAACAATGATTCTGTTACAACACTCCCCGACGTTTCCGCCACGTTTTGTATGTTCTACGTGGTCGGGGTGTGACAGAAAAGTTGGTATCAGAGCTCATGGTTATAGGGAATTAGGTTATTAGTAATGCTTTGACCTAGTCTATAACCTTCCTAGGACCCTAACGCGAGTTTACTTGCGTTTAGTCATAAAACAACACCGTCACCTATCCTTAGGCGACGACCGCAACAAGAACATAAATTTCAAAACCGCTTTGAAAACTAATCATCTGTTCTAGGATGATTGATTACTAGGTTTTGAACCCTCTGTTATAAGGTTTTGAACCCCTTTGAATTTTCAAAACTCTCGTCAAAGTTGGTCTAAATATTGTGAACACATGCAAACTGGAAGGGTGGGTGCCTGTACCCTGAGTTTTCTGTCTAAGGCTAGAGTGTTCGTACAAATCCACATAATCGGACCAGTCACTCTTACCTGGGAACTCTTGGGGTGAGTGTCCACTTATAGGCGAGCATGTCTTCGCGATACATTATTTATGACCTATTTGCTTTGATTAATCACCAGGTCGTTTGTTGCTTTGTAGTAACAGACAGACGGCCACTATCCTTGCTTTCATCAGATTTGTTTCATCTCATTCTTTTCGTCTAATTCTCTCACTCGTTTCCTCTCATATTTTCCTCTTTTAGAATGCCTCCTCGACGCGACAATCAGATGGCGAATGCCGAACTGGCGGAAATCATCGCGCAACAAATGGCTGCTGCCTTCCCAATTCTTTATGCTCAAATAACTCAAGCCATCAACAACAACAATGCTTCATGCAATTTCAAGATTTTTAACTCAGCTAAACCGCTCAATTTCAATGGTTCTGAGGGAGCAACTGGTCTTCTTCAATGGTTCGAGAGCATTGAGAATACTTTCCGTCACGTTCAGTGTCCTGAAAATCGCAAGGTCGAGTTTTCTTCGAGTGTGTTTCAGAAAAGGGCTCTTACATGGTGGAACGGGGTTATGAGAGACCGCGGTGCAGAGGTTGCATTAGCACAGACTTGGGCCGAGCTTAGGGCTCTTATGATGAAGGAGTTCTGTCCTCGTCATGAGCTTAGGGCTCTAGAAAGGGAATTTGATGATTTAAAGCAAGACAGTGGGGAACATCGAGCCTATACTGATCGCTATGAGGAATTGAGCTTGTTATGCCCTACTATGGTTACGCCTCTGGATAAGGCAATTGAGAAATACATTGATGGGCTTCCTGACGTAGTTCAGGACATCGTTACTGGCAGCAACCCTACTACTGTCAGACAAGCCATTGAATTGGCTGCCACTCTGACTGAATCCCAAATCAGGAAGCGCAAGCTGTTTCGGAAGGGCGACTTAAGACCATCTGACAAGACTGCTCATGTGGAACCAAAGGAAGAAAGTGCTGAGGTGTCCAAGAAGAAAAAGCTCAAAGCCTCTCAAAGCTACGCTGTAACTGCTCAAGACAAACAAGTTGCACCAAACCAGCCAACACAACCTCGTAAAAGACAAAACTATGTTGGTACAGCACCGTTGTGCAACAAATGCAACCGTCATCATCTAGAGCAAGAGCAGTGTCACAAATGTACCCACTGTGGGCGGTTGGGACATTTGATCAATGTTTGTCGTTATGCAAATCAAACTGCTGCAAACCCTGCTGCTATTCAAGCACGGTTCCCTCCAGGGTCATGTTATAACTGTGGTGACCTTACCCACTACAGGAACAATTGCCCAAGGCTTGTTAACATACCTCCAGCGCGTGGACGAGTGTTCAACATCAATGAGGCAAACATGAACAATGATGCAGCAGTGAACAATTAGTGTTTTGTATTTCCTTAGTTGCTATCTTTTGACACTTCAAGACAAATCCGTTGTTACATAAATAAAGATTTGTTGTTTTTATTTCTGCAAAATTTATGCGTTTGTGTGAATGCTTGATGCAACTTTATGATGTCAACCCAAAAACAAACTACTCGTATGGTTCTGTCGTATTATGATCACTTGTGATCTCCCCAAGAACCTTAAACTCTCGTTTCTTTTAAGAAACAAAGTCAAACACTTATTGAGAATCCCTCTATCTTTATAGATAGATCTTCATAAATCGTTAAAGTGCCAAATGAAATCCATAGGTTGGATTCCTAGTGTGCCTTAATATCCATACCTAAGGATAACAAAATAAAGAATCAAGTTAACTAAATTTGTGCTTATGTATTTTCTTACATGTTTTGTGGTTGTATGTGATCCATCCAAATCCTCATAGAATCTTTCATATCTTCATACGAGAGATTCATAATGGGATATCCAAAGATACTATCTTAAACCCTTAATGGAATTCAACAGTGTAGTTAAGTCCCTCGGGTTATAAAGTATTATTCTATAATTGGACCTCTTGAAAGGTCTGCTTAAACAGATTGATTTTGAAAATCTGATTAGAAATATCATGTGATGATATAAAAATGATCCCTTAAGCGGTCTATTTAAAGAGATCGTACGACGGTCTAGTTAAGAAGATCATGTGTTGATCTAGTTAAAAGATCGTTCGTTGATCGAATTAAAAGGATCCTTTGGTGGTCTAGTCAAATCGCTTCGTATTTATTCAAGTAATTTTCCTACGGATTATGAAATGGACTGTGCGGACTGTGCAAGGAATTACGTAATTATGGAGGCCTACATAATTATGGAATTCAGTGCACAGGAACCACAGGAAGTTTCATCATGTGTTAAGACCTAGTGACAAGAATAATGATACGGGAGAAGTCTCGGACCTCGACCAATGTCATTTATTCTCACACTCCCCCAATTCTGATCTCAATCACACACCAAGTTTTCCTATGATAAGCCTTCATAAGAAACGTTCGTCAATCAGTAGTTCAAAATTTCATGTTTTACTATTTCAAGGAACTCACTCTGAGGGTTAACAAATTCGCTAAGAATCCTAACATGGCCCAGAGTTTTACCTAAGGGTTCAATGGATCTATTATAAGGCGAAACCTTCACAGCTGTCCTCACGAGTTTCCTCTAGAATTAAATTTCGGGACGAAATTTCCTAAAGTAGGGGAGACTGTGACACCTGTGTCACTCCAACCATCAAACAAATTCCAAACCAAGGAAATATTGTATTTCATACTTGGGATTTGTATAAATATGTGTATGCTTTGCACATATCAATTCTTGTTCAATTTCATACTCTACAACGCTTTCTGGAGAATTATACGCAAACTGGTGCATAAACGTACTCAGTTTAATGCGACAAATACTCCGGGAGACCATCATACACTTAACATACCTTAAATAACCTTTACATAACTTAGAAATAAGTTTTGAAGGCTTTGGTATGGCAAAAACAAGTTAATTCGCTTACAGGGACTAAACTTGACAAACTGCGAAAGTATACCAATTTGAACTGTAACGAACATTCCGGAACATGTCCATAAGTTAAACATACCATAAATATCCCTTACATAGCTTAGAAATAGGCTTTGAGGGGTTTGGTATGCTAAAACAAACTTTTGGATCATTCAGGGACTAAAAGTGTCAAAAAGTGCACAAGTTTGCACGTTCGCGCATAACTCACGTTCTGAATACATCCGGACATCCAAAAATTTATGTAAGCATCCTAATATTATGCCTTAGTGTTTGGCATGAGAAAAATCCATTCGTCGCGTCATTTGGATCGTCTTTCACGCTTATGCGCATTCCGTCGTAATTAAGCGAACATCGCGATCGTACGGCCAAACGAACCGACATCCGACATATTTTTGAGCATATTTCAAGTCCCCTACACTTTAACTTCATCCTAGAGCCTTGAAATGAGGTTAACGGGGCTTAAACGTGCCAAAAATGGGCCAAATTACGTGTTTCTTAAGTGCAGGGACCAAAAATGAAATTTCTGATCTGTGGACCTTAGGCGGGGCGCGTAAGGATTGTCCAAATCCTTACGCGGGGCGCGTGGGACTATCAGACAGATTCAATGTATGCATTTAATGCAGTTGGCTCTTCGGATCGCGAAAGGGTCGAAGGCCTTTTCACCCAAATGAAAGGCCAAGGGGCAAATTCACTGAATCTAGCATGGGACACGTGTACGCACGAGATCGCGGCACGATATTCGATAAAACGATCCTAACGGTTCCACTTTTCCTATAAATACCCCCCCCCCTTTTGTGTAAAAACCCACAAATCAGATCTAAATGCTCTAAGTTGATGCCTTGGCTTCATACCTGAGCTATTGGATCTTGATTAGCACTCGGGGACCCTCCGTAAGTCTTCTTTCGCTCTTTTATTCGCTTTTCGAGTCCGAAAGTCAACGTTTTGTTGACTTTCTGCATTGACCAGCTTATGGTCGATGCGAAGTTCATGGAACTTCATAACGTGAGCGTGATCACGATGGTTATGGTCCATAGTGACCATACCCACTGATCACCACGTTATCTAGGCTCAGTGACGAGTCGTAGTTTCGGCCAAAATGCGCATTCTTGCGTATTTTGTAACCAAACTACTCGTGGGCATCAAAGCCGTTTGTTTTGATGCCAAACCTGTTTCTAAACTTAGTTAAGCATGTTCTAACATGCTTAGCTCGTCACTTTTAGTTTAGTGCTTATATAGGGTCGTAAGGTAAGCGATTTAAACCATCGCTTATACTTTCGAACCCGACCCGTTTGGTCGGTCATTAGGACCCGACCAAACACATTAGGTGACCATAGCTATAACCTTCCGAGGTTATACCGTGTGGTCGCAATGTTAGGCGTTTCGAACGCGTTCTACGCAAACGACGCGTAAGGTAGCATAAGCTACCTAAGCGGGTCGTGATGGACCGTAAGCACTTAGGTTAAGTGTCATTTTAGTATGTAGGCTTTGTTAAACCATACTACACGAGTCTCCATACTCGTTTGGTTTACGAACCCGCGTACTATCCGATCCTTCCGATTTGGTCCGGTATATTAACATAGCTACCTATTAGGTGCCGTTTGATATCCCGTGATCTTTAGCATTATCTGGTTATTATACAAGAACTCCAAAGCAATCTCAGGTGAGTACATAGTTCCCCTCTTTTACTGTTTTCTGAACTGTTTTGGGGTGAAGCATGTGTACCTATCTGTTATTTTCATGATTTCAAAGTATAATTGATTATACATGATAGTATTTATCTTTTGACAAACTAAATGACTATCTATGGTTTAAACACTGATTTCTCAAAAAAATTACAAAAGTAATTGTTGGAATAGTACCTATTTTGTTCACCAGACCGATTGGTAGTATGATATAGCGCTATAGGACTAGACACCCCATTCCTGTTGTCATGGAATGTCTGAAACCAATTTGTTTCTCCATCCAAATAGGGATTTCCTTTGTGGTATCCTTATAGTCTCAAAGGTGTAGTTTGATGCACCAGGTCTGAATGAATTCTTAAATCGCACCTTTAAAGTATATTTTGATATACTCCCAAAAAGTATAGTTTGATATACTCTCATGTGTGGTATTGTACAGAACCAACATATATTTTGTAATCATCCAAAGCATATTTTGATATGTTATTTACAAACCAAGACATAGTTTAATATGTTATTTATCACAACCAAAACATATTCTGATATGTTACTTACAAAACTAAAACATAGTTTAATGTGTTATCTATAAATCCAAGGTATACTTGTAATATACTACTGAAAACTATTATTTTGAACAACTAAAGTATATTTAATATACTATCTATCAAGCGATTTAGTTTTGGTTAGTGTTTAGATAACGGAACGAGTGTAATGTGATGAAAACATGGTAGATACGCCGCTGGTACTTCTTATATATAAATGTTTTCATTGCATTACATACCGTTGCGTTATTTAGTACACTTGGGTTAACAATATTGGAACTGAAAATATATTTTAATATATTACTTATTCATCTTTCTTAAAACCAAGGTATATTTTATATATACCATAAACGTTTTATTAAAACATTGTTTTCCAAACAACTTAACTTATACAAACTCATTTTACATGGTTATTCAGTTAACCATACATTATTCTCTTATTTATACATATCATCTGATCCTATCGTTTTTCAAATGATTTACAAGACAAAGCAAATTTACAAAGTTCATGACTAAACATTTTCTCAAACATAAGTCATGAACTCCGTTTTCACAAAACCTATGTATCTCACAGGCATTTTTATGCTGACGTACCTATTTTTACACATGTTTCAGGTGCTGTCTTGAGATGATTGTTGATACATGCTACATTTAGGATGGACTCGTGCCTTAGCAACTTTAAAACTTGGAAGATCATAGTTGTACTTATGTGATTGTAATAGAACAACGAGTTCATTTAATCAATAAAACAATATTTAAATTTCCATGTGTTATGAAACAATGATTCTGTTACAACACTCCCCGACGTTTCCGCCACGTTTTGTATGTTCTACGTGGTCGGGGTGTGACAAAACATGCGCCAACGGCGATGGGTCGAGTTGCTAAACGATTACGACTGTGAGATTAAGTACCATCCTGGAAAGGCAAACGTTGTAGCGGACGCATTAAGTCGAAAAGAAAGGGTTAAGACCCTAAGGGTTCGAGCATTCGAAATGACTATTCGAACGAACCTCACCGCACGCATTCGTGATGCACAACAAGAAGCCCTTAAGATGGAAAATCGAAGAGCTGAATACCTCCGGGGTGCATTGAAATATATGGTGCCAAATGAAGAGGGAGCCTTAACTTTAAGAAACGTATATAGGTTATGGTGGCTTACGAGAAGTCATCCTTGACGAAGCGCATAAATCGAGATACTCGATCCATCTAGGATCGGACAAGATGTATCAAGACTTAAAAGAGGCCAAGACTTAAAAGCGATGTTGCTGTCCACGTTAGAGAATGCCTAACCTGTGCTAAGGATAAGGCTGAATATCAGAAACCGTCTGGCCTACTACAACAACCAGAGATTCCCATGTGGAAGTGGGATCAAATCTCTATGGACTTCATAACGAAATTACCCAGGACCCCTAGAGGGCACGACATGATATGAGTGATAGTTGATCGACTAACGAAGTCTGCGCATTTTCTACCAATCCGGGAGAAGGATAGCACTGGGAAGCTTGCTGAGATATACCTAAAGGAAATTGTGACGCGTCATGGAGTGCCTATCTCAATTATTTCAGACAGAGATGGACGCTTTGTCTCAAGAATCTGGAGATCCTTTCAGGAAGCCTTTGGATCTAAGCTAGATCTAAGCACAACATTCCATCCACAAACAGACGGCCAGAGCGAACGGACTATACAAAAATTAGAAGATATGCTTCGCGCATGCGTCATGGACCTAGGCGGCAGCTGGGATACTCACCTACCTTTGGTTGAGTTTTCCTACAACAACAGTTATCATACAAGCATAAAGGCCGCACCGTTCGAAGCTCTGTATGGCCGCAAATACCGATCGCCCTTATGTTGGGCAGACGCTGGAGATAAACGCATGGTTGGTCCTTAACTTGTACAAGAGACAACCGACAAGATTACGCAGATCCGAGAACGCATTAAGGCGGCTCGAGATCGATAAAAGAGCTACGCTGATCGAAGACGTAAACCATTAGAATTCGAGGTGGGAGACAAAGTTTTGTTGAAAGTCTCACCTTGGAAAGGCGTAGTAAGATTTGGAAAGCGTGGGAAGTTGAATCCACGATACATCGGACCATTCAGAATCTTGGAAAGAATTGGTACCGTGGCGTACAAGTTGGAGTTACCGGAAGAGCTTAATGGAGTACATGATACGTTTCATGTGTCCAACCTCAAGAAGAGTCTAACACAAGAAAACGTGATCATCCCTGTGGATGAAGTGCATATTGATGATGCCCTCCAATTTACAGAACAACCCGTCGAGGTTACCGACTGGAAAGTCAACAAGACCAGGAGGAGCAGTGTGAAACTTGTCAAAGTACATTGGAACTCTAAGCATGGACCCGAGTACACATGGGAACGTGAAGACCAGTTTAAAGAAAAGTATCCCCACCTGTTCAAGAAAACTCCTGCGAAAGATAGATCAGACTGAATTTCGGGACGAAATTCTTTTAACGGGGGGAGACTGTGACAACTGGCACCAAACCGGTAATTTCTGTACACTTTAGTTATTATTTAATGACTATAATTATGTGCTTTAATGTCAACATTATCTGATAGCATACTACACAAGTGAATTCATGCACGTTTTATACTACAAGAATTACATTATACATTAATGAACTGCGTTGCGTCAGAAATACTAGTAAACTCACCGGTGAGAGACACTGTGTCAACAGAACTGCAGAAAGCAGTCAGAAATAGAATTGAGGCCTAGGTGTAGGTCCAATGACAAGAATAGATTAAAACCCAAGAGTACATACAAGGGTTTACATATATACCATCCGGAAGCTAAAATATGCACTAAAAAGCACCCGAAAAGCACTTTAAGTGCATAATTTATTTAAATTCACTTATAATCAGCATTATGACACTGAAATATTATGCAGAAATTATGATTTATCATTCAGATTATTTCCATAAGTGTCGGGAATTGATCGTGTTACAAAAGGGTACTTAAAAGACATTGAACGATGCAATTTAGCACTTTAATGGAACGGTGTTTAACCGAACAACCGGACATTACCCGGGACATAAAAATATTGCTAGAAGCATTGTTCACTTATTTTAGAGCTAGTCATGATCCCCGAACACACTAGCACCCACTAAAATATCTACCAACTAACTAACCTAACTAAATACCTAGCTTTGGATCATAAACTAACTATATGGTTAATAATTACAATTAGTCCCCCTCCCCCTAGCTAAAATAATCAGCCCACATGCCTATTAGTGGGATTTTTTTAAGTTGTTTATTAGGATATGTTATGTACTCTAAAGACATAAGATCCGTTGGTTAAGCATATGTTGGGGGATATAAGAACCACACACTAGACTACTATCCATCATAGTCTCCAAGACTTCTCAACACTTCTTCTTCTTCTCTCCCTCCCTACCTTCGGCTGAACCAAACACCACCACCACCACCATCACCATATTTTGATCTTCATTCATCCAATCTAAGGTTCACTCAAGGTGTAAGGAGGCATTATAGGAAGCTTGGTGTTTGCGGATCATCAAGGACCTCATTCGTTTGCTATTAACCACTCAATCTTCATCCTTGTTCTTCCCCTAGCTTTAAGCTAGTAGTAAGCACCTTCAACACTCTTATTTACTTCTATTTTTAGTGGTTAAAAGACTTGTTATGTTGAAAATTTTGAAGAACACTAAAGAACAAGAAACTTGAAAATAAAAGATTCAAACATAAAGCTTTACATGAAGATTTACATGATCAAGTGTTGTAGTAGGATGTTATAGTGAAAATGTTGTTGATTATATGATGATTTACTTGTTAATATTGATGTTTGATTTTGTTGTGATCACTAAACATGTTAACGGAATCAATCGAACACGAGTTAGAAAGCTAAAAAGCTGAAACAGTAGGCTGTTTGGTGATTACAGCCAACTTCAGTTGGCTGTAACAGAACCGTAACTTAACGAAAAATGTATTTTCTGAAGCCTAGATTTATGTATTAGAAATACGGTCCTAATGGCACTGGAATCATAATTTTTGGACTTCGTTTACTATTTTCAAAGACCCGATTTGTAACAGCAGCTAAACCTGAGTTTTTATAGCAGTAAATGGGTGTTATATTCTTATTCATAACTTGAAACCTGAGTAGAACTAGGTCCTGAAATTGGTACTGTAGATGGAAACTGATGTCATAGTAATTGTCCCACTGGAATTTCGTCAATCCGACTTACAATGAATTTTTAATGAATTATTCCGTGAACTGCAGTCAGAAAGTAATGAATCTGATTGCAGTCCGGAAAATGATTTTTTTATAAAATATTGGCAATGAACTGGACCCCGTTATTTTTACACAATAATATTGGATCGTTTAAGATATTCTGTAAAAATTTGGAAATTTTTGGAATAAGTTAACTATTTTATTAAAATGCTCGAAAACAGCCTAGTTTTGGATATTTAAGTTGAAATGACATAAGTTGTAATTTGCGTGTCTAAATGTCGAGTATGTTATCCGAGGAAAAATATATATATTTATTGATTACTAAACTTTATGCTAAATGTATGTGGTATGTATAATCCGTGATAGTGTATTACGACTTGCAAATACACATACAACATATTTAGACAAAATACATAATTCGGGTGCAAAGTGCAAAATACAAGAGACTTATATTTATTTTTTAGAAAATAATATAAGTAAGACACTTAGTTAAAAATACAAATTATTTTTAACACAAGAAAACAAATGCAAAAGATAGTGACTTGTACTTGTGCGATACAAGTCTAGTGGCTAATGTTAAGAAAACACGTATAGGTCACGACGTTAACTAAGCAAATCCGGTGAAGTTTACGACGCAAAGGAACGCAAAGTTGTGAGTTCATGCTCCCCCTTTTCTCTTAACTGTTTTCAGTTTTATAACTTCGGGGGTGAAATACATGTTACAAATATTACTATGTTTACCAATGGTATGATAACAGGAAGCACACTTGGTGAGAACGAGTACCAAGTTTGATGAGATATAAGATTACAAGAAACGCACTTGGTGAGAACGAGTACCAAGTATGATGCGTTATGAGAAATGATACGAGAAATCGTGTCACGAATAGGGTACATAAGCACCATTAATCAACAATATACCTAGACCGCTGAACAAAAGGTTAGATCTAACGGGTGTCAGGCAGCCACACTCTCGGTGAGGACGAGTACCGAGTAGTGCTTTTATGTCTCAGAATATGCCAACTAGAAAAATGCCTAAGGTTTGGTGACTTCCTATGTCGTGTCACATGTTAATGGCCTTGCAACCCATTAACATCCTAATACATACAGGAATACTTTATTTACATAAGATTCATACCATAATAATAAAAGTTGATTTATACTTGAGTACGTGGTGTACACAAGTAAACCTGAATTATACATGAGTACGTGGTGTACACATGAATACTTGAGTTATACATGAAAAATGGATTTATACATGACACAAACTATGTTTTCATATAGAGTATACAAACGTGAAATACAAAAACTGCATGAATTCACACCAACATTATGTTGACTTTTTTTTCCAAAACTCACATGTATTTCAGGTAACTAAAAGTGGATGTGCGCGCGGTCTACTCATGCTTGTGGATGTCGTCTATGTTTATGTTTAAATAAAGTTGTAAACTTTTAAGACAATGTTTCATGATATCTCGCGATGTAATCGCTAAACTTATGTTTTCAAATTATGAAATGTTCGGTATTGAAGTTATTTTTACGAGCATGTAGTATGTTTACCTTTCGTATGCAATGAGAACCTTTCATGATCACACCTCGTGCTTCCGCCGCAGAAAGGGGTGTGACACAAAACACCATCTAATCATGAACATGAATCTTACCTAGTAGTCAATTAAATCCGATTTCAATTACACAGCTAACAATGATTCAATCCAACAATGATTAACACTAACCGAGATAAGAGAAATAACGGGTTGATCGCTAAGAATAGCTTCGAGAACTTCAAACTGCCGTCACACAGAAGAGAGAGCCTCTAGGGTTTCTTGTTTGCAGAAGTGTGTCGAATGAAACAATTGTTTCGCTAAATACCCGTCGTAATGTATTGGGCCCTTACTGGGCTTCGGCGAATCGCTGGGCCGGCGAAACATCCTGTTTCGTCGAGGTGGTTATGACGAAACAATTCCCTGTTTCGTCGAGACGATTTGCGGCGAATCAATGCTTGTTTCGTCGGGAGGTAAATGGCGAAACACTTCTCTTTCGTCGGACTCATTTAAAGTTTAAGTAGTTTAAGTTTCTAAACAGGTTACGTGATATACTATCAAACACCTTAATCACATTAAACAGACAACATAACAACCAAACATCTCAACATATAATCCAACGCGTACAATTACAAGGCAAATAAGTCATATGAACAAACAACTTAACAATTAACGTGTAATAAATGCTAAGATGGAAATCTTGGAAACTCGAGTTGTCACATTATCCCCAACTTGAAAGAAATTTCATCCCGAAATTTAGCATGCGATTACTGAGGAAGCTAGTTGTGTTGTGTAGTTTACTGGTTTTCCTGGGGTGTCACATCATCCCCCCATTGATTTGGAATTTCGTCCCAAAATTCTGTTGTAGCTTCAGCCTCAGTAGTGGTTGCATTGTTCTTGAACAACTGGGGATACTTGAGTTTCATTTGGTCTTCTCGTTCCCAGGTAAACTCTGGGCCACGACGGGAGTTCCAACGAACTCGAACAAGAGGTATTCTGGTGTGCTTGAGGACCTTAACATCCCGGTCCGTGATTTCAACTGGTTCCGCGACGAATCGCAACAGCTCGTCGATAGTGAGCTCCTTCAAAGGAACTATGAGGGTCTCATCTGACAGACACTTCTTCAGATTCGACACGTGAAAATGTTGTGAACTCCGCCAAGTTCTGCTGGTAGGTTCAGCTTGTAGGCCACTTTGCCTATTTTCTCAATAATTTCAAACGGTCTGACATATCGCGGATTGAGCTTGCCTCGTTTGCCAAAACGAACTACACCTTTCCAAGGTGAGACTTTGAGTAGCACTCGATCCCCAACGTGGAACTCGAGTGGTTTCCTGCGCTTATCAGCATAGCTTTTCTGACGGTCACGAGCTGCCGCCATTCGTTGTCATATCTGAGCAATGCTGGTGTGGTAACTGTTGTTATACGAAAACTCCACTAACGGGAGATGTTTTTCCTAGCCGTTGCCGAAGTTGATAACACATGCCCGAAGCATGTCTTCTAGAGTCTGGATAGTGCGCTCAGACTGCCCATCTGTCTGAGGGTGATAAGCTGTGTTCATGTCTAATTGAGAGCCAAAAGATTTGTGCATCGCTTGCCACAGTTCAGAAGTAAAACGTGCATCACGATCGGAAATAATAGAGGTTGGCACCCCGTGCCTCAAAACCACTTCTTTCAAGTAAATGTCTGCTAAGGTAGAGGACTTGTCTGTTTCTTTGATAGCCAAAAACTGCGCAGACTTAGTGAGTCGATCCACGATCACCCAAATAGTATAGTTCCCACGTTGAGATCTAGGCAGGCCGGTAACAAAATCCATAGAAATTTCCTCCCATTTCCATTGTGGTATCTTTGGTTGCTGGAGTAGGCCCGATGGTTTCTGATATTCGGTCTTGACTCTCGCACAAGTCAAACATTTGCTAACGTAAGTTGCTATGTGAGCTTTCATGCTAGGCCACCAATATGTAGTTCTGATATCGTGGTACATCTTATCTGAACCAGGATGTACTGAGTAGCGAGACTTATGCGCTTCATCCATTACAAGTTCTCATAAATTGCCATAGAGTGGGACCCAAATGCGTCCTGTTACGTAATAAGCGCCGTCTTCCTTTTGTTCTAACCATTGCCTTGAGCCACGTAAGGCTTCAGCCCTGACGTTTTCTGGTTTCAATGCTTCTACCTAAGCATCTCGTATCTGTGCAGGAAGACTAGACTGGATGGTAAGTTGTAACACTCGTACACGCCTAGGTGTAGCATCCTTTCGACTGAGGGCATCGGCCACAACATTTGCTTTTCCCGGATGGTACTTGATGGCACATTCGTAATCGTTCAGTAACTCGACCTATCGATGTTGGCGCATGTTTAATTCCTTCTGTTTGAAGATATGCTCGAGACTCCTGTGATCGGTGTAGATAGTGCACTTGGTACCGTACAGGTAATGTCTCCATATCTTAAGTGCGAAAATAACATCTCCCAGCTCCAATT
Organism: Helianthus annuus; assembly: GCF_002127325.2. Lineage (NCBI taxonomy): Eukaryota > Viridiplantae > Streptophyta > Magnoliopsida > Asterales > Asteraceae > Helianthus > Helianthus annuus. Next base: position 100,053,131 of record NC_035448.2, on the reverse strand, counting down.
CATGTGTTGTGTAATTTCGTTCATGAACTTTAAGTTGACGTGACGCATAGGCAATGACCTTGTCACGTTGCATCAACACACATCCAAGACCCTGAATGGATGCGTCGCAATAGACCACAAAATCGTCTGTGCCTTCTTGCAATGAGAGTATAGGTGCGCTGCAAAGTCTGCCCTTTAAGTGCTGAAAAGCGGTTTCCTGTGTATTACCCCAGCGATAGGTGACACCCTTCTGTGTCAGTAGTGTAAGCGGTTGCGCAATCTTTGAGAAGTCTTTGATGAACCTTCTGTAGTAGCCCGCCAAACCGAAGAATTGGCGAATTTCTATTGGTGTACGCGGTGCAGGCCAGTTCATAATTGAGTCTACCTTGGATGGATCAACATGAATCCCATCCTTGTTTACCACGTGGCCTAGAAAGTGGACTTCACGAAGCCAGAAGTCGCATTTCGAGAACTTGGCGTATAGTTGTTCTGTTCGAAGGAGTTCCAAACTGAGTCGCAAATGCTGCTCGTGTTCCTCTTGACTTTTAGAGTAGATCAGGATATCGTCGATGAATACAATCACAAACTTATCCAAGTAAGGCTTGCACACTCTGTTCATAAGATCCATGAAGACTGCAGGTGCGTTTGTTAATCCGAATGGCATAACTAGAAACTCGTAGTGGCCGTAGCGAGTTCTAAATGCTGTTTTGGAGACGTCCTCGCCTCGGACTCTCAGTTGATGGTAGCCTGACCTCAGATAAATCTTTGAATAGTAGCTCGACCCTTGCAGCTAATCGAACAAATCATCGATGCGGGGAAGAGGATAGCGATTCTTCACGGTCACCTTGTTGAGTTCGCGGTAGTCAATACACATCCTGAAGGTACCATCTTTCTTCTTCACAAACAACACTGGAGCTCCCCAAGGCGAAGAGCTAGGACGAATAAAACCTTTATCCAAAAGTTATTGCAATTGTTTGGACACTTCTTCCAGTTCGGTTGGAGCTAAGCGATAAGGTGCTCGAGCTATGGGCGCTGCTCCCGAAGCTAGCTCAATCTTGAATTCGACCTGGCGGTGAGGCGGTAGCCCAGGCAAATCTTCAGGAAACACTTGAGGAAAGTCGCGTACTACTGGAATATCCTCTAACCTCTTCTCTTTCGTTGATGCGTCAGTGACAGGCGCTAAAATAGCGGTGTGGCCCTTTCGTAAACACTTCTGGGCCTTAAGAAAGGAGATGATGCCTACCACAGCACCACTCTTGTCGCCTTGAACTTCAAGAGGTTCTTTACCAGAACGGGGAATACGTACAATCTTCTCTTTGCATAGGATCTCTGCTTGCTGTTGGGATAACCAATCCATCCTAATGACGATGTCGAAACTACCCAGAACTATAGGAATGAGATCGATAGAGAAAGTCTTACCAGTGAGGATAAGATTACAACCCTGAACTATGTGTGTGGCCTCTAAACTTTTACCATTTGCTAACTCTACGACATGCTTGATGTTCAAAAGTGTTGGTGTGCGCTTTAACATTTGACTAACTTTTAGAGACACATAACTGGCATACACACCTGAATCAAATAATACAGTAACATAAAAGTCATCGAGAAGGAACTTACCCATCACTACGTTGGGGTCATTCCTAGCATCACCCTGACCAAGCACAAACACTCGACCCCTGGCACCATTATTTCCATCATTTTTTCCCCCGTTGTTGTTCCCATTTCCCTGATTATTGTTGTTGTTGTTCTGATTTTGATTTAACTGGGGGCAGTCCCGCTTGAAGTGGCCTTCAGCACCACATTGAAAGCATCCCCTGTTGCCTCGCTGCTGCTGCTGCTGCTGGTTCTGTGGAGCTGGTGGTTGTTGTTGATGGTTCTAATTCGCAGGTCTTCAGCTCCTGCAATCTTTAGCTTCATGACCCATCTTGAGACACCTCTGACAACGACCCTTGTTGCACTGACCATTGTGGTGCTTGTTGCATGTGTTGCACTTCGGGAGGTTTCCTCGATATCCAACCTGTCTTTGACTACCAGAAGATTGCTGACCAGGGCTCTGATAGTCATCAATCTTTCGCTGCTGTGTCTGGGACTGTACTGAAGTCGAACCCTTGCTGGAGGCTCCATCCCATTTTCGCTTGTTATCACTGGGAGTAGCAGAAGTAGTAGTAGTAGTAGTAGTAGTAGTACTAGCACTGATACACTTGGGCAGCTTGTTGTATTCCACTGCCTGATCTGTGAGGTGATGAGCAAGACGAGTAATATCCTGGATGGTAGCAAGGTTGGCCGATGTCACATGACTTTGAATTTCTGGTACTAAGCCTCTGAGGTACAGCTCAATACGCTTGATGGGAGGATCCACCATAGTTGGACACAAGATGTCTAGCTCGTTTGACCTTTTCATATACGCCTCTATCTCTAACCCTGTCATCTTCAGGTTGAAGAACTCCACTTCCAACTTGTGGATGTCATCACGAGTGCAGTATTCCCGCTTAATCAATTCTTTGAAATCGTTCCATGGGGTGGCATTAGCAGCCGCCAACCCCAGCATCTGAACTTGCGCATTCCACCAAGTCAGTGCAATGCCTTCGAGAGTACCAGTGGCATACTTCACCCTGCGAGCCTTAGGACATTCACACATCTCAAAGACGGACTCGAGCTTCTCAAACCAATGGAGGAGTCCAACGGCTCCTCAGTGCCATTGAATGTGCTAGGATGACAGTCCATGAAAGTCTTGAAGGTGCATACAGGTGGCTGAGCGTGTTGACTTGTTGTGTATAAGAACAGAACAAGGTTAAACACAAGAGTTGGTTTAGGAGTGTAGGATCTAAAGATCCTAGAGTGAGTTACGACTGCAGGGTATACCTCCTGCTTGTGCGGCTGCAAGTGCCGCAGCAACTTGTTGGTTGATCAAAGCCCTCAGCTGGGCTTGTGTCATGTTAACGCGTCCACTCATGATCTTCACAAGTAAGAGAACACAAGTGAGAAGTGTGACGTATCAATATTCAAGTGTGGAATGACAGAAGAGTGTGAGCAAACAAGGTTTTCAAATAGTAGTTGCTACATTATCTAAGCATACCATGAGCAATGTAGTATGTATCTAACAAGTAGGTAATGTAAACATGAATAGTATCACCTATAGTGTTGAGTCTTGCACGTGGAGCGAAGCGTCGTTGTGGATCGTTGAGCACTGTACAGGTTATGGTCTGATTTTAATAAAATCGTTTCCCCTTATTAAAACCAAGTTTACTATAACCAATGGCTCTGATACCAATCTGTCACACCCCCAAAATCCACACGCGGAGTACCACCGCCTGGAGGCGTGACTGACCAGAATCAAGCCACCAATCATATTGAACATAACAAGTAATAAGTAAAATTCAACCACACAATATGAAAGGTGTTTCAAATAAAAAACATAGTTAAGTGTTTAGCGGAAACATAATTGTAAAACCCAATGTAAGTATTAAGTACGAAATAAAGTAATGTTTTTAGCATGGCACACACACTGCCATGTCCCACAACGACAGCGCCTCCCTATGCAAGCTCTATGAGTACCTAACGACCTGCAAGGCATGTAACAACGAGTCAACATCAAAGTTGAGCGAGTTCACAGTTGGTTGTTTAGTTATAGTATTCGTTTCATAAATCATATGCTCGTTTTATAAACCATGTATCGTATTAATTCGTATCGCGGTCTCCCAGACATGTGTGCGAAGATTAGTGGGGGCTTCCCATGTGTTACTAGACCGTGTGTATCGACTACTACGAAAATATAAGAGATGCCCTAAGTCAATGTCTATCAGCATTGACCATTTGCCCATAGTCCATTAGTACACGCCCGTTCGAACAACACGGTGTGAGGTTTGTTAAACCTAATAGCGCTATTAACTAATGACCCGCTCGCCATAGGCCTCGGCGATTAAGTCGATATAAATGAGGGATTTCTTGATAGAGGTTTGGTCCAGTGTGTATTCTTGGCATCCTACCCACAGAGGATGGTCGTAATTACCGTTTAGTTCATTTACCCATTCCCAACCCTTGGGAATCCCATGCCTTGGAAAGAGTGTGAACTTACCTTGGTTTGCTCGGTATGCTAAAGTATGTGCTCATAGTTAATCAATCAAGGCCAATAGTATGTACGTGTACTCAATCAGTTTATATTCACAAAGCTCGACTAACAATCAAGATCAATCACGTACATGCAAGTAACAACATAGCATCTATCAGTTATACAAGTACATGCAAGTCATGCTTATCATTTAACATCAGTTAGCTAACTCAGTTAACTCTAACTGACTTAACCGAGTTCACTGTGCGGTTTACCCACTCGACGAAACACATCTGTTTTGCCATGATTCCCATTCGACGAAACTCCCCTGTTTCGTCGTTGTTACCCTTGGCGAAACACACCCGTTTCGCCATGATTACCCTCGGCGAAACACACCCGTTTCGTCGTGATTCCGTTTCGTCCAAAAGATCAGTTACGTCACATAACAGTTTCGTAAAACACATAAACCCTAACTGCCGTCATCAACATCATCAATCATACCGTAATCATTCAACACAGTAATAATTGATATCCACAATGTTATAACGTATATTCGTTTAATATTCAATCCAGTGATGATCATGGTATGCAAATATCAACCAAAACATAAACCGTGGCATAACAATTTCATTCAAGAGCATCGAGTTTAGTCTAAATGGTTCGAGACAGAATATCAGCCCTATCTACTAGCCACAAATCATCAAACAATCCATTCTCGACATACGAATCCATAATCCGATAATCTAGATCCTATTATAATCAAAACACCATCTAATCATGAACATGAATCTTACCTAGTAGTTAATTAAATCCGATTTCAATTACACAGCTAACAATGATTCAATCCAACAATGATTAACACTAACCGAGATAAGAGAAATAACGGGTTGATCGATAAGAATAGCTTCGAGAACTTCAAACTTCCGTCACACAGAAGAGAGAGCCTCTAGGGTTTCTTGTTTGCGGAGGTGTGTCGAATGAAACAATTGTTTCGCTAAATACCCGTCATAACGTATTGGGCCCTTACTGGGCTTCGGCGAATCACTGGGCCGACGAAACATCCTGTTTCGTCGAGGTGGTTACGACGAAACAACTCCCTGTTTCGTCGAGACGATTTGCGGCGAATCAATGCTTGTTTCGTCGGGAGGTTAATGGCGAAACACTTCTGTTTCGTTGGACTCATTTAAAGTTTAAGTAGTTTAAGTTTCTAAACAGGTTACATGATATACTATCAAACACCTTAATCACATTAAACAGACAACATAACAACCAAACATCTCGATATATAATCCAACGCGTACAATTACAAGGCAAATAAGTCATATGAGCAAACAACTTAACAATTAACGTGTAATAAATGCTAAGATGGAAATCCTGGAAACTCGAGTTGTCACATATGCCTCTTCCTTCACCTTTCCGTAAAGAAATGCCGATTTGATGTCTAGATGATACACTTTGAATCCTTTCCATGATGCAAATGCTTGGAAGATTCTGATAGCTTCAAGTCGAGCAACCGGAGCACACACTTCTGTGAAATCTATCCCCTCCTACTGACTGAAACCCTGGACCACGAGTCGAAATTTGTTGCGAACAGTAACTCCTTTATCGTCTATTTTACACTTAAACACCCACTTCGTGTTTATCTTCCTATGTCCGTCAGGTAGATCTACGAGCTTCCAAACACCAAGTTTCTCGAATTGACTCAGCTCCTCTTGCATTGCTATGACCCAAGAATCTTCAGTCAGTGCTTCCTTATAGGTTCGCGGTTCGATCTGCGAGATAAAACAACTGAGTGAAAATTCTGTTTGTAAAGGAGCAACTTTAGTATAAAAGCAAGTAAGGCCATGGTCAATCTGTCGTATGGTGCGAACTCCTGACTGCAGCTCTCCTATTATCAACTCCTCTGGATGATATGAAAGAGTCCTCAGCATAACCTCGCCAGGAACATCCACCTCGCCTTCCAAATTCGTAACGTTCTGATCCGCAACTTGTTCGTTGTCAAGAATTGTCTGATCTGAAGATTGGATTTGCTCCCCCTCAGACTCTGAATCACCACGGTCAAAAGTAGGAATATCATCAGATTCTGAATTATCATTGACCACCGTCTGATTTTCAGGAGCAGGTTCGCGATCCGAAGTAGTAGGAGTTTGCTGAACTTCATCATTCTCTCCAGTGTTACTAGGACCAGCTTCATCATCATTGGAAGTTTGTCGTTGACGTTTAGAAGATCCTGTTGGAAATCTTTCCTGAGATGCTTCATATTCTCTTAATATATCCAACTCATCAAAGAACTCTGGCTCTTCTTCTAACTCGAATGAATCCCATAGGGTATCGTAGTTGAATCGCCATGAGTCTACGGGCTTCTGTGGTGGCATTATATAACCTTGACACCCAACATGTTGTGATTCGATGATCCGCTTGAGACTTGGAACAAAGACTCTTCTGAGTGGACTAGCATATCCCACATAAATACCTTTAATGCTCTTTTAACCAAAGTTACCATCGGGATCTAGAACTGTGCAAGGAGACCCGAACGGTTCGAAATACTCGAGATTAGGCTTGCGATTGTTGATCAACTAGAAACATGTCTTGTTGTGCATTTTCACAGTAAGTACCCTGTTGAGAGTATAGCAAGCGGCTGATACTGCTTCTGCCCAGAAATTAACAGGTAACTTGGAATCAGCAAGCATCGTCCTAGCCGTTTCGATCAGCGTTCTATTCTTTCTTTCTGCGACTCCATTTTGTTGCGGAGTATATGGCGCGCTGAACTCTTGCAGTATACCTCTTCTATCACAAAATTCCTCCATTCTGTTATTCTTAAATTTTGTACCGTTGTCACTTCTTAATCTTCTAATGTGGGTTCGGTACAAATTCTCAATCTTTCTGAATAGTCTCAGCAAGCTCTCAAATGTTTCATCTTTTGTCTTCAAGAACGACACCCACGAGAATCTCGAATAGTCATCAGTGACTACAAGGCAGTAGAGATCACTCGTTATGCTCTTGACATTCACAGGACCAAAGAGATCTATGTGAAGTCTTTCCAACGGCTTCGAGACTGAGTTCATCTTTTTGCACGGGTGAGATTTCTTTCGTTGCTTTCCTTTGATACAACATATACACTCCCCCTCAAGATGGAAACTACCTTTTACCAAGTCGTTATGCACCAAGTGGTTCATCTTGCGCAGGTGAATGTGGCCCATCTTCTGGTGCCACAATACAGACTCCTTTTCAGTGGCTCTTGACATGAAGCAATGAGTTTGACTCATGGTAGTCGTAGCGACGCTCATATCTAACATGTACAGATCCTTAACTCTTGGTGCTCCCATGATGATCCACTCCTCAGGGATGACAAACCCCGACTTCAGAATCAGACATTCTTTTTCCGTGAAATGTGTTGAATACATTCTATCACAAATTTGAGAAATGCTAAGAAGATTATTCTCTAGCTCGGCGATGTAATTGTCACACCCTGGCTTTGCGGAAGCGTGGGTTTATTTGGTGTGACTTCTTAATACCATAGCTTAATCACAACAAAGCTATAAGAAAGTAAAACCATGATGATCATCCATACATTCAAGTTTTAAAATAAAAGTACCACAACATTGTTTTAAAACGTTGACACGTGCATTGAATTTACAACACTACTAAATAAAAACATTGTTCATAAGACAAAATCACAAACATAAAATAAACACCGTTTAAGACTCGTGACTCGTCCAGGTAAAAGTCACAATTCCTAAATGTGGATGACATCACTTCCCTACGCAGCATGAAGGCATTGCATACCTCGCCAGATCCCTAATTCCCTGAAATACATGTAAGTTGGAAAAATCAACAAAAATGTTGAGCGAGTTCATGTATAGTGAGTATGTAAAACCTTTGTAAGTATAAAATTCCCTGGTATGTAGCAAATAAGGAAAAAGAGATCACCAATGATTTGCAAGGCCATTGATATGTGTGAAATGCAGTAGGGAGACTCAAACCTAGCAGATTTTTGCGTCGGGTACAAAGTCACCCCAAGGTCCGTTCTGTTGGGCCTGGAGTTGGGCTCGCTACACCCAGATAGATCTACCGCTAATGACCCTCGGTCCTACAATGAGGATTAATGGCCTCTGGTTTCAGCCTACTCACTCGCATGATCTAAGTAGTAACCCTCCTTACGCTAACCATACCATGTAAAAAGTATTCGTAATCATAGTAACATGTATTTCACCCCCGAAGTATAAAAACTGAAAACAGTTAAAAGAAAAGGGGGACATGAACTCACAGAAATGCGTCTCGAAATAGTATCTCCCAATCAACCTGCTGCGTGACGACCTACACGTACTAACTTCTATTAGACGGACGGTCGTGCCTTGGCTTAAGGTTTAAGTTTTTGGGAAATAGTTAGGCAACTATTTCGTATTTACTCTTCTTAATTATTTATTAATTATATTCCTTCCCAAGGATGGGGGTTTTAATACATGTGCGTTTTTATAACTTCAAAAATATATTATTAAGTCTCACTTAATAAAATATATTTTAATTCGTTTGTCTAAAATATTCTATCTCCAAAATATACATATTTTTCCCAAAAATATTATATTTTATTTCATACAATTTCCAAAATAATACTTTTATCAAAATACGCATTTAAGAGTATTTTTCCGAAAATACATAAGTTACATTTTTTGAGTTCGGGTGGTAGTAATAATACCGGTGTAACTTAAATATTTATTCGTGAAGGCGTTGGTATTATTTTGGAAGTCATAACTTCATGATATTTCAAGTAATATTATTTTTACTCTAAAAATAATATACATATAGTTCACAAAATAATCATAAAATCACACAAGCGTCTTACTATGAAATATATATTCTAAATATATATTTAACAAGTTTTATTTATAAAAATCCACCTCCGACACTTGGTAAATTTGGTAATAAAAATCAAGGCGAAGTTTGTTTAGAAAAACAAGTCAAAAATATATTTATAGACACTTATCATGAAAATATCCTAAGTGTTATTTTCTGGAAAAATTTCGCCAAAGTTTCCTCTGTAACTGGAGGTGGCCACGCTTACTAGCGTATCATTTTCTTTTAAAAATTCAATCAACAATTTCCAATCATCAATATACCATGTTCAAACATCAACTAGTAAAAAATAAGTATAGATCGCAAACACATGAACTTGTAAGTTGTGTAAAAGTATGTAGTAACTTTATAACATATTTAGTAGATCTTTCCAACCTTAAAAATAAAATCAGTTTCTTGGAAATTTTATTTTTAAAGAAAATGTAACTTTACAACTTCTAGTCCAAAAATTACAAAAATATTCCATTGTTAAATTCCTTTGTCACACAAGTGTTTACACACTTGCTTAGTCACTAAAACACCTTTAGTTTATGAAAGATCCGGCTTTTAAAAACGACTTGCATCTTACACTTGGTTCTTCAAAAATACTACTTGTAGATCTTTAGATCTACTAATTTAAAACTCTATTTTACAAGAAAAATCATTTTTACACAAGTTCATGTTTATGTGTGGAAAGGTTCATCATCTTGTATCTTTTACACTTTACATATTGCTAGTTCATGTTCCATGAACATGATCTAGCGTGGTTAGATGACAATCCGTTCCACTACTAGCCACTAACAACATCAAATTTTCACAAGACTTACACCATTAGTTTCTCTTGAACCAACATATTCATCTTGCTTTCAAGACTTTTAGATTTGATCTTGTATGTTCTCGAGTTTTAACCGTTAAATCTCTTATTAACCACTTTAAACATGAACAAGAGGGTGTCTAGAAGCACTTACTGCTAGCTCGAGGCTAGGGAAGAATCAAAGCGAAAACAAGGTGGATAAAAGCAACATAGTGAGGTTCTTGAGATTCCGAAAGCACCGGATCTCCTCGTATGACACCTTGCACCTTGGGATCTATATGGAATAGCAAGATCGAACTTGAATGATGATGGTGGGTGGGAATGTGCTCTCGGCCGAGATTAAGGCAAGAGGGAGAGAGATCAATTTTTTTTGTTAAGTGTTTATGAGAGATTATGGTGATCTCTTGGTTATATTTATAAACCAATTTAGGGCTTTAACCAACATATAATGTGCCAACTTGATTCTAGACAATCCCAAATATAATAATCAACAATGTTAGGGGGGGGGGTATTTAGTTGGATTGCACCCAATTAGTTTAGTGATAGTTATGTTTAGTTAGGGACTTAAGTTAGTTATTAGTGTGTTATGTAATATAACGGGTGCTAGGGTGTTCGGGGACCCTAACTAGCTCAGAAAAGGAAAAACAATGTCATTGACAATATTTTCATGTTCCGGGTAAAGTCCGGTTGTTCGGAAAGTGTCTTTAATATTAGTTTTAGTGACACAATGAATCCCCGACACTTTGGAAAGTGTCTAGTATTATTTTCCCATGTTTTTGCACTTTACTAGTTAACTTAAATGCTGAATTTTGTAATAAAGTGCAGGATTTTGTAGTTAGAGCATGTTTTAGGCACATCCGGTCACTATAACTATCACCTAGTGACGCAGTTTTACAATCCTCACCTCCCTACACTCCTTACTAGTGTAGTGATCTATTCCCGGGTCATAATGGCCTCAGCGACAGTGTCTGTCTAGTGTTGGCTATGTCAGCATGTTTACTGGGTTATCCATTCATTGCTACTGTGCTTTTGTGCATCAAGTTTGTCACTATAGTTCTGTGTAATAAATGGAGTGACAGTAATAAAGTATGATGCATGTATATGTATGTATCAGAAATCAAGAAGCAGATTATTCACAACTGTAAGCAAGCACAGTAATTAAGCATTAATTAAATATTAATTAATTCGTACGGATACCTGATTTGGTGAGGGTTGTCACATTCTCCCCCCGTTAAGAAAATTTCGTCCCAAAATTTTAGGTTCTGCTTCTAGTTGCAGGGGTCTTGGGAAATAAGTGGTGGTATTTCTCTTTCATTCGGTCCTCACGCTCCCAGGTGTATTCTGGACCATGTCTTGCATTCCAACGAACTTTGACGAGTTTGACACTGCTACGGCGGGTCTTGTTTACCTTCCAGTCTGTAACCTCAACCAGTTCTTCTACAAAATGGAGCGTGTCGTCAATATGAATCTCGTCTGTGGGAATGACAACAGTATCTTGCGTTGGACTCTTTTTCAGATTCGATACATGAAATGTATCGTGAACACCGTTCAGCTCGGCAGGTAAGTCCAATTTGTATGCCACTAACCCAATTCTCTCTAGAATCTTGAATGGACCAATATATCGTGGATTCAACTTTCCACGCTTCCCGAAGCGTGCCACACCCTTTCAGGGTGATACTTTCAACAATACCATGTCTCCTACCTCAAACTTCAGAGGTTTCCTTCTTCTATCCGTGTAGCATTTTTGTCGATCGCGAGCCGCCTTGATGCAATCTCGGATCTGCGCAATCTTATCTGTGGTTTCCTGGACCACATCAGGACCAACCAATTGTCTATCACCTGCATCAGACCAACAAAGCGGTGATCTGCACTTGCGGCCATATAGAGCTTCAAATGGTGTGGCTCCAATACTGGTGTGGTAGCTGTTGTTGTATGAAAATTCGACCAATGGTAAATGTTTATCCCAGCTACCACCCAAATCCATAACACATGCTCTCAGCATATCTTCCAATGTTTGTATCGTCCGTTCGCTCTGTCCATCGGTCTGTGGGTGAAAAGTTGTACTCAGATTTAATTGGGATCCAAATGCTTCTTGGAAGGACTGCCAAATCCTTGACACAAACCTTCCGTCTCTATCATAGATGATCGAGAGAGGCACTCCATGACGTGCAACGATTTCTCTCATGTATATTTCGGCCAACTTGCTCGTGTTATCTTTCTCTCTGATGGGTAAGAAGTGTGCAGATTTCATTAACTGGTCTACTGTTGCCCAAATAGTGTCATGACCTCTTGGCGTTCTTGGCAACTTTGTTATAAAATTCCATTGAAATTTGTTCCCATTACCTTGGCGCACGTCAAACACTTGCTAACATAAACAGCAACATCGCCTTTCATCCTAGGCCACCAATAATAATCCTTAAGGTCTTGGTACATCTTATCCGCTCCTGGATGGATAGAGTACCGTGATTTATGAGCTTCATCAAAAATAACTTTTCTCAAACCACCAAACAGAGGAACCCAAATCCTTTTCATGAAACATAACGTTCCTTCCTCGTTTGGTGTTAACTGCTTCTCCATCCCACAGAGATATTCCTCTTCAACGTTTCTTTCTTTAAGTGCTTCTTTCTGCGCGGCACGAATGCGCAAGGAAAGATCCGTCTGGATAATCATCTCTAAAGCCCTAACCCTTATGGGCTTGACCTTTTCCTTTCGACTTAGGGCGTCAGCGACCACATTCGCCTTCCCTGAATGATACTTGATCTCGCAGTCGTAGTCATTCAACAATTCGACCCAACGTCTTTGTCTCATATTTAGCTCTTTCTGGTCGAATATGTGCTGCAGACTTTTATGATCCGTAAAGATTGTACATTTCGTACCATATAGATAATGTCTCCAGATCTTTAGCGCAAATATCACTGCGCCTAACTCCAGATCATGCGTGGTATAGTTCTTTTCATGTACTTTCAACTGGCGCGAAGCGTACACTATAACCTTCTGGCGTTGCATCAACACGCAACCCAATCCTTGACGCAAAGCGTTACAATATACCACAAAATCATCAGTTCCCTCTGGTAGCGATAAGATTGGCGCATTGCAAAGTTTGTCTTTCAACAACTGGAATGCTCCTTCCTGTTTGATTCCCCAATCAAACTTCTTATCCTTCTGCGTAAGTTAAGTCAAGGGTTGAGCAATTTTTGAAAAATCCTCAATGAATCTTCGATAGTACCCACCCAAACCTAAGAATTGACGAATCTCGGTTGGCGTCTTTGGTGTCTCCCAATTCTTGATTGCTTCGATCTTTGTGGGGTCCACATGAATCCCATCTCTATTAACCACGTGTCCAAGAAATTGGACTTCGCGTAACCAAAACTCGCACTTCGAGAATTTGGCATACAACTTTTCCTTTTTCAGTAACTCCAAAATGGCTGTTAAGTGTTGTTCGTGCTCGTTCTTTGTCTTCGAGTAAATCAGAATGTCGTCTATGAATACAATCACGAACTTGTCGAGATACGGTTTACAAACTCTGTTCATTAGGTCCACGAAAACTGCAGGTGCGTTCGTCAATCGAAACGGCATAACTAGGAACTCGTAATGTCCATAGCGAGTTCTAAAGGCTGTCTTCGGGATACTTTCCTCTTGTATCCTTAGCTGATGGTAACCTGACCGCAAATCGATCTTCGAGTAAAAGCTTGAACCTTGCAGCTGGTCAAATAGATTATCAATCCTTGGTAGAGGATATCTATTCTTGATGGTCAACTTGTTCAACTCCCGGTAGTCAATGCACATACGGAAACTACCGTCTTTCTTCTTGACGAATAGAACTGGAGCTCCCCAAGGTGAGAAGCTTGGTCTGATAAATCCCTTGTCTAGCAACTCTTGAAGTTGTGTCGACAATTCCTGCATCTCGGACGGGGCAAGTCGATAGGGTGCCTTAGCCACAGGCGCGACGCCTGGAACTAAGTCAATATGGAACTCTACTTGCCTTTGGGGTGGCAATCCTGGCAAGTCCTCTGGAAAGACTTCAGGATATTCCCTCACGACAGGGATGTCTTCGATTTTTGGCTCAGCAGCTTTCTTATCCACGATGTGTGCCAAGAAGGCAGCACATCCCTTCTACAGACACTTTCGAGCTTTTAGGCAGCTGATGATTCTTAGAGGTGTATCGCGCTTTTCTCCATGAACTACAATCGTTTCTCCATCTTCGGTTGGGATGCGAATGATCTTTTCATGACAAATAATCTCAGCCTTGTTGCTCGATAACCAATCCATTCCTACTACCACATCGAAGCTTCCCAACTTGACCGGCAGTAGATCCAAAGTGAACTCACGCTCTCCCAACTCGATCATACAACCTCTGATAACTTCATTAGCTTCAACCAGCTTTCCATTAGCCAGTTCGATTGAGTACGGGATATCTAATTTACTAGCGGCTAACCCAAGCATATTCTTAAATTCTAACGATATGAAACTATAATCGGCACCAGTATCAAACAAAACGGATGCAAAGCGTTGGTTTATAGGGAACGTACCAGTAACAACATTGGGATCCTGGCGCGCTTCCCTCGCTTCGATGTTGAATACTTTCCCACAGACTTGATTCAGCTTTGGGCATTCCCTCTTGAAGTGCCCAACTTCTCCACAATTAAAACATCCTGGTCCACGACCATTCCCATTTCCTTTTTCCATTTCCACCATGGTTATTGCCATTGCTCCCTCCTTGTCTGGGACTCTTCATCCCACAGGCATCCTTGTGGTGTCCCTTTCTCCCGCACCTACCGCACTTAGGCTTTCGACATCCACATTCGTGGTGATACTTGCACCCATCACATCTTGGCCTAGTTTCTGAGTAAATCTTAACATCGGCTTGTTTGTCGTTAGGGCAATCTTTCTTGAAATCCCCTTTGTCCCTACAGTCAAAACAACCTCGAACAGGTCCTTGTTCATTATTATTCGTTCGGGTATCTTCAGTGAGTTTCCTTTTGTTCTTTCCAGTTGACTCTACCTGAGTTTCCTTCTTCCAGCCGGGGTTTGTAAGCTTTTCTAGTCTAAGCGCTTCTGTAGCGAGTGCCAAACCCATCTTACTTGCTGCAATAGTTGTTGGTGTTGTTGTTGCTGTCATCAAGCTCATGACTTGAGGCGCCAATCCCCAAATGAGTTGTCCCAAGTTCTTCAATTCTGGTTCCACCAAGTACGGAACCATGCGAGACAAATCATGAAGTCTATGTATGTACTCCAACACCTTTGGACCTTCCATTATCAGGCTCCGGAATTCACCTTCCAACTTCTGGGTTTCCGTCTGGGAGCAATACTTCTTATGCATCATTCCTTTCAGCTCACCCCATGTTAACGCATAGGCGGCAGTCAGGCCCTTTATTCGAACATGAAGATTCCACCATATTCGAGCTCCATCTTGAAACAGCTCAGAAACGTATGGGACTTGTTGTTCTGGCGTACAACCGCTCATTCGAAAGATGGATTCCATACTTTTGATCCACTTTACAAAGGCTATGGCACCTCCAGTGCCGTCGAACTTCGGAGGCTTGTAGCTGAGGAAGTGCCAATAGGTACAGCCCTGAGGTGGGTTGTTATTGCCGTTGTTGTTCGAGTTACTTCCGCTAGTTCCTCCTTGTGAGGCTGCATACTGCGCAATGGCGGCCGCGATGATTTATTGGAGTTCTGCCTCGTTGGTAGGCATGCGTGTCTGGCGTCTTGGAGGCATCTTCTAAAAGATGTGTCACGTAGGTCAGGTCATAGTAAGTAAAGAATCATACGTATGCCTTTTATAAAACACATAACATCTCATGTTACAAATAAATCAAACACATAACATCACATGTTATAAAATATAAACAATCAATCCAACATATAAAACATCAAAAGTCATAATCATCCAAAATGCGGTCTCCAAAAAGGATGTAAAGTCTGCACAATCGCGGTCCTCTCATCAAAAGTCTACCCGTGTCGTACAAAATGGCCTAAGCTGATGGCGGTGGAGGAGGGGGAAAATGAGAAAAGAGCAAACGTTGCATATGAAGCCAGTCCTCCTCCATAGAGCAATGAGAGCGCATCAAGTATGCTATCTGCTGCTCGGGAGTCCAAAAGCGAGCAGCAGAATCGGGTGATAGTGGACGCGGAGGGTGAGATACTGCAGGTGGAGTCTGGCACTGGCACGGGAGTCGCTGAGCTCTCTCCTGCTCCTGTACGCGACGGGTCAGCGCCTCCTGCTGTATCATGAAAGATGTGAGAATATCCTCTGTAGAATACCCTACGTGGTATGGGTGATACGGATCAGATGGTGGCATAATGGGTGGCGTAGTCTAAAGGAGCGGCTCACTAGATGGAGCGAAGGATGGCATAGTAAATGGTGCACCAGTGGGAACAGCAGTATAATGAGAAACCTGAGGTACAAACAGATCTCCTCCTGTCATGAAAGGTGTATGACCAAAAGGCTGTCGTGATGAACCCTCTCCAGGACGTGGTGGGGGTATGCCCTGAAGAAATGTGACAGGTAAGTCGGTGCGGTGAACATCTGTGGTGCGTACGAGATGCAAGGGAACATCAATAGGTACTGAAACAGGTGCTACAGGTGGTGTAACAGGTACCACGAAAGGTGGGAAATCATCGTCATCGTCTATCCACCCGTTGTGGTTGTGAGCGTATCGTGGATCAATATGGGTCGCAAAAGGTGCACGGTCGAGCATCACCGGCATAGGATCAGGAAGTGGGGCGACAACAGGATCCTCTACCAAAAGTGGAGCATCATCATGAGCATCAACAGCATAATCATCCACCAACGGTGGAGCAACAACAGGATGATCATCAACAGGTATATCATCAATAAAAGGAGCAATAACAGGTGCATCGGCATGAACAGGGTCATGCTCTAATGCGGGGTCGGGAGCAACAACTGGCTCAGGGGCCACAGCAGGCTCCAGATCAACGAACTCCATGTCAAAGTCAGCTGGATCAGCAAACACAGGATCGATAGGGGCTACAGGATCCTCCAAAGGCTGGTCTAAATGAATAAACTCAATGTCATGATCGGGATCAGAGCCAGGTGGAAAAACAGGATCTGAATCATCACCAACATCATGATCAAACTCAAAGCTAGGGGCAGGTGCAGGTGCAGCGGATGACAACCATGTCAGGGTCTGTGTCGTGCGAATGGTGCTGCACTCCCCGCGTGTGCAAAGGTGCGGATGCCACAGACTTAAAGGAGTCTGGAACAGGTGAATGAACGGGTGCCTCCTCTGCAGGAGCATCAGCAAGAAGTAGGATATCACCAGCAGCAATATGGGCCTCGTCCTAAAGTGGATCCTCCTCAAATAAATCGACATCGTCGTCAGAGACTACGTCGAGGGGCATATCAACAACAGGGTAAGCGGCAAGGGGCACAGGAGCAGGGATCACCGCGAGTGGCAAGTCCCCAGCGAGATGGCCATCAGCAGGCTCTGCTACGACATCAGGCAGCGCAAAGGGCTGGAAGTCGTCATCGTCCGTGCTGGTAGTATCTGAAGTATACACCTCGTGCTCTGATGAAACTATGTCGTCTGATACTATAGCCATGGGATCTGTAGTGTCTGACTCTCCAGTATCTGATGAAGGCATGATGTCTGTAACACAAACTCACATAGGCACAAACAATCAATCATATAATCAAATAAGCATGTTAGTCACCAATAAACAAGCAAGTAATTCTTCCTAGTCCCACTAAACTATCCTCCCAGCCTCTCAGACTGATCCTCGTAGTCTCTCAGACTATTGTCACACCCCGATCTCCACGTGTCACCGGTGGGCCCGGTATGGGGTAAGGTGACGTGGTTGGCGTCATCATAGACAAACAACACAATATAATAATGCACAGCGGAAGCAGAATAGATTCATTTCAACTTTAAATAAAATGTAATAATAAATATCATATGTAGTTGAAACGGATCCACAGGCGGATCAAATAAAAGAAGATAATTGTTCAACAGTTATTGTCGTCCGAGCTTGCGAGACTATTGTGGACGCTCTATGAGACAGCCAGCCTAGTACGTGTAGTACCTGCACTTAACCTTTTGGGAAAATACGTCAGTTTACACTGGTAAATACAAGTTAACTGACTCATTTTGAAAATGATTGAAAATTTATTTAAATGCACATGGCATAAAACATTTTTATAACTTGGGATAATTATGTAGTATAAACTTGTGAACGAATTACATGCTACTCGTACGTTTGGTAGCCCGGGATCTTCTGTCCGGGTTAAAGATTAGTAGACACACCACATTAAAGAGTTATACATGATGGGTGTACGCCTACACCCCGTGCTCTGGTCGTGGCCATCTCGTAAGATAATGCCAAGGATATCCGGGACACGGTCAATAACCCCCCAAATGCTTAAAGTAAAACAAGACTGTTTAAACGAGTCGGACAAACTATTCCAATTGCATACCCAGGGGTGCAAGATTTGAACGCTCGATCAAGCGGTATTCTATATACCGTACCCCAAGCCCGTATAGGGAAAATAAGTCAAAATGTATTTACCTGAGCTAAATATAAATTCAATCTCAGCCGTATACCACCAAGCAAGTACAGATAGCTTTTACTGGTTCTCCTATTCTGGAACAGAGGTTTATAATAACCTATTAGATTCCTAACGGGTCTTTATTTAAGCCTAAGCTTAGACCGGTTAGTTTTAAGGATGATACGGTTCAAGCGCACGATTAAGCGAAAGACCGGATAGAATGTGATTTAGACCCGAAAAGTTTGAATACTTGTATAATATGGGTATACTAAATACATTCTGGATTTTGAGATAAAAATGATAACGTTTGACCCGTTTCGGTCAATTTATGCAAACTAGTTACATAAACCGAACCGAACGCTAAAAGGGCGTTACGGGTAATCAAAAGAGTCATATGCAAGTTCCCTGAGATAATACGCTTTAAATATGATATAATATCAGCAAGTTATGTTCTATTATGCCCCGAATGGATTTAAACTCAATTTACGCCTCATAAGGGCATTTTGGTCATTTAAAAGATTATAAAAGAGTCAATTTGGAAATCTGAGTTACGGGTCTGAATTATACAGTAAATATACTTAATTTGTCATGTTATAACAGTAGGGTATGACCCGTAGACAAAACTTATCATTTAAAATCAAACTATGCACCGTAGGGGTATTTTAGTAATTTCACAAGGGCTAAAAACGTCAAAACTGGAAATCTGAGTTCAAAATCTTATACTTACTGTTATTATATGAAAATATGCTAAATACATCAGTAGGTATGAGTCTTATATGTCTAATATGAGTATAACGCTTACAATGCGCTAAAAACGCTAAAAATGCGATTTAGAGCCGTTTCCAGGTTTTTAAAAGAGAGCTGAGATTTTTATATTTCCAGAATGCCCAAAATAATTTATTTAACAAATAAAATCAGTAGAAAAAGGTTTGGGGTCAAAAGAATGTATAAAACTCATTTTATGGCTTAAACGGTCAAAACCGGCATTAACCGAATCGACTTAGCGACGTATGATCCGATCAGCCAAAAATTAAATAAAAATCTTCAAAAATCCCAGAATATTATATAACATCAGTGGGTAAAAAGTTTTATATCGAAAAGTGGCCTGAAATAGGTTATACGCTAAATGCGCCGTTTATTTAACATAAAGATATAGTTTTACGCTATCGGCCATAACTCAAAATCTGGACCACCAACTGATCTCAAATTTTCGGTGCAAGTTTATAAATTAATAATAAAGATTTCTACTCTTTCACTTTTCCAAAAATCACGTTTTATATCAAAAAGGGCAAAATAGTCAACTTTTAAGCATAATCGGAAACACGCATATGAATCGGTTAAGCATAGACTCAAGATGTAAAAATTTCAGAAAGTTATACATAAATAAAAATGGTCAAAAATACACTCTAATACAGATCTCAAACATGCATGCACGGATCCGAATCGATAGTCTACGAAAAAGTCGTTTTATAAGACTTTCGGTTCCGATCCGAGTTTATACTAAAGATTGTCGAGTTGATTATGTTACAACACATTCTTATATTCATTATAAGTTATTTTTGATGATCAAACTGATTGCATGTTATCTACATTACCATTTATGCTATGTTTCGCAAAAACGATTTCTGTTGACTTTTTAAGAACATCTTTGACTCGACAAATAGCATGCTTAGAGTGGGAATCAGAGAATGCCCTTTTGAGGGTTTGTTTCCCACATAAATACCAACTTATAAGTGGTTTCAATTTGAGAAATGACAGAGCCAAACTCGTTTAATCGAAAAGTCAAACTATATGAACAACGGATTGACTTTTTGCTAATAATCAAAGCTAGAACGAATTATAGAATGATATGAATGCTTACAAAGGTCCTAATGAAGCCTAGAAAACACTTGGAGGCTGCCTTGTCGATCAGATTATCCCTGGAGAAGCCTTGTGAAATTTTGATAGTTGCTATGTTCTTGTTTCTCTAACTCAAGTGCCCAAAATGTGAGCTTTGATCTGAATTATAAAGGAAATCAGATGTTGTAAGGAGTCTACATGTGTCTATACTTGCATGTCCATCCATTGGTGCATAAGGGAGGTGATATTAGCTGTCAAACACTCAAAAATTCGGACTTAACAGCAGCTGATCGCGAATTCTGCACCTGGGGCTGCCAAACTTTGATTAAAAATGGCAGCTTTGGTCCCTGTCTTTGCACGCGAGGTTTCGGCTATTTATTTTGACTCGTAAACCCCCAAACTTGGTTTTTAAGAACCTTGGGACATTTACCAACATGGTAATGTCCTCGGATAACTTTGCGCTCACCCGAAAAGCCATGAAATTCGACGTTGACGCTTTTAACCCCTCAAGTACGGTTTTGGCCATAACTTTCTCATTCGATAACGAAACTTCATGAAATTTTTACCACATATTCTAGTGAGTATATTTTAGCATTACAAAGCTTCGGGTCTGCCAAAAGTTCACTCAGAGGTATAAATTCAACATGTTGACACTTTTAGCCCCTATAGTTTGTAATTCCTCACTTTTGTGCAATTTCCGCTTCGTATGATCCATGATCCATCCGTTTAAGGTCATAAACATTATGTAGGGTTATTATAGAGTCTATTTATCCATTGTTGACACTTTGGACCCATACGTTCCATAGTATTCACCGTTTGTCAACTTTAGTCCCTCTAAAGTTTGTTTTTGCATATGCAAAGTCTATGACACGTGTCAATACATTATGGGACGTAAATTTTCGGGGTGTTACAACTATCCTCCCAGCCTCTCAGACTGATCCTCCTAGTCTCTCAGACTAACTCCCTGGTCCCCCAACCAGAACCTCCCCAGCCACCCGGTTGGACCTCCCCAGCCGCCCGGCTGAACCTCCCCTCAGTCTCCCGACCAACCAAAATTTTTTTAAGAAAAAGATGCTCAACTTTTGTTTGTAAAAAGGTTTTGTACCTGGGATCTGGACGTAATGTATGCAATGTAAAAATGTTTTCGTGAGAGCCCTAGTGATCATAGTCTAGACTCGAGAAGGAATCCTAGTTCGCTATGATCAAAGCTCTGATACCAAGCTGTCAAACCCTGGCTTTGTGGAAGCGTGGGTTTATTTGGTGTGACTTCTTAATACCATAGCTTAATCACAACAAAGCTATATGAAAGTAAAACCATGATGATCATCCATAGATTCATGTTTTAAAATAAAAGTACCACAACATTGTTTTAAAACGTTGACACATGCATTGAGTTTACAACATTACTTAATAAAAACATTGTTCATAAGACACAATCATAAACATAAAATAAACACCGTTTAAGACCAGTGACTCGTCCAGGTAAAAGTCACAATCCCTAAACGTGGATGACATCACTTCCCTACGCAGCATGAAGGCATTGCATACCTCGCCAAATCCCTAATTCCCTGAAATACATGTAAGTTGAAAAAATCAACAAAAATGTTGAGCGAGTTCATGTATAGTGAGTATGTAAAACCTTTGTAAGTACAAAATTCCCTGGTATATAGCAAATAAGGAAAAAGAGATCACCAATGGTTTGCAAGGCCATTGATATGTGTGAAGTGCAGTAGGAAGACTCAAACCTAGCAGATTTTTGCGTCGGGTACAAAGTCACCGCGAGGTCCGTTCTGTTGGTCCTGGAGTTGGGCTCGCTACACCCAGATAGATCTACCGCTAATGACCCTCGGTCCTACAATGAGGCTTAATGGCCTCCAGTTTCAGCCTACTCACTCACATGATCTAAGTAGTAACCCTCCTTACGCTAACTATACCATGTAAAAAGTATTCGTAATCATATTAACATGTATTTCACCCCCGAAGTATAAAAACTGAAAACAGTTAAAAGAAAAGGGGGACATGAACTCACAGAAGTGCGTCTTGAAATAGTATCTCCCAATCAACCTGCTGCGTGACGACCTACACGTACTAACTTCTATTAGACGGACGCCCGTGCCTTGGCTTAAGGTTTAAGTTTTTGGGAAATAGTTAGGCAACTATTTCGTATTTACACTTCTTAATTATTTATTAATTATATTCCTTCCCAAGGATGGGGGTTTTAATACATGTGCGTTTTTCTAACTTCAAAAATATATTATTAAGTCTCACTTAATAAAATATATTTTCATTCGTTTGTCTAAAATATTCTATCTCCAAAATATACATATTTTTCCCAAAAATATTATATTTTATTTCATACAATTTCCAAAATAATACTTTTTTCAAAATACGCATTTAAGAGTATTTTTCCAAAAATACATAAGTTACATTTTTAGAGTTCGGGTGGTAGTAATAATACCGGTGTAACTTAAATATTTATTCGTGAAGGCGTTGGTATTATTTTGGAAGTCGTAACTTCATGATATTTCAAGTAATATGATTTTTACTCTAAAAATAATATACATATAGTTCACAAAATAATCATAAAATCACACAAGCGTCTTACTATGAAATATATATTTAACAAGTTTTATTTATAAAAATCCACCTCCGACACTTGGTAAATTTGGTAATAAAAATCATGGCGAAGTTTGTTTGGAAAAACAAGTCAAAAATATATTTATAGACACTTGTCATGAAAATATCCTAAGTGTTATTTTCTGGTTTCGCCAGAGTTTCCTCTGTAACTGGAGGTGGCCACGCTTAGTAGCGTATCATTTTCTTTAAAAATTCAATCAACAATTTCCAATCATCAATATACCATGTTCAAACATCAACTAGTAAAAAATAAGTATAGATCGCAAACACATGAACTTGTAAGTTGTGTAAAAGTATGTAGTAACTTTATAACATATTTAGTAGATCTTTCCATCCTTAAAAATAAAATCAGTTTCTTGGAAATTTTATTTTTAAAGAAAATGTAACTTTACAACTTCAAGTCCAAAAATTATAAAAATATTCCCTTGTTAAATTCCTTTGTCACGCAAGTGTTTACGCACTTGCTTAGTCACTAAAACACCTTTAGTTTATGAAAGATCCGGCTTTTAAACAAGACTTGCATCTTACACTTGGTTCTTCGAAAATACCACTTGTAGATCTTTAGATCTACTAGTTTAAAACTCTATTTTACAAGAAAAATCATTTTTACACGAGTTCATGTTTATGTGTGGAAAGGTTCATCATCTTGTATCTTTTACACTTTACATATTGCTAGTTCATGTTCCATGAACATGATCTAACGTGGTTAGATGACGATCCGTTCCACTACTAGCCACTAACAACATCAAATATTCACAAGACTTACACCATTAGTTTCTCTTTAACCAACATATTCATCTTTCTTTCAAGACTTTTAGATTTGATCTTGTATGTTCTTGAGTTTTAACCGTTAAATCTCTTATTAACCACTTTAAACATGAACAAGAGGGTGTCTAGAAGCACTTACTACTAGCTCGAGTCTAGGGAAGAATCAAAGCGAAACAAGGTGGATAAAAGCAACGTAGTGAGGTTCTTAAGATTCCGAAAGCACCGGGTCTCCTCGTATGACACCTTGCACCTTGGGATGTATATGGAATAGCAAGATCGAACTTGAATGATGATGGTGGGTGCATATATGCTCTCGGCCGAGATTAAGGAAAGAGGGAGAGAGATCAATTTTTTTTGTTAAGTGTTTATGAGAGATTATGGTGATCTCTTGGCTATATTTATAAACCAATTTAGGGCTTTAACCAACATATAATGTGCCAACTTGATTCTAGACAATCCCAAATAAAATAATCAACAATTTGTGGAGTGTGTCCCCCTTGGGGAACCGTTCGGTTAGGGGGGGGTATTTAGTTGGATTGCAACCAATTAGTTTAGGTTAGTGATAGTTATGTTTAGTTAGGGACTTAACTTAGTTATTAGTGTGTTATGTAATATAACGGGTGTTAGGGTGTTCGAGGACCCTAACTAGCTCATAAAAGGAAAAACAATGTCATTGACAATATTTTCATGTTCCGGGTAAAGTCCGGTTGTTCGGTTGGATATTAATCCGTTAAAGTGCTAATTAAGCATTTAAAGTGTCTTTAATATTAGTTTTAGTGACACAATGAATCCCCGACACTTTGGAAAGTGTCTAGTATTATTTTCCCATGTTTTTGCACTTTACTAGTTAACTTAAATGCTGAATTTTGTAATAAAGTGCAGGATTTTGTAGTTAGAGCATGTTTTAGGCACATTCGGTCACTATAACTATCACCTAGTGACGCAGTTTTACAATCCTCACCTCCCTACACTCCTTACTAGTGTAGTGATCTATTCCCGGGTCATAATGGCCTCAGCGACAGTGTCTGTCTAGTGTTGGCTATGTCAGCATGTTTACTGGGTTATCCGTTCATTGCTACTGTGCTTTTGTGCATCAAGTTGTCACTTTAGTTCTGTGTAATAAACGGAGTGACAGTAATAAAGTATGATGCATGTATATGTATGTGTCAGAAATTAAGAAGCAGTTTATTCACAACTGTAAGCAAGCACAGTAATTAAGCATTAATTAAATATTAATTAATTCGTACGGATACCTGATTTGGTGAGGGTTGTCACAGTAATTGACTCTTTCAAACGTGATTACACCATTTGATAATGTTCCTTCACCAACAATACGTCCTCCTTGATTACCAGCAAAACCGACGTATCCACCATTAAACTCTCTAACATCGTAAAGCAGGGTTTTTCTCCCTGTCATGTGCCGAGAAGCTCCACTATCCATAATCCAACGTGAGATAGATCTCGGGAACTCCTTCACATATCACAAACATTCAGTTAGATTTTGAAGCAACCCAAGCCTCTTTCCACTCTGGTAGCTTGACGTTGATGTGAGTTGTTGCGGTGTACAATGGTGGGAAATTCTTATCATTCATCTTAAGACTTTCTTCAGACCCAATCTCCACCTCTTTATACAAAAAGAATTCCTTTTCTGGAGGTTGACCAGATGATTGGTCTTTCTTCAGAACATACTTCTTCCCTGGTGGGGTCGAAGTTTGTTTCTCAAGTTTCTCGTAGAAATCCAAAGATACATTCATCTTCTTAGTTGAAGATGATTGTTTTGCAGACTCAGAGACCTTTGAATTTGGAGAACTTGTTGTCTTATCCTCAGATTTTGGCTTCCAAGTTTGCTGCGAAGAGGCTACCCGTTTGTAAAATTTATCAGTTTTAGTTACCGACTGTTTTACGGGTTCAGTTTTGACTTTGATGTTTTCATTTTTCAAAACTTTCTTCTCAATAAACATCGGTGCTTGGCCTTTGACATCGTCTTTCTTCTTTGGATTCTCGACAACCACAAACTTAGGCTTCGAGTTGGTACACTTTCGTGCAATGTTCAAACTTCATTGCATTTAAAGCACGTGCGGGTGTCAACTTCCCGACTTTTACCTTAAGTCTGAGGTTGTGAGGCCTTTTTCTCAAAGAATTATTTGTTTGATTTCGAAAAGATTTCTGACTCTTGTTCGGAAATTGAACTTGAGCTTTTGACAAACACTTACTTTTCTACAAACTTTTTGTTTCAAAGTTCCTTTTCTGATTGCTCTTACCACCCTGATAACCTCCCGATCATCTGTTTTAGTTGTTATTGTTGAAACGTGGTGGTACAGCAGGTTTCTTATAGTAAGATCTGTCTTTTTCAAAGTTTAACATTCTTTTGGAACTTTTCAAACCCTCAACTTCAGAAACGTCAATTTCAACCAATTTGAAAACTTTCTTCAACTTGTCAACATTCACATTCTCAAGTGGAAAGTCAATATCTGAATACAACTTATCAGAACCAGACATCTTGTACAAGACAAGAGTAGGTTCATCATTTGAGTTGTTTTGGGATTTTGATTTCGGAATGTAGTTGTTTAAGAAACATTCTTCATCTTCAGTCGAGTCACTGTCTGATTTTAAAACATTTTCAACCACATTTTTTACGACTTCAGACTGAACATTGTCTTCATCAGACGATGAAGTGAATGTGACATCGATTGTTTCTGGAAGTTTTACATCATTTGTTTCATCATCATTATCCAACCCAGACTTTTTCTTTGAAAAATTGTTTAACACGGGCGGTGGAACTTGATGATAACCCACCCCGGTTCCATCTGAGTATACATCTTCACCAGCTTTGTTCTTCCCAATTGGTTTGGGAACTATGTGTTGAAGAACAAAGCTTGCAGAGCTGTAACTATTCAGTTTCAGATTAATTATTTCATTTTCAATCTTAGCTTCCTGAAACTAAAGCTTAAGATTTGCAATCTCATCCAACTGCTAGTTGATTTGTCTCTCTTTTGCCTGAAGAACACCAGACAATTGAAGATTTTCTATATAGGTTTTACCATTTCTTTCATCAGAATCTTTAATTGTTCTTTCAGCTTTTCATGGTTTTCAGAATGTTGTCTGTTTTCATGAATTAACTTCTCATTTTCTTTCTTAAATCATTCTATATCACTTTTATCTTTTTCAATTTTTTTAGTTAACTCTTTTATTCTCTCATTTGAAGCTCTCACCAGTTTATCTCGACTTAAGATTTGATCTTCAACCATTTTGACTTTTGTAGTCAGTACTTCAGTCTTTTTGACTGTGAGATATGCATTTGTGATACAAACCTTGCATTCTTTCATGCAATTTTTGCAATCACTTTCCTTTTTAGCCTTATCAGTCTTACCTAATTTATTTGTTGAACCACTACAACTGACCTTGTTTGTTGACTCAGACGCAGATTTGGAATCTACCTCTAGTTCCTTTGCCATCAGCACTTTGTCTGCCATCTTTGTCAGGTTCTCTGCAGTCATTTCTTTTGTTGTGTCGATTATCCCATCGTCGACTTTCCTTGACTTTAGCTCTTCCTCTTCAGCTTTCTTTGCTTGATCTCTCTCTCTCTCTCTCTTTTTGTTCATCCTCTTGCTTCAACAATTCAATGAGAGTTTCAACTATGAGTGTTGATGGTTCCGCAATTATGTTGCCTTTCGGGTCGAAATAGCACTCTCGATCTGGATCCCATCTGTTTGCCTTTTTGGCCTCTTTCCAAGCTCGATAGTTTCTATCCTTCATGGTTTGAGCTATTAACTTCCGATAGTTGTATTTCTGCTCTTCAGTTCGTGTATCTTTGTATGGTTCCACTTTTGCCATGAACGCATAACCTTCAGCATCCTCTTTTGGTAAAAACTCACTCCAATCGAAGCCTTTGTCATCATGAATTACTGCTAGGGCTCTTGACTTTTCCTTAGGAGTTTCTTCAATTTGCTTCATTCTCGGTGGCTCTTCCCTATTGCGATGATAAATAGCCTTTTTTATAGTAATCATCATGAAACGGATTAGCTGTTTCATCTGAAGCTGTATTCCTGCATTCCCTCTTGAAGTGCCCCTTCTGTTTGCACTTAAAGCATGTTACCTTTGACTTATCGAAGCCCAACTTCGTTGAAGGTCCACCGATTGAATTTCTCTCGGTTATCTCCATAAATCTTTGTGCTCGTCTAATTACGCTAGCCATACACCATCATATGTCAATCAATTCCATTTCTTCGGGATCAATTTGATCAAAATCTTCTTTGGTCAGGTTCGTGTTCCCGATTTTCCCAGCAACCAAGCTTTCATAAGATTCCAGGATTGAAAGCAAGAAATATCATCTGTTGCTTAGCTGTTTCTTCGTTAAAGTTTTGAGCATTGTTAAGATTCACAGCTATGTTGCACTGGAAGACATTTTTGGGAATATTATGCTGCTGCTGATTCCCTGAAGCCGATGAAGGAGATCCTCCATGATAACCACTGCTCGGAACAGAACTGCTGCTTTGTTTTTCTTGATTTGTCGTGCTTGAACTCTCAGCTGAAAACGCAGTTTTTGGTGAAGTAGTCTTAGGTATCATACTACCCCCTGTAGTACAGATCGACATTTTGTTGGTACAGGGTGTTGTTGACTTTATTCATCTTCTTAACTTCAAGCTTATGACTTTCAAACCTTTCTATCAGTCAGTCAACAGTTATGTCAGACAATTTCATGGTGTTTTTCAAGACTAGTGCATAATACTGCCAATCCTTTTCATCTGGCAATGATTCCAACAACTTCTCTGTCACACCCCCAAAATCCCACACTGCGGAGTACCACCGCTTGGGAGCGTGACTGACCAGGATCAAGCCATCAATCATATCAAACATAGCATTTAATAATAAAAGTAATTAATGTAGTTCATCATGACATGATTGATGTTTCAAAACCAAACATTGTTTATGTAGCGGAAGCATAGTAATGTAATCTCAAAACAGTTTAAGTTCAGATATCGTTCATGATCCAAATCCCACAACGACCTGCTCCTCCCTGTGCAAGCTCCATAAAGTACCTAAGGTCCTGCAAGGCATGCAGCAAAATAATCAACAAACTAGTTGAGCGAGTTCACAGAAAGTAAGTTCGTAACAGTAATGCGTAAGTTCATCTAGTGGGGGCTTCCCATACATGTATATACTATTGGTGAGGGATTCTCACAATTATCCTGAACAATGGGGGATTCCCATTATGGTACTTACTAGACTAGTGCAACCATGTGTTCTTCTTAAACCGAGAACAGGAATACGTACTGGGTCTCGTAGGCTTTACGTGACGTGCCCTTCCCCGAGGACAGTGGTACGCGTGGGGGCTACGTAGGCTTTACGCAGCGTGTCCTTCCGACCCGGAAGACAGTAGATGGTATTGGGTTACGTAGGCTTTACGTAACGTGTCCTCCCGACCCGGGAGACAAATGGCAAATACTGGGTTACGTAGGCTTTACGTAACGTGTCCTGACTATCCTGAGGACGATGGTCTATAGTCTAGTGAATGCGTAAGTACGAGTAACTCTTTCAATATCAACATATCCAACCCAATTCCCAACCCGGGAATCCCATGCCTTGGCTGTGTGAACTCACCTTGGTTTGCTCGGCAGATACACAAAGAGTACAGGTAGCAAGTAAATGGTCAACCACGTCCTATCACGGTTTATACAAGTCAGGTTTTGACTTCACGTAATGCACGTATAAAACATACAAGTTAACATGTTTCGAGCACTTATAGAACATGGTAACACTTAGCAGTCAAGAGCATAACTTGTGTTCTAATCTCGGCCCAACATAACCCGGCCCAATTATATACTACCAAATAACATATCGGCCAAACCAGATAAGCAGTCCAATAACATACAGTCATAAGTCCAAATTATTTGGCCCAACAGATTGGGCTCGTGACATGCAGGGTCCAATACAGTGTACATGCATAACCGGTCTCGAGTCGCAACCAGCGATCTCGAGTCGTAACAGGGGGTTACGAGTCGCAACGAGAGGTTTCAAGTCGCAAGGGGATGGTCTCGGCTCGTCATGGTCTGGTTACGAGTCGCAACGGGACTCGCAACCGTGATTTCGGTTCATGCTGTTGTGGTCTCGAGTCGGGATCATGAGGTCTCGACTCGCAATCTGTGTCGCAACCAAGTGTAACAGTTTTCCTGATTTCAAGCAAATCGGTTACAACATTCAATTGTTACCAAAATTATCATTCTATCAATTAACACAATTTCTATTATCCAACTAGCAAACCATCGATTAAACAGGATTTTTAACACTAGATCCGTATGAACCCTAATTCACAACATCATGAACAATGACAACATTCGTAACACTTAATCATATGATCATCATCAATCAAACCGAAGAACATCATACATGTGAACCCTAACCAAACATGTGAGCCGATTTATGAACATCAACAACAATCATATCCGATTACAGCAATCCGAATCATATCACAGCCGAACATAACAATGGATTAATATTATCATACAATAAACCGAGCATATAACATAACCGTACATGTTAGCCGATTAACAAACATTCAGTTTCATATATCAACAATCCGATTATTATTGCAAAACACATATAAGTCGATTAGCTATAACACCTCAACAAACAACAACAACAACACTTAATCATACTAACCGAATTGGAGAAGGAACAAGGATGATCCGGATGAGAATGATCTTCGGTTGTAAGGATGTGTGTGCCGTCGGGTTCCAAGCAAACAAGAGAGAGAAGTCGTCTAGGGTTCTTGTGTGTGTTGTGTGTTTGCTAGTTGTGAGAAACAACCCACCACTTGGGTGTTTGTACGAATAAAAGGAGTGGGCCGGACCTTGCTTGGGCTGCCCTCGGGCCGTGTGCGAGTGAAGTAGCCCAACATGGGCTTGTGCGATTGTTGTGTGTATGTGTTGTGCGGTTCGAGTCAAAAGCATACATACATATAATATACACAATGCACGTAACACATCATATCACTAAATCATATAATTCAGTTCTCACAAGCACGTAACGTACATCAAAGTAAGTCTAAAGTTCGAGTTGTCACATTATCCCCAACTAATTGGAAATTTCGTCCCGAAATTTGGTGTGCACTCACTGAGGAAGCTAGGTAAGTAACATAGTTCACTGGTTTTCCTGGGGTGTCACATCCTCCCCCCGTTGATCTGGAATTTCGTCCCGAAATTCCGAAGTAGTAGCTTCATCCTCAGCAGTGGTTGCATTGGTTTCGAATAACTGGGGGTACTTTTCTGTCATCCTGTCTTCGCGTTCCCAGGTGTACTCTGGGCCACGTTTGGAGTTCCAACGTACTCGAACAAGAGGGATTCTCTTGTTTTTGAGGACCTTCACATCCCGGTCCGTGATTTCTACTGGTTCCTCGACGAACTGCAACCGCTCGTCGATAGTGAGTTCCTTAAAAGGAATGATGAGGGTTTCATCTGATAGGCACTTCTTTAAGTTCGACACGTGAAAGACATTGTGAACTGCTCCGAGTTCAGCTGGTAGGTTCAACTTGTAGGCTACTTTGCCTATCTTCTCAATGATTTCGAACGGTCCGACGTACCGCGGATTTAGTTTGCTCCTTTTGCCAAAACGTACTACACCCTTCCAGGGTGAGACTTTCAATAATACCCGGTCCCCGACCTGAAATTCCAAAGGCTTTCTACGCTTGTCCGCGTAGGCTTTCTGACGGTCGTGTGCTGCCGCCATGCGTTGTCGTATCTGTGCTATCTTTTCTGTGGCGTCCACTACAATCTCTGGACCCGTAATCTGACTATCCCCCACCTCTGCCCAACAGAGAGGTGACCGGCATTTACGTCCGTACAATGCCTCGAATGGAGCGGCTTGTATGCTGGTGTGATAACTATTATTATACGAGAACTCCACCAAAGGGAGGTGTTTTTCCCAGCCGTTGCCGAAGTCTATAACGCATGCCCTAAGCATGTCTTCAAGTGTTTGAATCGTTCGCTCAGACTGCCCATCCGTCTGAGGGTGATATGCTGTGCTCATGTCTAATCGTGAGCCGAAAGATTTATGCATCGCTTGCCATAGCTCTGATGTGAATCGTGCATCCCGATCCGAAATGATGGAAGTGGGCACTCCGTGCCTCGAAACAACTTCTTTAAGATAAACGTCTGCGAGAGTGGAGAACTTATCCGTTTCCTTTATAGGTAGGAAGTGTGCAGACTTGGTGAGTCGATCCACGATCACCCATATGGTATCATTCCCCCGCTGGGATCTAGGTAGGCCTGTAACGAAATCCATGGAAATTTCTTCCCATTTCCATTGAGGTATCTTAGGCTGCTGAAGTAGACCCGCTGGTTTCTGGTATTCGACCTTGACTCTCGCACAGGTCAAACACTTTCTAACGTACGTAGCGATGTGGGCCTTCATGCTAGGCCACCAATAAGTAGTGCTGATGTCGTGGTACATTTTGTCCGACCCTGGATGTACCGAGTAGCGAGACTTGTGAGCTTCGTCCATTACAAGTTCGCGTAGACCGCCATAAAGTGGGACCCAAATACGCCCCGTTACATAGTAGGCGCCGTCTGCCTTCTGTTCCATTTGCTGTCGTGAGCCGCGTAAGGCTTCAGCCTTGACGTTTTCGGGCTTCAATGTTTCTATCTGAGCATTTCGTATCTGTGCAGGAAGGCTAGACTGAATCGTAAGCTGTAGCGCTCGCACGCGCCGAGGTAAAGTGTCTTTCCGACTGAGGGCGTCAGCCACAACATTGGCCTTGCCTGGATGGTACTTGATAGCGCATTCGTAATCGTTCAGTAGCTCAACCCATCGTCGTTGACGCATGTTCAAATCCTTCTGCTTAAGAATATGCTCGAGACTCCTGTGATCGGTGTAAATCGTGCACCTGGTACCGTACAGGTAGTGTCGCCATATCTTAAGCGCGAAAACAACAGCTCCCAGCTCTAAATCGTGCGTCGTGTAGTTCCGTTCATGAACCTTTAGTTGACGAGAGGCGTAGGCAATAACTTTATCCCGCTGCATCAATACGCAACCCAGACCCTGTATTGATGCGTCACAATATACTACGAAATCTTCTATGCCCTCTGGCAATGAGAGAATAGGTGCGCTGCAAAGCCTATCCTTTAGATACTGAAAAGCAGTTTCCTGCGCGTTGCCCCAACAGTAGGTGACGCCCTTCTGTGTTAGTAGTGTAAGTGGTTGCGCGATCTTGGAGAAGTCTTTGATAAACCGTCTGTAGTAACTGGCCAAACCCAAGAATTGGCGTATTTCCGTTGGCGTACGAGGTGCAGGCCAATTTCTGATCGAGTCTACCTTGGACGGATCGAAATGGATCCCATCCCTGTTCACCACATGGCCTAAGAAGTGGACTTCACGTAGCCAGAAGTCGCATTTAGAAAGCTTGGCGTACAGCTGTTCCCTCCGAAGGAGTTCCAAAATAAGGCGAAGATGCTGCTCGTGTTCCTCCTGACTCTTGGAGTAAATCAGAATGTCGTCGATGAAAACAATGACGAACTTATCGAGATAGGGTTTGCACACCCTGTTCATAAGATCCATAAATACAGCAGGCGCGTTCGTTAACCCAAACGGCATGACAAGAAACTCGTAGTGACCGTAACGAGTTCTGAATGCGGTTTTGGAGACGTCCTCATCCCGGACTCTCAGCTGATGATACCCTGACCTCAAGTCTATCTTGGAATAGTAACTCGACCCTTGCAACTGGTCGAATAAGTCGTCTATGCGTGGAAGAGGATAACGGTTCTTCACCGTCACCTTGTTGGGTTCACGGTAGTCGATGCACATCCTGAACGTACCGTCTTTCTTTTTCACGAAAAGTACTGGAGCTCCCCATGGCGAAGAGCTTGGACGAATGAAGCCCTTTTCCAAGAGCTCTTGCAGCTGTTTTGACAATTCTTCCAATTCTGATGGAGCTAGACGGTATGGTGCGCGAGCTATGGGTGCTGCTCCTGGAGCGAGCTCGATCTGAAATTCGACCTGACGATGAGGCGGTAAGCCAGGTAAGTCTTCAGGAAATACCTGAGGAAAGTCACGTACAACTGGAATATCCTCCAGTTTCTTTTCCTTTGCTGATGCGTCTGAAACGAGTGCCAGAATGGCAGTGTGCCCCTTTCGTAAGCATTTCTGAGCCTTCAAGAAAGAGATGATGCCAACCACTGCACCACTCTTGTCGCCTTGTACTTCGAGAGGTTCTTGACCCGAACGTGGAATGCGAATTATCTTCTCACTGCATAAGATTTCTGCCTGGTGTTGGGATAGCCAATCCATCCCAATCACGACGTCGAAGCTACCCAAAACTATGGGAATGAGATCGATAGAGAAAGCTTGGCCAGCTAAGATAAGATTACAACCCTGAACTACGTGCGTGGCTTCTAGACTTTTACCGTTAGCTAACTCTACTACATGCTTGGTGGGTAAAAGTGTTGGTGCACGTTTTAGCAATTGACACATTTTCACAGACATATAGCTTGTATCCGCACCCGAATCAAACAAAACAGTAACGTAAATATTGTCGAGGAGAAACTTACCCATAACTACGTTGGGATCGTTCACTGCGTCGCCTCGACCTAGTACGAATGCACGTCCCCTAGCCTCGTTACCATTATTGTTGTTGTTTCCCCCGTTGTTGTTCCCGTTGCCCTGGTTATTGTTGTTGCGATTCTGGTTCAACTGAGGGCAGTCGCGTTTGAAATGACCTTCAGCCCCACACTGGAAACATCCCCGGTTTCCACGCTGTGGCTGCTGTTGCTGATTCTGGTTCTGGTTCTGCGGAGCTGGTAGTTGAGGTTGCTGGTTTTGATTTGCAGGACGTGGGCTCCTACAGTCTTTGGCCTCGTGCCCCATCTTGAGACACCTTTGGCAACGACCCCTGTTGCATGGGCCGCTATGGTGCCTGTTGCAGTTGTGACACTTGGGGTGAAAACCCTGATATCTTCCCCGTCTATGACCACCAGAGGATTGCTGACTGGGACTCTGGTAGTGGTCAGTCTTCTATTGCTGAGCTTGAGACTGAACAGATGCTGAACCTTTACTGGAATCTCCATCCCACTTTCTTTTGCTGTCGCTAGTAGTAGCAGGAGTAGCTAAAGGAGTGACTGTAGCAGTAGCGCTGATACGTTTAGGCAGTTTGTTCTGATCCACTGCCTGATCTGTGATGTGGTGAGCGAGGCGTTGAATCTCCTGGATGTTATCAAGATTAGCCGAAGTAACATGGCTCTGAATCTCCGGTGCCAACCCT
Organism: Helianthus annuus; assembly: GCF_002127325.2. Lineage (NCBI taxonomy): Eukaryota > Viridiplantae > Streptophyta > Magnoliopsida > Asterales > Asteraceae > Helianthus > Helianthus annuus. The sequence goes on along the minus strand of NC_035448.2, from coordinate 100,018,453 downwards.
TTGAGATACATCTCGATGCGCTTGTACGGAGGGTCTACCATAGTTGGGCACAGCACGGCTAGCTCATTAGACCGTTTAGTATACGCTTCATTCTCTGACCCAACCATTTTCAGATTATACAGCTCGTCTTCCAACTTGTGAATATCTTCACGCGTACAATACTCCCTCTTGATAAGTTCCTTAAACTCGTTCCAGGGTGTGGCGTTAGCAGCTGCCAACCCCAGAATTTGCACCTGCGCATTCCACCAGGTTAGCGCGATTCCTTCCAAGGTGCCAGTTGCATACTTGACCTTGCGAGCCTCAGGGCACTCGCACATTTCGAATACTGACTCTAGCTTTTCAAACCAGTGGAGGAGTCCAACTGCTCCTTCAGTGCCACTAAAGGTACTTGGACGACAGTCCATGAAGTTCTTAAAGGTGCAAACTTGCTGCGCTGGTTGACCTATTGTGTACGAATAGGGCAAAGTTTAAATACAAGGGCTAGTTTAGGAGCATAGGATCTAAAGATCCTAGCGTAAGTTATGACTACAGGATATACTACCTGCTTGAGCAGCTGCAAGTGCCGCAGCAACTTGAGCTTGAACGAGAGCCTCTAGCTGGGCTTGTGTCATGTTAATTCTTCCAGACATGATCTTCATAGTAAAAAGTAGCGTATGTGAGAGTGGTTCGCGAATAGGGCGATGACAGAAAAGAGTAAGCACGTAGGGATTCTCATGCTATAGTATCATGTGTATCTAAACGTAATGCGAGCAAAGTTCTAAGCAGTTCTGGCAAACAGGCAATAAACATAAACCTTATTACCTAGGATGTGAAGTCTTGCACGTGGAGCGAAGCGTCGTTGTGGATCGTTGAGAGCACTGTTCTGGTTATAGTCTGGTTTTAATAAAAACGTTTTCCCATATTAAAACCAAGTTCTCTATAACCAATGGCTCTGATACCAATCTGTCACACCCCCAAAATCCCGCACTGCGGAGTACCACCGCTTGGGAGCGTGACTGACCAGGATCAAGCCATCAATCATATCAAACATAGCATTTAATAATAAAAGTAATTAATGGAGTTCATCATGACATGATTGATGTTTCAAAACCAAACATTGTTTATGTAGCGGAAGCATAGTAATGTAATCTCAAAACAGTTTAAGTTCAGATATCGTTCATGATCCAAATCCCACAACGACCTGCTCCTCCCTGTGCAAGCTCCATAAAGTACCTAAGGTCCTGCAAGGCATGCAGCAAAATAATCAACAAACTAGTTGAGCGAGTTCACAGAAAGTAAGTTCGTAACAGTAATGCGTAAGTTCATCTAGTGGGGGCTTCCCATACATGTATATACTATTGGTGAGGGATTCTCACAATTATCCTGAACAATGGGGGATTCCCATTATGGTACTTACTAGACTAGTGCAACCATGTGTTCTTCTTAAACCGAGAACAGGAATACATACTGGGTCTCGTAGGCTTTACGTGACGTGCCCTTCCCCGAGGACAGTGGTACGCGTGGGGGCTACGTAGGCTTTACGCAGCGTGTCCTTCCGACCCGGAAGACAGTAGATGGTATTGGGTTACGTAGGCTTTACGTAACGTGTCCTCCCGACCCGGGAGACAAATGGCAAATACTGGCTTACGTAGGCTTTACGTAACGTGTCCTGACTATCCTGAGGACGATGGTCTATAGTCTAGTGAATGCGTAAGTACGAGTAACTCTTTCAATATCAACATATCCAACCCAATTCCCAACCCGGGAATCCCATGCCTTGGCTGTGTGAACTCACCTTGGTTTGCTCGGCAGATACACAAAGAGTACAGGTAGCAAGTAAATGGTCAACCACGTCCTATCACGGTTTATACAAGTCAGGTTTTGACTTCACGTAATGCACGTATAAAACATACAAGTTAACATGTTTCGAGCACTTATAGAACATGGTAACACTTAGCAGTCAAGAGCATAACTTGTGTTCTAATCTCGGCCCAACATAACCCGGCCCAATTATATACTACCAAATAACATATCGGCCCAACCAGATAAGCAGTCCAATAACATACAGTCATAAGTCCAAATTATTTGGCCCAACAGATTGGGCTCGTGATAGGCAGGGTCCAATACAGTGTACATGCATAACCGGTCTCGAGTCGCAACCAGGGATCTCGAGTCGTAACAGGGGGTTACGAGTCGCAACGAGAGGTTTCAAGTCGCAAGGGGATGGTCTCGGCTCGTCATGGTCTGGTTACGAGTCGCAACGGGACTCGCAACCGTGATTTCGGTTCATGCTGTTGTGGTCTCGAGTCGGGATCATGAGGTCTCGACTCGCAATCTGTGTCGCAACCAAGTGTAACAGTTTTCCTGATTTCAAGCAGATCGGTTACAACATTCAATTGTTACCAAAATTATCATTCTATCAATTAACACAATTTCTATTATCCAACTAGCAAACCATCGATTAAACAGGATTTTTAACACTAGATCCGTATGAACCCTAATTCACAACATCATGAACAATGACAACATTCGTAACACTTAATCATATGATCATCATCAATCAAACCGAAGAACATCATACATGTGAACCCTAACCAAACATGTGAGCCGATTTATGAACATCAACAACAATCATATTCGATTACAGCAATCCGAATCATATCACAGCCGAACATAACAATGGATTAATATTATCATACAATAAACCGAGCATATAACATAACCGTACATGTTAGCCGATTAACAAACATTCAGTTTCATATATCAACAATCCGATTATTATTGCAAAACACATATAAGTCGATTAGCTATAACACCTCAACAAACAACAACAACAACACTTAATCATACTAACCGAATTGGAGAAGGAACAAGGATGATCTGGATGAGAATGATCTTCGGTTGTAAGGGTGTGTGTGCCGTCGGGTTCCAAGCAAACAAGAGAGAGAAGTCGTCTAGGGTTCTTGTGTGTGTTGTGTGTTTGCTAGTTGTGAGAAACAACCCACCACTTGGGTGTTTGTACGAATAAAAGGAGTGGGCCGGCCCTTGCTTGGGCTGCCCTCGGGCCGTGTGCGAGTGAAGTAGCCCAACATGGGCTTGTGCGATTGTTGTGCGTATGTGTTGTGCGGTTCGAGTCAAAAGCATACATACATATAATATACACAATGCACGTAACACATCATATCACTAAATCATATAATTCAGTTCTCACAAGCACGTAACGTACATCAAAGTAAGTCTAAAGTTCGAGTTGTCACATTCTCAACTAACTCTTCTTTAGTGTATGTTATCCCATATCTCACAAGCTCTATCTTCAGATGACAAAAACGCTCAATCATCTTTAGCACTGGATCATTTCTCATGCACGAAAACAAGTCAAACTCTTTCTTCAGTAGTCGTTTCTTGTTTTTCACTATCTCAGCCCCTCCAATACATTTCTTTTCTAACTTTCCCCACAAATCTTTTGAATTTTCGTAACTAATCAAAGAAATGATATCATCTCTAACAGATTGATGTAACAGGGCTATACATTTTTGTTCAGCAATAAATGCTTCTTGTTCTGTAGGATCGTGTAGATGACCCGAATGAGTCATTCAGAGAAGTTCTGATCTATTTCAGGTGCGGAAAACAAGAAATAGACTTAGATACAACAAGTACTTTACTTTAAACAGCTTGTATATTGATTTAACAATGATTACAAGCAAACGTCACACCGGCAGCACCTCGGTATGGAAATCAGCAACAGTTACAACTAATTTCGCTTCTATGCTATTTATACCAGTCTTGATTCCGCTTGAAAGGAACAAGAAATAGTTGGATCGGAATCACAAGATGTTGATTTCGCTTGAAACCGTTTCAAGCGGAATCACTTACATATGCTCATTCAAGCGAAATGAGCTATATAAACACCTATTTTCTCGATCTACGAGCCCTGATCTATACAATCTAATCTAAGACTCGATACAAGACAAAGTCGACAGATGCATGCACTAACAGACTCCCCTTCTGATGTTGACGAGTCTGACTGTGTCGAGTCTTTACAACTTCAGTCTCTATCAGTCTCTGGGCTTCATTCTCTCTATCTTCTTTTTCATATCTTCAGACTCCCCCTTGCGATATGCTGGCATTCCTTAAGTTCATCAGCATCATCAACTTTAGGATCGTTGTCTGGCTCAAACTTGCCCACAGAATCAAATCCTGGCTCACTATCACACAGCTTTGGTTCCAAGATCGTCACCTAGCTCTCTTCCAGCTCAGGATCTTTAAACCAAGCTCATACTTAACCTGCATAATCTCTACCTCAAAGTAAATACATTTAACAATTCAATATTAAACTGTATGCATTAACCCTAACTCCCTCAAAATTAACTTGATAATCTTGATGAACCACTTGTTGATTTGATCAGAGACACATTTGATTTCAAAACACACATCCCCTCACACAACAATGTCATCATGTTTAGCACTTGGAATTTTGAAAATCAGCTCTCCAACATCAGTTGTCGAAAATCTTTTTGTATTTTTCAAAATTTATGCTAAAACACACTAAAATCTTTTTGTATTTTTATATATGAAATGCAGTAAAGAAATATTTACAGACACTATTTTTGTGAGTTTGTGTAAGAGGATCATATCAGTTTTTGAGACAAATCACCAACACCGTTAAGCTTCATTTCATTTTAAGTTCTAAACAATTCACCTAGATTGTCAGTATATTGGTCCACTTCAAATTTTCACACAAAGTTCAACTGATCTGAGATACGATATTAATGTCTTAGATACTTAAACTTATTCGCGTATCCCACTACTTGAATATACTCCCGTATCCAGATCCCAATATTCAGTCTTACAGGTGAGTATACCTAGATGATATCTGTAAAAGGGTTAGATGCGAAACCGTGAGAGCTCAGGTCAGAACTTCAGTTCAGCAGAGAGATGACGGCTCGACTTTAGGTGTGTCCCCTTTAGAGGATCTTTTCTTTCAACAGCAATGACTATCAATTTTATTGTTTTATCAATTTGCTGACGGCGGCGCTATATTTCAAGCTTTTGTGGAAAGTATTATACGGGGACTAGGTCAGAATTTCCATTCAGCAGAAGTCCCGGGATAATACCCCAGATATCACTGAGTATAAAAACCTAGTATCTCAGAAAGAGGGATCTTTCAAACAAGATTTCAGGGGTTACCCATATATCCAAGAAGTTGTTCCCCACGAGATAAGCAAGTTTGAATTTTAGGTTTATATCTCGTCACAATTTACTAAATGAGCAAAAACCTACTGGCACATCATCAGTGAGATTGTTTATCACAATTTAACTTTCCATTTCTTTAGCATGTTGTGACCGTCCACTGATGTACTATCATTTCCTCTTTTTGACAACAAAACTCATTTTTGATTTTATCATGTTTTTGGATTTTCAAATTTTCTAATGTTTTTGGATTTTCTGAAATTTTCTACTCCCCCTAAAATGCAAACACATTTTAAAGAAAGTTTGAAAACAAAATGAGCTCTCGACCCACTTGGTAGAAAGTAATTTGAAAACAAACTATACAAGAAGTTGACAACAGATATCGAATTGCTTCAATTCGCCATCCACTTGGCATAAACAATCAGAACTCCCCCTATCAACAAACCATTTTCTCATTATGATTTCAAAACACCTAAGTTTTTTTTAATCAAAATGATTTTTCCAGAAAATAAGTTTGTTTTAACCACTTGTAGGGACTGGTTTATCATATTGTTCATTTTTAACCATTTGTAGTAAATCAAGTACAATTTAATGTCCCTGATTTACCACTTGCACATTAGCACCATCAACCTCTGTACCACTTGTAAATGTATATCCAAAACATATAACCACATGTAGGAATAAACCTCTACACAAACCATTTTACTAATCAGGATGCCAATTCCTGCTTCGCGCTTATCAATCTGGAAGCTCCGGCATAGTCCTTTACCTGTAAAAATTTCAACAATTTTAAACTCTTTTATACAAAACATGTTTTTAAAAAAAACATGAATGATGCCGATTCCTGATCCACGATTACAAACTTGGGATCTCCGGCATAGTCTTGATTTTCAGGGAAATAGAATTTCCACCCAGATCTTACCATCCCTGGATGTTTTCAACTCTTGTTCAGTAGGATTATATGTTGCCTTTTTAGTCGCATAAAAATCTTTAATCCCTTTTACTTTCCCATCAAGCATTTTCCCAAAAATTTTCTTAACATTCCCATTGAATGTTTTCTCGACATCAAACTCAGTTTTCTCAGAATAAAACTGATCTGAGATTTCAACTTTACCAACTTTCTGTTTAACTTTCTCAAACTCCAATGATGGAAATTCATCATCATTCACTTAATCTTTTACTTCAACCTGTGGCTCTTCCGGCTTTGTGGAACCAGATTCATCACCGATTTTCTCACCAACCTTCTTAACAACCCACACTTGAGAATGAGAGAATCAGACGTTTATTGCAGAGTTATTGTAGTTCCAACTCTTGCTTCCATTTCGCACTTTCTTCGATGTAAAAGTTTATAGCTTTCTGCTTTGTCATCATCACAGCATTCATCATTGTTAATGCTTGTTCTCTTTCAGAGTTTGTCTTTTGAAGACCAGATACTGTTCTATTTAATACATCGTAAGATTCTTTCACATAGTTGAGATTGAATAGTAATTGCTCTTTCTTCTTCTCATACTCTGCCAGCTTCTCGTCTTTTGCTGCGCATTCTTTGCAAGCTTCAAAACACCTTTGGCATGGCTTGATGACTTCCACTATCTTTTCAACTTCTATAATCTTCTCAACTTCAACAACTTTCTCAGTTTCAGTCACCTTTTCTACATCATCTATTAGCTTGGTCTTAACAATCTGCTCAGTGATGTATTGCAAAATACATACTTTTATCGTGTATAGTTTGTATATTTTATCGTTAATTTTAGTTTAGTTTAGGTTAGAATTGCGTGCTATTGATCTTTATTGCGTTTTCCAGGCCGTGATACATTAAAATGCTGGAATTGGAGCAAAACCGAACTGAAATGTCGAATGTCAAGTCCTGGAATCAATACACAAAGTGTTAGAATAATTTTCAAGGATTTTGGAGAGTTGAACCAGCTTTTGGAAGCAACATTCTGTGAAAAAGTCCCACTCGCGTAGCGCGAGGGTGAAACACCATGCAGTAGCGCTACACCACTGCATCCAAGTGATCTTTCGTTGACTTTGGAGGGCTCGCGTAGCGCGAGCGTATATGCCCAACCAGTCGCGCTACGCGACTGATGTAACTGATGCGTCTGATCTGCTGGTCGATTAGGGTTACGTATAAAAGCTTATTTTATCATCATTAAACAATAAGACACGAACCAAGAACCCTAGGGCGAATTCCAGAGCAGATTTTGAAGGTTTTCGAGGCGTTCGAGCGTACAAGAATCATTGGATCAAAGCACGGAGCGTAGGAAAGAAGATAACTCGGGTCTTACCTCCCGTTTTTCACTATTTTCACGTTTTGTTACTTTAATCATGAATTCTTGTTTTGAAACTGATTTGTTTTCGTTAGACATGATGTTTCTTGGCTAGATCTTCGTAACTGCCTAGACTAGATGATGGTTTAATTATTGTTTGGATCTTTTAAAGGTTTTTATTGTTTAAGTATGGATTGATTTTGAAAGTAACGTGTTTTAGATATTCTGATTTGGTGTTTATGCATACTTGACAATTGTTTTATAACTGCTTGTTACTTCATATGATCCTTGGTGACGGTCTTTATCACGTAATAGGGTTATATTAGGGTTCTTGATTTAGGTGAGTGTCTATATCACGTTATAGATCATTAATCCTTTAGGGTGAAAACGCGTAAGTAACCTTAGAAGTAATATTTGGTAATTTAATAAAATCAAGTGTTCTGCTTAACTTGTCGCTGAGAGGCTCGAGTTAGTTATTAGGTCGCAGTGTAATATATATCTAAGATAGGTTTTGAGAGAAGTCGATCTTATTTCCCTAATTGCATTTGTGTCTAATAAACCAAGTCAGAACCTAGAACTGCCTTAGATTATCGCGCTGAGAGGTAGATAGTCATATTAGGGCACTTTTAGAATCGTTAGAGGACTGAGAGGAAATTTAACAGTCGGTAATCATAACAGCCTTGTAGGGTTTCCTAGGTTTCTTCCTGAGAAGGGTCGGGAAGTCTTAGCATTGAAATACCTTAAGGTTTAGTATTTAAAGATCCCGGCTCCATACAACAATAAACCTGTTAAAAGTCCATTCATTGTCAAACCGGATTCATGTCTAGGTAGTCTTTAATCTCATCTGAGTCAAAACCTTAGTTCTTCGTGCGTGTTTTAGTTAATTTCAATTTTAGGATTTTAGTAAAACCCCCCCCAAACACAATATTTGTTAGTCGTGTCAGTATTTAGTCTTAATTGAGTTGTTAACGTAATTCGTAGAGTCCTTGTGGGTTCGACATCCGGACTTACTTTTCTGTGCTAGAGTCGACCGGTACACTTGCCGGTGAGTAGTTTAGTCAGGTTTAGGAGTCTAGATTTTTATTACTTGAGTCTGAATTTAGGGTAATTTTAGTTTAATTAGTTGAACTACTTTTGCCTTTAGTGTCTATATCACGTTATAGATCATTAATCCTTTAGGGTGAAAACGCGTAAGTAACCTTAGAAGTAATATTTGGTAATTTAATAAAATCAAGTGTTCTGCTTAACTTGTCGCTGAGAGGCTCGAGTTAGTTATTAGGTCGCAGTGTAATATATATCTAAGATAGGTTTTGAGAGAAGTCGATCTTATTTCCCTAATTGCATTTGTGTCTAATAAACCAAGTCAGAACCTAGAACTGCCTTAGATTATCGCGCTGAGAGGTAGATAGTCATATTAGGGCACTTTTAGAATCGTTAGAGGACTGAGAGGAAATTTAACAGTCGGTAATCATAACAGCCTTGTAGGGTTTCCTAGGTTTCTTCCTGAGAAGGGTCGGGAAGTCTTAGCATTGAAATACCTTAAGGTTTAGTATTTAAAGATCCCGGCTCCATACAACAATAAACCTGTTAAAAGTCCATTCATTGTCAAACCGGATTCATGTCTAGGTAGTCTTTAATCTCATCTGAGTCAAAACCTTAGTTCTTCGTGCGTGTTTTAGTTAATTTCAATTTTAGGATTTTAGTAAAACCCCCCCCCAAACACAATATTTGTTAGTCGTGTCAGTATTTAGTCTTAATTGAGTTGTTAACGTAATTCGTAGAGTCCTTGTGGGTTCGACATCCGGACTTACTTTTCTGTGCTAGAGTCGACCGGTACACTTGCCGGTGAGTAGTTTAGTCAGGTTTAGGAGTCTAGATTTTTATTACTTGAGTCTGAATTTAGGGTAATTTTAGTTTAATTAGTTGAACTACTTTTGCCACGTCAAGTTTTTGGCGCCGTTGCCGGGGACTCTTGGCAATTGCGTTAACTGCTTTGTTTGGATTTCAACTGATATCGTTACGTGCTTTTTGTGTGTTTGTGAGTCGTAGGAGTCCAAGTACTTTTAGTGTCTTTTTCGTATTTCTTTGAGTCTTTTATTGGAGTCGTTTTACTTGTTTGTTCTTGGTTTTGCAGTTCATGCCCCACACGCGGTCGCAGGGACCAGTGAAGCCACCAATTGACAAGTCTTCCGTCTCCACACCAATCCCTCAGGTTCGAAAACCCCCAACTTCATCTTCAGCCCTTTCTGACTCTACACTTCCATCTAAACCACCGAACTTCGACTTTACCCCTAAGTCATCACCCCACAATTCCCCACCACCCTCCCGTCACCCTAGTCCACCACCAGTTCACCAAATGGCCGAAAACCAAACTGTCCACCAGCGTTCCACCGCGGGTTTTACCGCAAACTCACCCATCACCCTCCCTGAAATCACCAATGATAAGTCTTGGCAAATTCCTTCATACATCATGACTGCCATTAACAACTCTTGTCAGTTTCACGGTCGTGATGATGAAGACGCGCCAGCACATATCAACCGTCTCACCCGTCTGTGTAGCACCTTCGGTATCGAAGGTGTGAATCTTGATGCCCGCTATCTCCAAGTCTTCCCCTTTTCGCTTGCTGGCCGCGCAGCCACCTGGCTTGATTCGTAGCCGGCAGGTACTTACACCACTTGGGCTGGACTTAGAGATGCCTTCCTTGCTAAGTATTTCCCACCTGCGAAGGCTTCCCGCCTTCGAGATCAGATCCATTCCTTCAGAATGGAGCCTGATGAACCTTATCACTTAGCATGGGAGAGGTTTCAAACATTGCTCTCGCGTTGTTCCCAACATGGACTGTCGGATTGGGCCTTAGTAGAAAAATTTTATAATGGTCTTACCCCTGAGTGCAAGGCCCGATTCGACACATCCGCAGGAGGCCACCTAATGGGAAAGAAAACTGTGGCTGACTGCAACGACCTCTTTGAGAGCTTCGCTCATGCTGATATAGATCATAGCGCTACCGGCAGGAATTCCAATCCTGTGATTACCTCCTCATCCTCTCGAGGAGTGAATCAAGTCGTTTCAGACTCAAAGGTAATATCTCAGCTTGACTATATCACCAAAGAGTTGCTAGAAATTAAGAAGAAGGTAGATAGATGCGAGGTTTGTAGAGGGGGACATGACACCATAGATTGCCCAACCATCACACTAGAGCAGGTCGAGTATTTAGCAGGTCAAAATAGGGGTCCAACTAACCCGTTCAACAATAGTAACTCTAATTGGCGTGCTAATAATTATCGCTCCTCAGGTAACCCCCCTGGTTTTCCGTCAGGTCAATACCAAAGTAGGGGGCCAGGTTTTTATTCTAGTGGGGGGTCGGGTCAAACAGGTCAATTTGCTAGTTCAGGTTCAGGGGGGCAGTTTAGAGGTGAGGGGTCAAACCAAGAGGCTCAACCTAGGAATGAGGGGTCAAATGGTAGTTTGTCTAGGATAGAGGACCTTCTTTCCCAATTATTGGTTAGAGATCAGGCTACCCAACGTACCTTAGAGGACCATGCTACGCTCTTAAAGAATAATCATTCGAATTTCTTAGACCTTCAAAGGCAAGTTGGGGATATTGCACGCCAGTTGCAAGAACGACCTCCTGGCCAATTTTCGGGCAACACAAAGCCAAACCCATCTGGTAGTGTGAAGGCAATTTCGACCCGTAGTGGTAGGACTCTAGGAGAGGTAGTGAGACCCGAGAGTGTCGAGGAAGAAGATGAGGACCCCGTAGATGAGGAGATTGAAATGGAGACGCCCGGTAAAGTGCAACCTAGGTTAATCCCAGCAAGTACCGCACACACCGGGGGTCCTTCGAGTGAGAAGAGTGTAGGAAAGAAACCCGTTCAAGTCGTTCCATCACCCACTGTTAATATTTCCCGTGCTCCGTTTCCTTCCCGCCTTAAAAATCAAACTTATTCCAAAGAGTACGGAAAATTTTTAGAGATCTTTAAGCAGCTTAGGATCAACCTTCCTTTTATAGAAGCTCTTCAATCAATGCCGAAATATGCAAAATTCTTAAAGGACCTTCTAAAACGCAAGGATAGGTTAGGAGAGGTTTCTAACATCCCCCTTAGTGGAGGATGTTCCGCCGTAGTGTTGAACAAGGTTCCGGAAAAATTGACGGATCCGGGCCTTTTTACTATCCCGTGTTTGTTTGGGAGTGATACCGAGTGTAGGGCCCTAGCCGACCTAGGAGCGAGTATAAACCTAATGCCATATTCTTTGTATGAGAGGTTAGGTCTAGGAGAGTTGTCACCTACACGCATGTCTTTGTCGCTAGCCGATAGGTCCGTTAAGTATCCACGAGGCATTGTTGAAAACCTTCTAGTCAAAGTGGATAAATTTGTCTTCCCCGTAGACTTTGTCGTTCTTGATATGGAAGCCGACGAAAAGGTTCCCATCATTTTAGGGCGCCCATTCTTGAACACGGCTAAAGCATTGATAGATGTCTTCTTAGGCACAATCACACTTAGAGCGGGTGAGGAGTCGGTAGTCTTTGACGTGAATACTACGAGAGGGTCGAGTGAGAGAGTTGAGGCGATAGCATCGGTAGAGGATAGTGAGAAGCAGGAGAGAGGTGAGAATAAGGTGGTAAGTGAGCCGAGCTTAGAAAAGGTGTTAAAACCCAAGTGTGGGGATCCACCTGATAGGAGAATCGAAGAGTTGGAAGAGAGAATGAGTACGTTAGAATTTAAGATAGAGAAACTGAGCAAGGCTCAGTGTGGGGATAGGTATAGAGATGATATGTTTAGATTCACACCGTTTGGTGACGAGTTGAAGGAAGTTGAGAGATCTAGGAGAGATACGGGTGATATGGGAGATGGTAGTGCTACGGCCCGTACGAGTTGGTTTGGAGGTGAGCTCCACTTAAATGATCCTCCGTAATTTTGTGAACAGTTGTGATTATTTGTAGAGTTTGTATTTTGAGTCGTACTTTGTGTCGTGTCGTTATTTAGGTTGGTTTAGCGTCGTTTGCGTCTTTTTCGTGTTTTGTGTTTTCGTGTTTTATTGTTTATTGAGTCTTTTATTTTGTACCATGAGTCTAAATTAGTGGTTCTTGAGTCGTTTTTTTAGAGTCGGTATTGCTTTGGTTTGTGCTTGTTTTTGGTTATGCAGATTAGAATATGTACCACCCGTACGCAATCTTCATCCGGGTGAGTTTGGAGCTGCTATTCGAATATAAGGCATTTATCAAGCGTACCAGTGTCAGAGTCAAAGCCGATCGCGACCAAAATGCTATACGATCGTGCAGGATGGGACGAGAGATTTGGAGCATACGCGTTGTTATTAATCAGCTAAGTCGTTTCCCGTGTATTTCTGTATTTATTTATTTATTTCGTCTTTCGTTTTTAGTAGTTGTTAGGTAGTGTCGAGTCGTGTTTGTGTTCTTGCATTAGGGACAATGCAATCTCTAAGTGTGGGGATGGGAATACATGTAAATAATCGAGTCTTAATTATTATAAAAAAAAAAAATCGAAAAATCAGAAAATGTCTTTCGAAATAAAAAGAAGTTTGCAAAATAAAACGGAAAATGATAGAAAAAAAAACAAATGATTGCTCGGGTTTGAATAATAATAATAATAATAAGAGAATAAAATAAATCGAGCTTGCGTCTAGTTAGGGATATGTGGATAGGCCCGGGTTTTGGTTCTAAATCCCTTTGAGTTAATATACCCTAATTGTCGGTCTGCTAGTGGGTTCTCGCCTGGGAAATATGGGAAGCTAAAACTGGCAAAAATAGTATAAGGGGTGCCGTTATAAGCTAAGATGGTTAGAGTTTTTTGTCATATCTCGCTGAAAAAATAAATAAATAAAAGTGAGCTAGAAACTAAATGAAAGTAACGCAGGCCTATGTAATCTGTGGTTGGGGATAGCGACTCTACAGCCGGAATGCCTCTGGGATGTGTGAAATCGACTTGCCGAATAAAAGTACCGAAACCTATGTAATCTGTGATTGGGGATAGCGACTCTACAGTCGGAATACCGCTGGGTTAGGGAAAGCATCGTCTAGACTCATGATTTAAAATAAAAAAGAAAAAAAAGAGAAAAATTAGATTTGATGTCAAACTCTCTTTATCTTGGTATAAAACGGTTAGGAATTGGTCAAATGATCGTTCTTTTAGCCCTATAAGCTTGAGTTGGGAGTAGGTGGACTGTTGATTCTAGTGTGAGACCCTAGGTGGATTGGCCGCACTTGAACTAAATCTACATGATAAGGGTTTAGGATTAGATTCGGGTTTAAAGTGGACCAATATATCCGCAATCGCAGCTAACGCAAGTTTTGGTTTTAATTAAGTATATCTATGATTTTCGGCCCAAGTGTTTGTTTGTTTATGATTCCGTTGCATAATTCTTTTTCGGGGACGAAAAAAGAGTAAGTGTGGGGATATTTGATGTATTGCAAAATACATACTTTTATCGTGTATAGTTTGTATATTTTATCGTTAATTTTAGTTTAGTTTAGGTTAGAATTGCGTGCTATTGATCTTTATTGCGTTTTCCAGGCCGTGATACATTAAAATGCTGGAATTGGAGCAAAACCGAACTGAAATGTCGAATGTCAAGTCCTGGAATCAATACACAAAGTGTTAGAATAATTTTCAAGGATTTTGGAGAGTTGAACCAGCTTTTGGAAGCAACATTCTGTGAAAAAGTCCCACTCGCGTAGCGCGAGGGTGAAACACCATGCAGTAGCGCTACACCACTGCATCCAAGTGATCTTTCGTTGACTTTGGAGGGCTCGCGTAGCGCGAGCGTATATGCCCAACCAGTCGCGCTACGCGACTGATGTAACTGATGCGTCTGATCTGCTGGTCGATTAGGGTTACGTATAAAAGCTTATTTTATCATCATTAAACAATAAGACACGAACCAAGAACCCTAGGGCGAATTCCAGAGCAGATTTTGAAGGTTTTCGAGGCGTTCGAGCGTACAAGAATCATTGGATCAAAGCACGGAGCGTAGGAAAGAAGATAACTCGGGTCTTACCTCCCGTTTTTCACTATTTTCACGTTTTGTTACTTTAATCATGAATTCTTGTTTTGAAACTGATTTGTTTTCGTTAGACATGATGTTTCTTGGCTAGATCTTCGTAACTGCCTAGACTAGATGATGGTTTAATTATTGTTTGGATCTTTTAAAGGTTTTTATTGTTTAAGTATGGATTGATTTTGAAAGTAACGTGTTTTAGATATTCTGATTTGGTGTTTATGCATACTTGACAATTGTTTTATAACTGCTTGTTACTTCATATGATCCTTGGTGACGGTCTTTATCACGTAATAGGGTTATATTAGGGTTCTTGATTTAGGTGAGTGTCTATATCACGTTATAGATCATTAATCCTTTAGGGTGAAAACGCGTAAGTAACCTTAGAAGTAATATTTGGTAATTTAATAAAATCAAGTGTTCTGCTTAACTTGTCGCTGAGAGGCTCGAGTTAGTTATTAGGTCGCAGTGTAATATATATCTAAGATAGGTTTTGAGAGAAGTCGATCTTATTTCCCTAATTGCATTTGTGTCTAATAAACCAAGTCAGAACCTAGAACTGCCTTAGATTATCGCGCTGAGAGGTAGATAGTCATATTAGGGCACTTTTAGAATCGTTAGAGGACTGAGAGGAAATTTAACAGTCGGTAATCATAACAGCCTTGTAGGGTTTCCTAGGTTTCTTCCTGAGAAGGGTCGGGAAGTCTTAGCATTGAAATACCTTAAGGTTTAGTATTTAAAGATCCCGGCTCCATACAACAATAAACCTGTTAAAAGTCCATTCATTGTCAAACCGGATTCATGTCTAGGTAGTCTTTAATCTCATCTGAGTCAAAACCTTAGTTCTTCGTGCGTGTTTTAGTTAATTTCAATTTTAGGATTTTAGTAAACCCCCCCCCCCCCCCCAAACACAATATTTGTTAGTCGTGTCAGTATTTAGTCTTAATTGAGTTGTTAACGTAATTCGTAGAGTCCTTGTGGGTTCGACATCCGGACTTACTTTTCTGTGCTAGAGTCGACCGGTACACTTGCCGGTGAGTAGTTTAGTCAGGTTTAGGAGTCTAGATTTTTATTACTTGAGTCTGAATTTAGGGTAATTTTAGTTTAATTAGTTGAACTACTTTTGCCACGTCACTCAGCAACACTTTTAACTTCATCACTTTGAGCAACACTTTCAGGCTCCATTTGTTGTTGTTCTTTTGCAGCTCATTTCTCCTTTAGCTTCTCTAAGCGTTCTACAAAATAAAAATGAAAACTTTCAGGAGAGAGATGAGTTTTAGCAACATTAATATGTCGTTCTTCTTCATCATCACTGCTATCGTCAGTTGGTGATTGATCGAACTCGATTGATTGTTCAGAATTATCATCCGAATAACCAGAATCAGACGGTGTTTGATCAAAAACAACTTCCTTTTCTGAACTTTCATCACTTTGTGAACTTTCATCTGCACTCTGTGAACTTTCATCTGCACTCTGTGAACTTTCATCAGATGCCACAGACTTCACAGTTTCACCAATACATTTCATCCATGTGGTAAACATATCTGGTTCTTTCACAATCTTAGCAATGAATGCTTTAAACTCTCCTTTTTCATCCACAAACATATCCCAGCTAAAGCCTTCAGGTAGCCTTTCGTCATCCTGATTAATTAAACATGCTTTGCTTTCGAGTGATATGTATTTGTTCCAGTTAAAATCCACCAGACATGCTCTCTTTGAATCCTCGATCACTTTTCTACCATGACCCACCTGTGGTTCTTGATGTTGTTGCTGACCAACCTGCTGGTATATGGCCTTCCGGTAGTAGTCGTCTTTTCCGAATGGATTCTGAGCATCATTTGCCTCTTTGTTCTTGCATTCTCTTTTGAAATGACCTTTCTCCCTACATCGAAAACAAGTAACTTTAGATTTGTCAAAACCTAAAGTAGAAATATGTGCATCAAGAAAGTCATTTCTTCCAGTAATCAGCTTGAATTTTTCAGCTCGTCTAAGAACACTAGCTAGACACCATTTAATATCCATAAGCTCCATTTCTTCTGCGTCTATCTGATCGTAATCCTCCTTTGTAAGCATAGGATTTCCGATCCGTTCTGCAACCAAGCCTTCATAGGAGAGTAACACAAAACCAAGCAATGCCATGTGATCCTTGGCAACCTCTTCAGAAAAACTTTGTCCATCTGGAAGATTCAATGCAATGTTGCATTGTATCATATAACCACTTCCACTTTTCGTGCTCTGAGAACTGAAACTTGAAGTTGGGCTCTTTGGATTAACACTCGGGTATGAAGAGAAACCACCGTTGCTTTTAGAACTTTGATCAACCTTTTCCGAAGAATCTCCAGCACTAAATGCAGTTTGTATTTTCGGACTTCTCTCAACCTCTGGAACACTGCCTTTGTAATACATCTTTACATCTTGTTGACCACTTGGACTGTTCATCCTCGCGATCTTTTGCTGTTCCAGATCCTAACTCTCAATCTTCTCAATAAACTCAGAAATTATCAACCCGTCATACACCCTAGTGTTTTCCAGGATCATCAAATATGTACCCCACTCCTTTTGCGGTAACGCATCAGCCAACTTATCTACCCACTCTTCACGATCTTTGGTTATACTGAGCATCGACATAGATCGCACTAAGTGGCAATATCGTTCAATGAGCATCTTTGTATCTTCTCCAGGCAAACTGGTGAATAAATCAAATTCTTTCTTGAGCAATGCCTTCTTACTCTTAATCATATTCTCACTGCCCTCAAACTTGACACGAAGAGCATCCCAAATCGATTTTGAAGTTTTGTCATGTTGAAGCAGAATGAAGATGTCTTCTTTGATTGCCTGTTGTAATAGACTAATCATCATCTTTTCGGCTGTATACATATCCCGTTCTTTGTCACTAAACTCTGATAGTTCTTTGATAACCTGCAAATCTATACGTGGTAGCACATATTTCTTCAGAATACATTCCCAAGACCTAAGATGGTTGGCTTGTACCCAGTTTTCAAACCGATCTTTCCATCCGTAATAGTCCTCAATGCTCATTAGTTTCGGGGGTTTTTGTGTAGTTCCTGTCTCGGTTTCTAAATTCATGGCTTGAGCAATGACAGCCGGAGTAGTCGGAGTAGCAAACGCATTGTAGAACTCGTTATCCATGTTTCAATAGCACGAATTTCAAAAATAGTTGTTTCAAGCGGAATAGCAGATAACCCTTTCAAGCAAAATAACCAATTTAACTCTTTGGAGCGGAATCACCAGGATGCAGTTTGGAGCGGAATCTGTGATAAGGTAGTCTGGAGCGAAATCACAACTTATATTGAAGCGGAATCACTGATTTGGTATTCTGGAGCGGAATCAGCAAAGTGTTTGAAGCGAAATAACTTTTGGAGCGGAATCAATGTTCTTACAAGCGAAATAGCAGGTTTCGCTTGAAATGTTCAAGCGGGATCACACAACACGAGCGAAATCAGATAATGTACATTCGAGCGGAATCAATTCGGGGTTCAATTTCTGTCATTTTTAGTCAGAATTTTACTATGAAACTTTCAAGGGTTTGTCTATATGTATTTTTACACAGTCTGTGAAAAGTAGGACAGATTTTGACCGTGAAAACTTGTTGAACTGATGAAAGAAGGTGTAGAAGATAGAAAATGCAATAAAAAACAGTTGTAATCTTCAGAACTCCTCTTCCTGTGCTCTGATACCAGTTGTAGGATCGTGTAGATGACCCGAATGAGTCGTTCAGAGAGGTTCTGATCTATTTCATGTGCGGAAAACAAGAAATAGACTTAGATACAGCAAGTACTTTACTTTAAACAGCTTGTATATTGATTTAACAATGATTACAAGCAAACGTCACACCGGCAGCACCTCGGTATGGAAATCAGCAACAGTTACAACTAATTTCGCTTCTAGGCTATTTATACCAGTCTTGATTCCGCTTGAAAGGAACAAGAAACAGTTGGAGCGGAATCACAAGATGTTGATTTCGCTTGAAACCGTTTCAAGAGGAATCACTTACATATGCTCATTCAAGCGAAATCAGCTATATAAACACCTATTTTCTCGATCTACGAGCCCTGATCTATACAATCTAATCTAAGACTCGATACAAGACGAAGTCGACAGATGCATGCACTAACATGTTCAGTTTCGTTTAAGTTTTCATAATCTTTTCTTCCAATATCAAAACCGTTTTTTCAAAAATTTCCAGCTTTGGTAAGCAAATGCTTTCAACCAATCTTCAAATCTCCCTGCCCATCGATTGTAGTCCTCAATCGCCATGAGCTTTGGCGGCTTGTTCTAAGTACCATAAGCGTTATCGACAATGAGTGAATCAGCAATGGCCTTCTTTAGATTTTGATTGGTACCGGTGGTTGTATTCGTTGATGCATCTCCGGTGTTGTATGCAAAAACATCACTGAATGGATTCATGAATTCATCTCTCATCTTGACAAACACCTGAAAATTTTCAAACACTAAGAAAAATTTCACACTTTTTCAAAAATTTCAAACTGATGCACTTGGATCGGATGGTGATCCGATCAAGTGACACAACTAAGTAACAAGTGTCAGATAAGTAAGTGTCGAATGGCGACTCGATCGGATGGTGATCCGATTGAGTGGTCGTTCGATCGAGTGACACAAGATCTCTGAAAACTTCAAACCTTAACTCTTCACTCTTCACTGATCGGATGGTGATCCGATCGAGTGAGATGATGACGTCAGCTGATGAAACAAGAGATATCTAAGCCAATCCGATCGGATGGTGATCCGATCGGGTGGGATGATGACGTCAGCTAGCAAACGAAAAACACAGTCTATGCCAATCCGATCGGATAGCTATCCGATCGGGTGGATGATGTCAGCAACAACGAAGAACTAGACATGGTTTTTGATTGATTTGATTCAGTTTTAGTTCGAATTTTTCTGCGAAAATTCGAAGGATTGATCTTTGTTTAATTCCGATTCTAATGATATCAAATTTGTCAAATTTTGTCCGTAAATTCCTGTTCAATTTTGAGTTTTTCTCGTTTTAAGGTGTAAAAATGTAAAAATCGGCAAGAAAATGAGTAGAAAATGAGAAATTGGTCAAATTTCCAGTGAAATTTCACAGCAATCAGCAAAGAATCGCTGAAAATCCGGTGAATTTGCTGTTGTCGTCTCCGATTCAACCTCCTGTGGCTCTGATACCACTTATTAGGCCATTTTATCTCAGGATCTGTTCGAGTAGAACGTGGCTGGATCGATCAGAATCAACAACGACAAGTTCAACGTTTAATCCGTCTGCTTTCTATTGAAGATAGTGAAAGTACAACTGTTCCTGTAGAAATACAGACTGGCAGAGCTTCGCTATCAAGTTCAGCAAAAGTTCTTTGAAATCTAACACTAGCAAGCTATTTATAGGCAACCAGGGAGGGTGTTAAGTGTCACTCGATCGGATGGTGATCCGATCGGATGGTGATCCGATCGGATGGCCATCCGATCGGATGACATTCGTCGTCCGACGGATTACACTTTTACATTTACGCGTCGTTCCCTACGTTGTGTTTACACAAACATACTTACAAGTACACACATATACAAAATTATAGACACAGCACAAAATAAGACTCGATACAGACGGAAGCTACAGACATATGTACTAACAACTTTCAGCTTTGACCACGTTTTGGTCAAGACAAAGTTCGTTTGAACTTTGCAACATGAGCGTAATCACGATGGTTATAGTCCCATGCGACTATACCTACTGATTACCACGTTGACTAGTCAAAGTGACGAGTCAAATTTTCGGTCAAAATGCACGATTACGTGCATTTTGCGACGAAACTATTTTCGGGTATCAAAACACTTTGTTTTGATATCAAATCAGTTTTCTAACTTAGTTAAACATGTTTTAACATGTTTAACTCGTCACTTCTAGTCTAGTGCTTATTTAGGGTCATAAGTCTAGCGGTCTAAACAACCGCTTAGACTTTCAAACCCGACCCGTTTGGTCGATCATTAGGATCCGACCAAACATATTCGATGACCATAGTTGCATAGGGAATAACCTTCCGAGGTTATACCTTATGGTCACTTCGTTTAGTTAGTTGTATGATAGGTAGTTTATATGCCTTAGGAAAATGACCAAAATGCCCTTTTGTGCATAATTTGAATTTAAGCATATGTAACCAAGTTTTTGATACTTAAACTGATTATGCAACATTATTAAACATGTTTAGGAATATATAAGACTTATCATAGGACTAGTTAGACCCTCCGAACGAGCTTTTGCGCAAATGATGCGTTAAAGTAGCGTAAACTACCTTAACGGGTCATAAGCACTTAGGATAGGTTCCAAATCAGAATGTAGGCTTTGTTAAACCATATCATATGAGTTCCAACACTCATTTGGTTTACAAGACCTCATTCTACCCGATCTCCCGATTTAGGTCCCGATTATTAACATAGTGATTCCATACTAGGTGCCACTTGATTCCTTGATTTCCCGAGCTTTGTTAGGTCACTTAATCAAGGATACTTGCAATCTCAAGTGAGTACATAGTCCCCTCTTTTACGTTTTCAAATGTTTTGTGGTGATTCGTATGTGCCTATTCTATATTTTCGTGATTTCAAACTATATGTTTACACATGCTTAGTACTTATCCTGTGACAAAGTTAAACTGATATCTATGGCTTAAATATTGATTTTCAAAGTTTGTAAGACTATTTTTTGGTTCGTATTGTTACTTATACATTCATTAACTATGATCAAGCCAATTGGTAGTACGATATAGCGCTATAGGTTGACACCCCATTCCTGTTGTATGGAATGTCAGAAACCAAAGTTTAAACCAAATAGATTTTTGCCTTTGTGGTAAGTCTATAGTCACCAAAGTGTAGTTTGATACACTAAGGTTTGAATGTATTGCCAAATCACGATCTATGGTATATTTCGGTATACCACTAAGGCATATTTCGATATGTTGCCAACGTGATATTATATTAACCGATGTATAGATTGCAAATGTTTTCCAATTAAGCCATAAAAACTTAACTTATGTTATTTCCAAAACCAAAGCATAGTTTGATATGCTATTGTTTACTAAAGTATAGTTTGATATACTGCCAAATCACTATTTAGGTATATTTCGATATACTACCAAAGCATATTTTTATATGCTACCTACGTGATACTGTTTTACTAAAGTATAGTTTGATATACTACCAAATCACAATTTAACTATATTTAATATACTTCCAAAGCATAATTTGATATGCTCCCAATGTGATATTGTTTACCAAAGCATAGTTTGATATGCTCCCAATGTGATATTGTTTACCAAAGCATAGTTTGATATGCTATTTATAAAAACAAAGTATAGTTTGATATACTACCGACTTTGTTATTTCACAAACTAAAGTATATTTTGATATACTACCAAAGCATAGTTGATATGCTATTTTCAAACCAAAGCATAGTTTGATATGGTGCTTTCAAACCAAAGTATAATTTGATATACTACCGATTTCTTAAACCAAAGTATACTTGTGATATACTACCAAATCTATTATTTCAGTAACCAAAGTATATTTTGATATACTATCTATTTAACTATTTCAAAGCTAAAGTATATTTTGATATAGTACTTATTCGATTATTTCAAAACCAAAGTATATTTTTGCATATACTACAAACCATTTTATCAAAGCAATGTGTTTAGAAACCAAACTATTTACAAGGATTCATGGCTATTTTTGTAAACATAAAACCTTTTCTTGTGTTATCCAAAGCCATGAATCTAATTCACAAAACCTATGTTACTCACAGGCATTTTTTATGCTGACGTTTTATTTTTACATATGTTTCAGGTGCTACTATGTGATGATTGTTGACGCATGCTACACATATGGTGGACTCGTGCCTTAGTGACTTTAAAACTTGAAAGACAATTATTTGTATTTATCTGGTTTGTATTAAAACAATGAGTACATTAGTGGAATAAAACAAAACTTCAATCACCATCTGTTGTGAAATAATGATTCTGTTACGACACTCCCCGACGTTTTCACCAGGGTTTGTTGTTTTACGCGGTCAGGGTGTGACAATTCGGCCGGATGAACCTGTTTCAGCCGGATGAACCCTATATTCACGGATGAATTGTTTCGGTCGGATTAACCTTTTTATAACCGGATGGACCCTGTCTTTCAGACGGATGAACTGTTTTGGCCGGATGAACCCTTATACAACCGGATGGACCCTGTCTTTAGATGGATGGACTTGATCAGTATTCTTCACAACGCGCAGAATTCATAGTTTTTCGCCAATTTGACCACAAATTCCTTTGAATTTAAACTTGAAACTTTGGAGGATTGTTTAACATCATTTTACGCACATCATTTCCGAAATTCAGCCAATTTTACCCAGTAAATCTCCGTAAATCTGAGTTTTAAGTTCAAAAAGTGAAGAAAGTGAGTAGAAGAAGAAATGTAACGATTTTGATCAAATTCAGCCCCGATTCTGATGAAATCTCTTGAATCCGTGCAATCGATCTCCTGCTCTGATACCACTTGTATGTTCGTTTCCGGGTCGATTTCGTAATCCTGGTAATTGTGAAAATCACGTATCACATGCGGAATCCGTGTACGTGAGTGGATCAGACATAAGAACGTAATTAAACGCTGATTCTATTGATAATATTGAAAATTACAAGCACCTTGAATCAACTTGGAGATAGTTTCTCTCTCTTGATCTCCAAATGAGCAACAGTTCTAAAAGTTCTAAAATGATAAGACTAAATTAGTATAATCTTTTCAGTTACATTATTGTCTTTTATACATCACAGATTACATAATATTCGCAAAACTTTTATAACTCATGATTTGTGGTTATTTTACCTTTATACATTAAATAAATATATTTAAATTTACATAGTGATCTACAAAAATCGCATAATCACATCATCTAATGTTTTTATCGAAACACATAACATTAGTATATAATAACCGTCTCATTTTTTTCTAATCATACATGGTTTATGCTTTGTACACATGATTGTACAACTTTTACGTTCTTTTGTTTACAAATTGTCATGCATCTTATGATCTTATAGTCTAGTGGTATAAATGTAATGTAGAATTAAATATCTTAAAATACAGTTTGATTTGTGGTAATTAAGAGTATAAAATATTAAAAATAGTAGATAAAAGATAGTGTGACACCCTGATTTCCCGGTGGGCCTGGACTTAGGGTTTATACGTGATGGTCGGATAACAGTATCACAATTGGCAGCGGAAGTAAAGGAATGATAAAATACAAGTTATGAAAACTTGAAATTATATTAAACAATATATATACGTATGTATATAACACAACTTGTTCAGTACAAATATCCCACAAGATAGGATCGAAATAAAATGGACTTTAGACATCGTAAGTCTTTAGCCATGGAGTCACAAATTCCAAAGCTTTATGGTCGAATCGTATCCAGCCTACTATTGAGGTTCATCACTTGTGATTAATCTTTAAAAATACGTCAGTTTACACTGGTGAATACACCGACTCTTTTTTAAAATCATTTTTTTTCAAAAACCATTTGATATATATATATATATATATATATATATATATATATACCAAATGGTAATCATATTATTTTTACATTGGGATAGATTCTTCTACTAGTTTTACATGCTTGCCAATACAGCCGGGGACCGGAATCAAATGTCGGTACATGGTCAATATACACACCATCTTCAATATTTGCGTCTTTCAAGTGTATGCCTACACCCCACGCTTATTTTATATGACCATTATAGTTAAGGAGGAAGGACACTCGGACACGGTACTATTAACCCATAAGTGTTTAATGTTTCCAAACATAACGGATAAACCGGGTTATTATATTTCTATCACATCATTCGCCCTTTTTTAATACCCGCTCCAAGTGGCTAATGCCATATCCCAAGTTTTATAAATAAAATAGGCTAAAAGTATTTACCTTTACTAGATTTTTAAAACAGTGTATTTGATTCTCGTAGCAAAGCCATATTCAAAGTTTATTAATCCTAGATGCAATTATCTAGAGGGCTCTATAGTCCAGAATGAACAGAAATATTATCCGTTAGAATGTTTATATTATCCGTTAGAATGTTTACTGGTCATTGATAAGTCTTTTGACTTTGACCCGTTAACTACGCTCGCTTCTGCTAGATTAAGCGTTGATCGGATAGAATGTGGTTTATACCCGTTCGAGTGAGAAATCTTGTGTAATACGGGTTATTTAACCAAGCATTCCAATTTGAAAAGGTTTTACCTGATACGACTAGTTTATATGGTTTATGCCATTTTAACTAGTCGCGCACATAGAAACGGGTTCGGGTGGCCTAATAGGTCTACGATGAGTCAGACATATCAAAATACATTTTTATTATGTTATATAAACTGATTTGGTATCAAAACTTTTGGTTATAATACTTAAAAGTTCATTTGCCGCAAAATGCATAAAGCTGTGTTTTGACTTTTAATACATGTTTGACTCGTCAATTGACCCACTTGAACGTGATGATCACGGGATATAATTGCAGGTAATTATACCCTATGATATAATGATCACGTGGGAAATTTTAATTGAACTTTGATTTGACCAAAATGGTTAGAACCGAAAATCAAAGCAAAAGTTAAAGTGCTTGACTTTCGGATAAAATTGAAATGCTAAACTGAAATTTAACTATAGGAAAGACTTACTAGATCTTGGTGAGCACTTAGGACTCTAGAGGGAAAGCTCTTAAGTCCAGAGAATGCTCCTTAAAGAAGATTGAGAGAGTGAAATGTGAAGGTGTGATGAAACTCAAGATCAAAGTGTTTATTTATACTAATCCCCAGGCTCTAAAGCCAAAGCCATGACAAGTGTTATCAGGTGTTCTTAGAGTGTGATTCGTGGCATAACAGGTGTAAGATGGAGGAGAAGTGTGACAAAACCCTAGAGAGTTGGCACAATATGCAGTAGGCTGCTGTCATCGACCCCCTTGCGGACCACAAGGGGTGAAGCCTTACGATCCGCAAGGGACTTAAGGTGCACACATTTTTAACCTCTTGCGGACCGCAAGAGGTTTGGCCTTGCTGTCCGCAAGGGACCGCTAAAGGCCATATTTTTGCCCTTTTTACACTTTTAGCCGCTCAACTTTGGTACTCGCCCTTTTCATGATATTTATACCTTTTCTTCAACAAATCTAGAATATATGGAGGGTTTTAGAGACACGTGTCATGCTAGGATTTGATATAATAATTCGGGTTGTTATAGATAGTAAAATACGCATCCCTTCTCTGATATGGTTTTAGTGTAAAGTAAAAAAATGGATCTTTAATGTATATCCGATCATTAAATGTTAACCTCAATATACCAAATAAATTATAGATATGATAGTCAAGATCGAGTCTTTATACTCATACTCGAAGCAAAAAGAGTTTTTATTATTTTTAATTTTAAATGTCATCAACATTTTATCCCTCTTAAAATCATACTTTAACCTTTAACGTCATCTACAACTCGCCATAAAATTAGTATAATCTTTTTGTATAACTTTATTTTATAAAAATGTATTTCGTAGGTGTCTAGATTAACCTTAAGTTAATATTCGTAAAATACATAATTTAAATAGAATTAATATATTTTATAAAATCATATTCACAAAATACTTTATTTAAATACAACGGATATTTGATCAGCGACTCAAATATATAACAAGTTTTAAACCATAGGGACTCAAAGAAAAGGATAAATGGACATTTTGTTAGTTTACTTAAATAAGTTAGTGGCAAGGACTCAAGTTGTGGTGCTTTTTCAAAGATGGCGACTCAGATATCGAAATTTGAAAAAAAATGGACTCAAGCTGATATCACCTCTAAAGCACAGGGAAGCAAATTGCATTTTACTCTTTTGTTTTAATCTTCAATAAAGCGCGGCCACTCGGGTACATCCATAGACAAAAGACTATCCACGCATTCGATCACAGACAGTGTTGGTCGATCATCAATTGCAGAGGAAATTCACAGCCCGAGAGGCTACTATGGTAAAACCCTTAGCTTGCGCATGATATTTTGTTACCAGCGGGACTCCATCCGTGAACCTTCCTTAGAAAAAACATCTAGAAACGGCTAAAAGACTACGCATTTATTAGGCGTGTGCCATGTGTCATATTACACATCGAAAAACCACCTAAATTATGTGGAAAGTAAACCTAGAGATAAAAAGTATACATATCATCCATCTTTATGCACTCATGTGATACTTTAGCTTTGTCCATGTCAAATGATGTGAGAACCCACCATGTACTAGGCTTCATTGTTTATTGACACGTACGTTCTCATGTGTGGATCATGTATAATGTAGAATTCATTCTGATGTATCTCTATTATATCTATCTTTAGGGCTGTAAATAAATCGAATGGACACAAATAAGGTCATTTTCGTGTTCGTTCGTTAAAGAAATTAACATGTTTGCGAACTGTTCATGAACGTATACCGAACATAAATTTATGTTCGTTTGTTAAGGAAATTCAGTTGTTCACGAACAGTTCGTGAACACTTGTCTCGCACACAAACGAACGCAACCAAATAAAAAAGAACGCAAACGAACATCTAACATGAAAATAAAAAAATAAAAACATTGTTATCCTTAAACATTTAATATAAGTAGTTGAATACAACCATTAAATAATAAAACAAAACATATGAAGTCTACTACACCACTAGATGAATCATGTTTAACTAACTTAGGGGCTTTTTGGCAACATCTGAATGGTTAAGTGCTGAACCAGTAAGAGGTAGTAAGAGGTCTGAACCATTAAGTGATGAATCAGTAAGAGGAGGTCTGAACCATTAAGTGATGAATCAGTAAGAGGAGGTCTGAACCATTAAGAGCCTGTATAATGTTTAACCATCCAGAGGCAAATGTCTGACAAATTCAGATTAGAGGTCTTAACCATTTAGACTCTGTATAAATCTTAACCATTCAGAGGCAAATGTCTGAACCATTCAGACATATGCTTGTGAAACAAACAGCCTGAACCATCAAGTAGTGAACAGTAAGAGGTCTGAACCATTAAGAGCATCATTAAGAGGTAAACAAACAGCCCCTTAGACATAATTATCCCCAAAAATGTCTTAGAATGTCCAAATTTTAGTTAACTCAGAAAAAAGGGGGTTTCAAGTTTTCAGTATGTTTATAAAAAATGTTTATTATTTATTATTTTTTTAATATAATCAAACGAACGTAAACGAACGTAACCGAACATATTAACAAACGTTCACGAACGCAATCGAACGTACGAGACCTGTGTCCGTGTTCGTTCGCTAAGCTAACCAGACGAAAATTTTTGTTCGTGTTCATTCGTTAAGCTAATCGAACAAACATAAACGAACTTCCCGCCGAACGGTTCACGAACTGTTCGTTGAACGTTCGGTTCATTTACAACCCTATATATCTTTAATTAGGTTAGAATCTCGTGCATTGTACGGGTTTAATAAATAAATATTATCGTAAGCAAATAGTTTTAAGAAATATAATATCGTTAATTTGTTGCTTATAATTATTATGAGATTGATAAATAAATAAGTAAACCAGGATGTTGTTACTAATATATAAGTGAGTGATACGTAACATTCTTTGGAAACCCATATTTTACAAAAGTTGAATATAAAAATAATTATAAACTTTTTAATGAATTACTACACATGTATTACAAACACGTGTATTACACGGGTTGACATTATTTGGAATCGTTAATTACTTAACTATTAAAAAGGGTAAATTTCTTTAATTAATTATTAAAAAGGTAACTTTTTAGTTGTAATATATGACGAACCCATTGCACTGTATGAAATATATCTATTGCTCATTTTGTTATTTTGTTATATTGATACGTTAATATTTGTACGTAAATAATATAAAAATATAAATTAACTGTCGGGTACTACACAAACCTTTGTATTGATTTGTAACTAATTATACTTTCTTATCCTTTCTACTCAATGAATTATCTAGAATAATTTATAAATTAATTTTATTATTGATAAAGATAAGTGATATTTATGTATTAGTTAATTGTTAAAACATAAAAAAATATATATAAACAATTTTTTAGGTTAACGAAGAAAATGTCATGTGACATTAATTAAAATCATTTATTAGAATATAGAAGATTAGACTTTGATATACAGATATAGATAGATATAAATATAGATATAGGGGGAGGTTCATTTGAGAATTTAAGAAGAATATTCTTAAAAGAAGAAAAAATGAATTAATCTAGACCCTATATTTTTTTGATCAATGGTTGTGAATCAAGATATCATTTTTGTCCCCTTTTAATTAATGCTTTAATTACTAAGGGTAGTATAGACATCTTGATGTAGAATATTAATAAATATTTTAAAGAGTTACTCAAGTCTTATTAATGCAACCATAAATTTCTCCTTCACTATCATTAATGTATTGGCTTCTACACAAATTTTATTAGAACTGACAAAATTATTTAAAAATTTTGTGTCCTACACATATTTTATTTTGAGTCCCAAAATTATTTAAAAGTGTTTGAGTCCTACATTCTGTACCCTACACCAAAATATTGTTTTAATGGTGTAGGAAATGTTGAAAATGTAAGATCAATTGCATGATTGTTTTTATCGTGTAAGGTGCACAACTATTTTATAAGATAAACTCATTAAATGATTAGAGTTCATTAATTTGAATAGCAAAACTAAATAATAGACTCATTAAATGATTAGTTCAAATTACCTTTGTATCCTTTATTTTTTATTCTTAATTTTTTATTCTTTTCATCTGAATAATAATTATCCGTAATTAAGTAGAAGATAAATGATTTAACAAAAAATTAATTATTCAAAATTAAGTAGAAGATAAAGGCGGGAAAACCGAAAAATAAATTGTTTCAATGAATGATATGCGTCCCCATTGAATTATACATATGATCAAAGACATTTTTCTGTATTATATCTAATACAAAATGATTGTTATGGCATTATTATTATTATTATTATTATTATTATTATTATTATTATTATTATTATTATTATTATTATTACTAGTGGTATCAAACCGGCGCGTTGCGCCAGAGATTCAACGCGCTACATGGCAGGATCAAACACGGGAATTTGGTCGGTATCATATCGTTTTGTTACTCGTTATAACAACCGATAAGGAAAAAATAAATAACTAAGATTGTGATATAATCAAAAGAATACATCTGATTTACCCCTGCTTCGTAGCGGTATATGCGTTTAAGAGCATACACTCTTTTGTCTTGTAACTTGCCTTGTCTTGAAACTCAGCACTGAAAGCCTAGTCAGCTAAGGAAGCTCAGTTAGTTAGTTGATAGAGGTAAAGCTAAGCCAATCTGAAAAGTGGAGTAGAACCAAGAAACTGGCAGACCTTAAATCTAGCCTACAATCCGATCTTTCGTCTCTTCGCTTGCGTTTTGACACCTCTAACTTCAAGAGCATACATAGTTGCAAATTAATCAAATAAACCCATATTATAAGCGAACAATATTAACAAAATAAGAAATAAAAACATGCATTGGCTTTTGCAGGATCCCATGAGGAAAATGTTGTAAAGAAGTTAGGTTGGTTTCCTTCTGTGTACATATGGGGATAGCCCATCTAGAGATGCAGCGAACTCTTATGTATTCCGATATCTTTCATTAAAAACATATTAGACAACAAAAATAAGCTTGCAATATTACTGATAGAAGATATGCTAAACAGGTACATGCCCAATTTCAAAAACACTTTGCCTTTCCTTGGAGTCTACATGCTAACCAACCCAAACAAACATCTCAACATGTGTCTCTCATATTAACATATCCTCAGTCACACAGGTTGATGAATCCTTTTAGTTATTTGAATTGCTAGCTACAAAATATGTAATCTGAAATGATAATGCATCGACCCCTGAACCACGATTTATGCAAAGATAATAAGTGATTAAATGGTTAAAAAAACTTACAATGTAGGCTTCCCGATATCATTCTCCATCTGTTCTACCATCACCGTTTTCACTCCAGTCTTCAAAGGAGCTTCCAGACACGCCTGCCTACTGACAACACCTTCCACCTACATCAACCGCTTATTCCCACCTGCGCTTTGCAGCGGTACTCATTGGTGTTTAAGAACAAACTTAATGGAAATAAAACCTTTTCAGTATTTCTGAATGGTCTAGATATTGATTAAGTTTTGTCTTAAGTGTAAGTTTATAAAGTATATTCTATTATAGCAAAATAGATGTTTAACAATTAATAATTCGTTAATAAAAAAATTACCATGTGAAAATATGCATTACTCTTTGATATTTTCATGCGAATGTGTTTGGCGTATCCACAAATTAATGTGGCCGATTTCTACAAAGAAATTATGAAAATAGCCATGTACCGAAATGCGTTGGTGACTTTGCTTCTTGTGACAACCCGAACTTTCAAGGTCTTTCATCGACACCTTACTTGTTCCACACCAGTGTTTTCATAGTTGTGCTTGCATAAAAAAATTGTACACGTTTGATATATGATCAATATACTGTGTGACTGTGCAATTGTTGGTATTGTGTTATTGTGTTATTGTGTTAGCTGCGTTACCTTAAATTCCACAATCTGTGGCGTGTGTTTCTATGTTTAATTACCCACATCTTACACTCCTGCACCATTAGAGGTTTTTATGCGTGTTGATTTGTTATAATGGGGTCATTGAATGTTTTCTTGTGTTGGTTCGTTTTAGGGAATCCGTTTTTAACCAAACTGAGCCGTATGATCTTTTGGGCCGCGAATTTATTTGAGACACACACACCTCTTGGCTGAATGATTCGTCACATATCATCTCGGCCCATATACTTGTGAAACCCAATCCCGAGTCACTTGAGCCCATCTCTTTGTGGGTTTAGCATAGTTTTAGAACTAGGAAATACTTAATTGGATATGAGGGGTGGGTATAGCCCAACACTTGAGTTACTGGAATTCGGCCCACATCGCTTGAACCCAAACCGAGCCCATCTTTCTATTTGCTTGGTTTCGTAGAGTTGTTTATGAATACTTGAATACTTGCAACCCTAGAGATATCTAACCTCGACGGCAGATCTTCTAGTGACCGAAGTCTCTGTTGCAAGCCCAACACGCTGTTTCACTCCTTACAACTTGGTTAGTATGTGTTTCTATTTATGTGTTAAAGTGTTGTATGTGTCGGTTTTACTTTGATTCATGGTTCTCGGTTATATGCGTTTGATGCGGATTGATTATGATCTGGGTGCCTATGAGATAACATGAAAGATTAGAATGATTAGGGATGCATGATAGTGATTGATGAGTTATATGTCCGATTTAATAGTGCTTATAATAATCGTGATTAATAAATTTATATGTCTGATATGATACCATGATCGGTGCATGGGATCTGATGTTGGCCGATAGCATGGGGGTCAAAGGATAGGGGCGGTGATTGATTATAAATTTATAAGATGATGTTTGAGTATGTGAGTAATATAGGCCTTGTAAACTTTACTACTTATCTTGAGCAATTCGATGCTGTAATCAGTGGGAGTGCACAAAAGTCTAAGAATGATGATGATTGATTCCATGTGGGTGTTGTAGTTTTAATCAAATCAAGCCATGTAACTATCCTAATAGTGTTATCAGAATAGTTTAGGGTTTTAATATTAGGAGCACATGGTTGTTATGATTAATATCATGTGAAGTAAATGATGAGATGATATTATATTTGTTGAAGTTGGAATCTGATATATGACAAGACATGGGTTCTTATGAATTTCGTGAGATAGAAGGAGTAGGGTTTTACATGAATAAATTTTGTGTGCTTAATTAATAGCTTGATAATCTTCTGTATGTATAATGCCATTAATCGCTTGAGTTTTTACACATGTTAATTGGTGAATTGTTATGATCTATTCATATGTGTAATGTTAAACAATGATGGATTTGAATGTTTGTTATACGCTACTCGCCGTTAATGATTGAATGATGATTCACTGAAATTATGTTAAGTGATGAAATTGTTTATGTGATAATGATGATTAATATGATTTATATGAGAAAAGTCTTATGTGAAAGATGAATAGAGTCCTTGTGAGTCAACGAGATGTAGCTGTGGGCCGCAAACCAAACCAAGTCACAATGTGATCAGATCATAAGACCATATTGGATGACACATTAGTTGATAGGCCCAATCGCGCAAATCAGTAGGGCCATGAAGCCTTTTGGGACGCACCCGAGTCAGTGGGCCGCCGACATAATTTAATCGCACATTTCTTTTGGGCCTGAACTTAGATGGGCCGCACATTACGTGTTGAATGCTATGAATGCTTACTTACTGTTACGACGTGTGATCTATGTATAAATGTGTGTTCGACACTTGTTTAAGATAAGTGAAAAGGGTGTGATTTATTACATAGGAACTTGATTATTATTGATGACCATATTGGAATCTTGGTGTAAATTTGTATGAGAACTGAATGCACGCTATGAAACTACTTGATAACTACTTGATGAGGATGGGCTACTATATTAACTAATGTGGCATGTGTTATATGAGTGCTTCTTGTACACAACATAAATGTGGAATACGTGATCTATGTACATGCGAACTAACTGTCTTTGGTAACCACGATAGGGTGTGAGTGATCAACTGTAAACACGTAGCTAATCTTACCGAGCAAACCGAAGGTGAGTTCACTACATTCGAGCATGCGTCCCAGTGGTTGGGGACAGTCAGTGGGTATCCCGTGGAGGGATAAGTCTTTCGGGTAAAAACGGGTATATTGGTTAATATTCTCACCTATCATTCTTGTAAGTCCCTTATAATGTTACCTGGAGGGTAACGGGTATTAGTTGGTAGCGCTACTTAGGTTTGGCACCCTCACACCGCTCCTAGAGAGGACGGATGTGAACTAATGACCTAATCGGGCCCAGTACTGGATAGGAGTACGTGGGAAAGGGCAGTCATGTACTTCAGGAGCCGTCTTGTTCGGAATTGAGATATTAACAATATTACTTGCATATGTTAATGAACTGTTTTAAACACTTGGTAACAAACGATTTCATAACTGTGAACTCGCCAGCTTTGTCTGATACACTTGTTGCATGCTCGCAGGTCGATAGATTTCTTGGATGTGGAACATTGCTGTTTGGAGCGGTTTGAGTGGTCATGGGTCGTGCTGATTGGATACACTTGTTGGGATATTGGTTTTCATGCAATTGTTTTGAGAATATTTAAATTATGGTTTTGATAACGCTTCCGCTGAACACATTGGTTTTTCATATAAACTCATGTTGGAATTTCATAATTAAATAGAAAGAGTTTTATTTGGAAACTTGTATGGGTTCAATGTAATTAGTGGCTCATTATTGTTACGTCACACGTCTAGCAGGGGTTTTCCCTAGGTGGTATTTTGGGGGTGTGACAGTTTGGTATCAGAGCCACTGGTTATGTGAACTTGGTTTAAAAACGTTTTTATAAAACCAGACTATAACCAAACAGATCCGAAATCGACCATGACACTCAGCTCCAGACTGCAAGGTTCATCTCTTGTTTACTATTGCATAGTATATCTAGTGTTTGTTTATGGTTAACATCACACATGAATGCACACTTGGCACTACATTATGAGTTTCTATGTTACCAACCCATGTTACGTCTTTTAAGAGTGGGACCCTTCTTGAACTTACATGCTCTATGTTGTGATGTCATTTGTCGTGTTGCTTGAATTCAGGGAAGCCTTTTAACATGAGTTGGGAGGAACTGAGATAAACATGCAAACTGGGTTATTATTATGGGTGCACACATAATAATAATGTGGTGTGCATGCGAGTCCCAGTGAGCCCTAACAAGTGAAAAAGGGGTTCTGTTCTATTATCGAATTGATGAGAAATGTAACAAACCTATGTGGGGTCATAGTAGTGATTGTCTTTTACTCGAACGTGATCTTTTCATTCCTTTCTGAATCCTTACGAATCTCGATGCTATCGAGTATTACCTGAACACACGTCTGAACGCCTAGAGAAATGTGTAGAATGTTAGGTGCTTGTACGAATATCCCTGAGTTGAATGCTTCAACGTCAAATGATTGGTTTATACCTCCCTCACTTCTCTATGTTTGCTGGAACGTAGTGTATTGACGTCATAGATTCTGAAGTGTGATCACTTCCGTAACACTCTCGCAACAGACCACGTATCACTCAAACGACTCGCAATATCGACGGACAAGAGGATGAGTTTAGTACCTTACCGACCACAGTATCCGGACGACCCTGATTACTGGCAGCGAACATCAGCAATTTGGCGCCAATCGAATTCTCGACCCTAGACAGCGACTCATGGAAGCCAACTATTACGAATCAATCGGGATATCGGCAATGACAATCGACTGTAGTATGGAATGGGTGACTGTCAGCACAAAGAGTAACTCTTTAGGACGTGGCACGGAATGTAAGAAGATGGATTTTGTCATTAAAAGATCGTAGGACTCTGTTTCGGGCAATGACATTAGAGGTAATAGTCACGGTGACATTAGAGTACTTGCAACCATAGCCTACAGTATAGAAGATGGAGGTACCTACGACATAGATTGGCCGTTGATAATTCAAGACGACAACCAAAGGGGATGACGACAAGTACTGGAATTCTTTATAACGAAAACGACAACACTGGAAATGATGTTCATGGAAGGACATTTAGGATTGAGATGGGTGACGCCAGGATTATAGCAACACGGTGGCCTACACGTTCTTGGTAACTAAACGCCTTGTTCCTATTCCGTCTAACCCTGATGATTCTTGAAACCGAACCTGTTGGGGATCCGACTGATGGCAAGTCAAGGGAAACCTCTTATGTTCGTAGGGATGCAAACTTGACCTTGTGCGACAAGTGTTCGACATCGACTTTCCTTCTGCTGTCCTTGATGGTTTCGATGCAGTAGTTGTGTAAGTTGGTTATCTAGATATCGTGTAGATATACTCTGAGGGAAGGAAAAATTTTGTGTCGTTTTATACTTTGAAGTGTCAGAATGGTGTAAAGGTTAGCATCATATCAGCAATGAAAACCCAGAAGTGTCTACGGAGGGATTATCTCGCTATATTAGCACTCGTCACTGATGTTAAGGCTAAGGAAAAAGGGGGATTGAGGATCCATCAATTGTTCATGACTCCTCTCTTGTCAGAGACAACCTAGATTACTCGTGCTATTCACCGTCTTGCACCAGGAGGGTTGCAAGAACTGTCTAATTAACCTCAGGAACTACCGGGTGGGAGTTTTGGCGATCTAGCTCCTTGTCCTAGGGAGCTCGAGCCCTATTGTGGAAAATAAGGACGAGTCCTTTCGTACGTGTATAGACTACCACAAGGTGGCAAACATAGACCGTCACCCTCTATCTCGCATCGATAACCTGCTTGACCCGCTGCAATGATCAAGCTTCTATTTGATTCGGAAACCGACTTAAGGTCAGACTGTCACTTGATGGAAGACCCAGGGGAGGATGACTTCTAACACGGTGTTACAGTGATATTCGCTAATTTACACATATTTTAATCCCCCGTTTTACCCCTATTTTATGCGTTTTTAGCCGTAAAACCGTCATTCGGATACTTAATTATCTACATTTTTGTTTACAGGCCTAAAACAGCATACCAGACAAGATGATAGCGAAAACGAGGACTTTCAGGACAAAACGACGAAGTTGCGAAGATTCTGTTGGAAAAACTGACCTGGGCGTGTTGCACGGTCATGCGACCTCATGAACGACCGTGCATATCCGACAAATCATGAATGCCGGCAGTGAACGAGGCGTGCAACACTGCGTGCAAGGCATTGCAGGCCAACCCGAAAAGGCACGATCATTCCATATGTGGAACGGTCGTGCGGATCCGACGTTCCAGGAAAACCTCGGAGCTGAACGACCACAAGACTAGGCGTGCAACAAAATGCCGGTATGGAACGGCCGTGCCAGATCAAGAACGCCCGTGCATGTGCGAAGACCAGTCAACGATCTGTGACGTCATGCGGTATGGTGGACCACCACCAATAATGCTTAAAGTGCACGGTCGTGCGATCGGGAGAACGGCCGTGCGACACCGAAAAAGCATATAAACAGAACAGAACCATTCTATCCGTAACTCTGGAACTTTGGAGAGCTTTGCAGGCGATTTTGAGGCTCCGAAGGCTTCTGCTTTCACTCGGATTCAAGCCACATTGCCCGGTTTTGCTCATTTACTATCCGGATTCTTAATCTTGTGCTTGTTTATGGTTGGGTTTTATAATCTTTCCATGATTTTGTTACTCTTTCAAGCATTTAGATTAATATTTATGTATTATTGTAGCCTTTGGGCAAAAACACAACAATCCCTTGCTTGATTATAACCATTAGTATGTTAATCTATGTTTGTAATGAAACTTTGAAGTATTTTCTATGATTATCTTTGATGATTAGTTTGCAACCTTGTTATTGATATTGATTTCTTGATTATAAGCAATTGTGTTGGATGATTGGTGCTTGGTTAGGTAAGATAGTTGAAAAATGAAGCTTATTTAATCATGTATTAGTAAACTTTAAACTTTGTTAACTAGCTTAACTTGGTTAAAATGTGGGCACCATGATACTCTAACGGGTTAGTGGTTTAATAAAATGTAATTATTGTTAATCAAGAAAGCTTGCCTTCACGGAAGGACCCTAACGGGTTAGATGGTGTTGTTATGAATTCTTGCCATGATTTGTTAGCTTAGTTATTAGTTTCGGCCAAAATTGCTATCTTGGTGAATTTATGCGTAAGATTTGTAAAATGAACTCGGTTGTGATTTAATCTAGTTTATGCTTGTCTCGGTGGTTGCATTGTGTTTATCGGTGTTGCTTTCCTTGATTAAGTGAGGTTAGAAAACTCCTAACGGATGACTAACTTATTTTTAGGAGATCTTCATAGACATTTATCAATTGCACGTTAAAGAACAATTTTAGGTGGTTAAAGTGTGTTTATCGTTTTAACTTTCCGAATGATTGTCATGTTAGGATTCCCGAAAGGGATACTAATTGTCTCGAAATCGAAAATTGACCGAATGCTTCTAGTTCCAAAACTGACTTAGTTGACATGCTGTGGTTGTGTATTAAGCAAGGCTATTTATATATAATTTACTATGTTTTATAAGTATTTGTTATGCTTATTTTAGTGTAGTTAAAACCAATACCATTTATGTTTTTACCGGTAATTTAGTGGCAAAGGTCTAGTATTATTTCTCCGCCCATTTCCGTGGATCGATACTTGGTTCTTACCGATGCTTTACTACATATATGACGGGGTACACTTGCCCTTTCGTGTGTGTTTTGATGTAAAAGTCATAATCACTTTTATAAATTTAAAACCAATTCGTGTGTAATTTCATTGTAAAAATATGTGTAGTCACGCACGTACCAAGTTTTTGGCGCCGTTGCCGGGGAATGGCGAGTTTTAGGAACGACCCAAGTCATTGTAGTATCGGTGTATATACTTGTTAATATTTGTGTATATTTTCGTGATTATTTATTTATTGATTTATTTGTTAATATTTCTAGCTTTTAATTCAATTTATTCATTTTCGTGACTCTTTTATACACTTGTAAATTTTTATTCTATTTATTTGTTCAATCCGGATTTATTTATTCATTTATTCTTTGAGTTTTCGGCTCTTAAAAATCATTTTCATACTAGCCGATTCGATTATTTTCATTGCTTTAATTTTTATAAAAAAATTTCGGCCCATTTTCGGATTTTTATGAATTTTACAGCCCATATTTATACATATTCTGCTTATATTCAGCTAAAAAAAAACAGCATTATTATATTAATAAAATATTCATTGTGTCAGTTTTTTGTTTGCAGGTTGATGTCCTCAACTCCCGCGCCCGCTATTGCTGAGCCGACTGACGAACCAGCGCATAATCTTAGAAGAAGTAAGAGGCTGCGCGAAAGGTCGCTTGTCGTTGCACAACGCATAGCAAATGCAATCGACGAGCCGGTGATTATCTCTGAAGACGAAAGCTCAGGGGACGAGGAGAGAGTCGTCATGGCGGACGACGACCGACCGCTGAATGAAACAAATCAGCCCGGAAGGGCAGGCCTGGAGCCGAGTATCCTTCAGCCTACTATAGATACTCCTACTTTTGAAATTAGACCTAGTATTATTAATATGGTACAAAATTCTGTACAGTTTGACGGACGTGAGCATGAGGATCCTGGGAGACATATCGCTGCTTTTCTTGCTATTTGTTCGACATTTAGGATGACAGGTGTTTCGGAGGATGCGATTCGGTTGAGGTTGTTTCCGTTTTCGTTGCGTGACAAAGCTAGAGCTTGGCTTATGTCACTTCCTGCCGGGTCCATCAGGACCTGGAATCAGTTGGCGGAGCAGTTTATGCAGAAATATTTCCCACCTGAGAAAACGAACAAACTACGGAACCGGATTGTTTCCTTTCGCCAGGACGAGGGCGAGTCGTTGCATGCGGCTTGGGAGAGATTCAAGGATTTGTTGATTGATGTGCCACATCACGGCTTCTCCAAGCGACAGCTGGTTTTGACGTTCTATCAGGGGCTCAGCTATAATACGCAGGAGCGATTAAACGTGAACGCGGGCGGCGATCTTGGAACTAAGACGCCGACTGAAGCGTATGATATTATCGAAAAAGCTGCGTTGAAATCCAGCTCGCGTCGGGACGGAGATAGAGGTCGGGCATCATCATCATCATCTCGTTCAGGAGTTCATGCTGTAGACGACTACACGGCCATTACTGCACAAATCTCGGCTCTTGCATCGAGATTCGACAGGTCCCAGATGATTGCGCATGCTGGCTCGGGATGTGACCAGTGTGGAGTGTCACACGAGCCTGGGGCATGTTTTCAGGGAGTCGTATATGAGGGCCACGAAGAAGTAGATTTCGTGAGTAATCAGGTAAGGCCGCAGAACAACCCGTACAGCAACACCTATAATCCCGGTTGGAGAAATCACCCAAATTTTGGGTGGCGAGCGAACGCAGGAAATCAGAACCCATTGGGGTTCACTCAGCGTGCTCCAGCGCCTCAGCAGGGTCAGCAGTACCAGCAGTACAACCAACCCTACCAGCAGCGTCCATATTCGTACCAGAATCAGGGCACTGGGAGTAGCTCCCAGCAGCAGGCCTCTCAGTCTAGTTCCAAGCTGGAGGATATGATGGCTCAGCTTCTCTCTAGCTCTGAAAAACGATACCAACAAAGCGAAGATCGTTTTCAAGCTAACGAGGGAGAAATGAGGAGTCAGAAGGCCTCGATTCAGAATATCGAGAATCAGGTTGGTCAGCTGGCACAGATGATATCCAAAAGACCCCCAGGCGGTCTTCCGGGTAATACAGAACCAAACCCGGGCGGACACAGGGATGTGAATGCTTTCATGACCAGGAGTGGAAAAACTACCGGACCCGACATATCGGACTCAGCACCGATCACTGAAGCGGTCCCGACTGACACACCGGACGAGGTGCAAGCCAGGCTACGCCCAGCAAGTACAACACAAGTCCAAGAGCAGGTCAAAGATTACACTCCTCCAGTACCTTATCCAGGCAGGCTGAAGAAGCAGAAGAATGAAGAACAATACGGTAAGTTCCTCGAGTTGTTTAAGCAACTACACATCAATATACCGTTTGTTGAAGCCTTGGCCCAGATGCCAAAGTATGCGAAATTCCTTAAGGATATCCTCTCGAATAAACAGAAGCTCGAGGATATATCATGTGTGGTGATGAATGAAACTTGTTCCGCCATTCTGCAAAACCGTCTGCCCACGAAAATGGGAGATCCTGGTAGCTTTACGCTCCCGTGTTTGATTGGAAACATGTCTGTTAGCCATGCATTGGCTGACTTGGGAGCGAGTATCAACCTTATGCCGTATAAGGTTTTTACAAAGCTAGATCTGGGTGAGCCGTCACCCACTAGGATGAGCATTCGGTTGGCAGATCGCTCAATAAAGTATCCGCGCGGATTTGTGGAAAACATGCTTGTAAAAATCGATAAATTTGTTTTCCCCGTGGACTTTGTTATCCTTGACATGGACGAAGATTCAAGGGTACCTTTGATACTTGGACGTCCTTTCCTCAATACAGAGAGGACGATTGTTGATGTGGCAGCTGGCCAAATCACGCTCCGAGTGAATGATGAGCACGTGACATTCGATATCAAAAGATCGATGCAGCATCCACAATGTCACGATGACATGCTTTACTATGTCGACATTGTCGATGCATGTGTGTGCTCTCATTTTCAAGGTACTATTGACGAGATTGATTCGGACACACGTCTGTCGTGTGGGGACCTGATTGGCATTACACAGGAGGGCCACGATTTCGAGCAGCCAGTCTATCAGATTGGTGACGATGGTTCCCAGAGTCCGGAGAGATTTCTTGAAATTGACCATGTGAAAAAGGAGGAAGCAGAGCCTTCGGTTGAAGATCCGACGCCTTTGGAGTTGAAAGAACTCCCACCACATCTCGAGTATGCATTTCTGGACGAGGAGCGTCGCCTACCGGTCATAATTTCGGCATCATTGGAAAAGGATGAGAAAAATCAGCTTCTTGAGGTTCTGAGACTTCATAAGAGAGCCATTGCATGGAAAATCATGGATATCAAGGGCATCAATCCTTCTTTTTGTACTCACAAGATTCTGATGGAAGACGAGTACAAACCATGTGCACAGCATCAGAGGTGTTTAAATCCAAATATGCAGAACGTGGTGAAGAAGGAGGTGATTAAGTTGTTGGATGCCGGCATGATTTACCCTATTTCTGACTCTGTGTGGGTGAGTCCGGTGCAGGTTGTACCTAAGAAAGGTGGTATGACTGTAGTTTCAAATGATAGGAATGAGCTAATTCCTACCCGTACCGTCACTGGGTGGCGAGTTTGCATTGACTACCGCAAGCTCAATGATGCTACTCGCAAGGATCACTTCCCGCTTCCATTCATCGACCAGATGTTGGAACGTCTGTCGGGGAAGTTGTATTACTGTTTCCTAGACGGATTCTCTGGGTACTTTCAGATTCCTATCGCTCCTGAGGATCAGGAGAAGACTACCTTTACATGCCCCTTCGGCAGATTCGCCTACCGGCGGATGCCTTTCGGGTTATGCAATACACCAGCGACCTTCCAGAGATGCATGGTCGCAATTTTCCATGACATGATCGAGGATTCCATGGAGGTTTTCATGGATGATTTTTCGGTATTTGGGGATTCCTTCGATCACTGCTTGGAAAATTTGAGAAAGATGTTGAAGAGGTGTGAGGAGACGAATCTGGTCCTGAACTGGGAGAAATGCCACTTCATGGTGAAGGAGGGCATAGTTCTGGGACATAAGATTTCGCATGCTGGTATGGAGGTCGATCCAGCCAAAGTGGATATCATTTCACGACTTCCGCCTCCCACCTCTGTTAGAGCGATATGGAGCTTTCTCGGTCATGCCGGGTTCTATCGGTGATTCATTAAAGATTTTTCAAAAATCGCCAGACCCATGACCCGTTTGTTGGAGAAAGACGCTCCGTTCATATTCGGAGATGATTGCTTGAGAGCCTTTGACCTTCTCAAGCAAAAGTTGATTGAGGCCCCTATTTTAGTTGCACCGGACTGGAGTTTGCCGATTGAGATTATGTGCGACGCGAGTGATTACGCTATAGGGGTCGTTCTTGGCCAAAAGAGAGAAAAGCACTTTCACCCGATTTATTATGCGAGCAAAACTCTTCACGACGCTCAGGAGAATTATACCACGACAGAAAAAGAGCTCTTGGCGGTCGTTTTCGCATTTGACAAATTTAGATCGTACTTGGTGCTTTCGAAAACCGTTGTATATACTGATCACGCTGCCATCCGATATCTCTTCAGCAAACAGGACGCTAAGCCACGTCTGATCAGGTGGATCTTGTTGCTGCAAGAGTTCGATATCGAAATTCAAGATAAAAAGGGTGCGTTGAATGTAGCGGCTGACCATCTATCTCGGTTAGAGCATGGAGACATCGTGGACGCGCGTTGGGATTCCATAAATGACAACTTCCCACACGAGTCTTTGATGAGTGTTGAGATATGCGATGAGTCGCCATGGTTCGCCGACCTTGCGAACTACCTTGCTTGCGGGATTCTGATTAAAGGGTTGACTCACCAGCAAAAGAGGAAATTCTTTTCGGACGTCAAGCACTACATTTAGGATGACCCTTACTTGTTTCGGGTTGGTGCTGATCAGGTGATCAGGAGATGTGTTTCAGGGAAAGAGGCGACCGATATTCTGCGCCACTGTCACGAGGGACCTACCGGAGGCCAACATGGAGCCAACTTTACCGCCAAGAAAGTGTTGGACTCCGGGTTTTATTGGCCGACTATATTTCGTGATACGCAGAGTTGGGTTAGAGCGTGCGATGCTTGCCAGAGGGCGACAAATATATCGGCACGTGATGAAATGCCTCAGACCTGGATTCAGGTTTGTGAAGTCTTTGATATCTGGGGGATAGACTTCATGGGACCATTTCCCCCCTCACGAGGTAATAAGTACATCCTGGTCGCGGTTGACTATGGGCGGAGGCGCAAGCCTTACCCACCAATGATGCCAGGGTGGTCGTGAGATTTTTGAAAAGCTTATTTGCCCGGTTCGGCGCTCCGAAAGCGCTTATCAGTGACAGAGGGACGCATTTTTGTAATACTCAACTCGAGAGAGCTTTGTCCCGTTACAGTGTGCATCACCGTCTATCCACGCCCTATCATCCACAGACAAGCGGGCAGGTGGAAGTCACGAACCAGGGGCTGAAAAGAATCCTTGAGCGGTCGGTAGGTGCAAACCGCAAGGATTGGTCGGATAAGCTTGATGAAGCGTTGTGGGCTTTCCGTACGGCTTACAAGACACCTATCGGGACTACTCCCTTTAGGCTTGTATACGGAAAGGCATGCCATTTACCGGTTGAGTTGGAGCATAAAGCGATGTGGGCGCTAAAAACCGCAA
Source organism: Helianthus annuus (assembly GCF_002127325.2). Lineage (NCBI taxonomy): Eukaryota > Viridiplantae > Streptophyta > Magnoliopsida > Asterales > Asteraceae > Helianthus > Helianthus annuus. The sequence goes on along the minus strand of NC_035448.2, from coordinate 99,974,984 downwards.
ATCTGGACCTAAAAGCCGGAGGTGAAGCCCGGTTTCTCCAGATTCATGAGTTGGAAGAGTTGCGACAACGCGCTTATGAGAGCTCGGTGTTGTACAAGGAGCGCACGAAGAGATTGCACGATAAACGCTTGAAGGACCACAAAGAATTCCAAGCGGGCGATCTTGTTCTTCTTTACAACTCGCGGTTGCGCTTATTTCCCGGGAAGCTTCATTCACGTTGGACAGGCCCATACACGGTTAAAGAGGTATTTCCGTATGGGACTGTTGCAATAGAGAACGCGGACGGCGTTATTTTCAAAGTAAATGGGCATCGCTTGAAGTTGTACGTTGCCGGGCCGACAGAGTCGGTGATGGAGGTTATTGAACTCCAAACCCCGCACACATCATAAGTGTAGGGAGGAGAGAGTCTACGCTGCTGACTCGTGGATCAAAAATGCAACAAGATCTCGCACCCAACTTCGCACGGTTTTTCGCACGATCTCGCACCCAACTTCGCGCGGTACGTCTCTAGTGTTAGATTTCTTGTTTTCTTACTTTCTAGGTTAGATTTCTTCCGATTCTTCAAGGAAATTTTTAGGGTTCTCTTCATAAACAAATCGAAACCCTAACCCTTGTTGAATCGAAGTATCGTGAACACCCGATTGTGATTCCGACCCCTGTTGACCAAATACTTGTTAAAATTTGGCAAAAATCAGGCTATTCAAAGTTCAGGGGTTTGAAATCTGCAGGTCAGTTGTCGCACGGTCGTTCCTTGTATAGAACGGTCGTGCCAATCCGGGTGATTCCACGATGTCAGCTTGTGTCCGGTGTTGCACGGTGGTGCCGATTGACCGCACGCCGTGCGATTCCGAGTTTCCTGGGCAGATGGTGCACGTCGTCGGTGACGCACGACCGTGCGTATCACCGCACGACCGTGCCTGATGCCCAGATCAGTTTGACAGAAGCTTCATAACTTGCTGCTCGGCTGTTTTCAATTCCATTTTCTCCTGTTTCTGTCTTTCTAACAATGTTCCCCATTACAGATGGATCATCCCTTCCTACAGTTTGACCCCAACAACGAGCATGAAGCTTTATGCATTCCAAAAAGAGACGCATTATGGGCCCGGAGGGGGCAGTTCGGAGTCCCTAGATGGCTGGATTGGGAAGTAATGCAAGAACTAAATCAATATGACCGACTGGAAAACATGATGAGTCGGCCACTTACAAATCTGGTCGGTTGCAACCGACCCGTTTACTTGGAGCTTACCATAGAGTTCTTTGCATCACATGCTTACGAAAAGCCAGTTGCTGCTCGACGACCCAAATTCCGCCACAAAGAGCGGATAGCTTTCAGATTGTGTGGTAGATGGCACCGGTGGTCGGTTGGTCGTTTGGGAAGGAGACTCGGGATTTACACTAGGGAAGACATGGATGATCCCGAAGTCTTCACAGATCAGTTCACCTTCCTGTCTAATGCAGCACGGGATGAGTTTTGGGCTGCAAATGCTGTTGGGGACCCATACAACCCAAGGATGTCAAAGGCCTCACGACTTAAAGACCCTCTGGTGCGAGTGATACACCATGTGTTTAGCCACACTATATGCGGTCGCATGGACAGTCTTGGTAACTGTCCAACACCAGATTTGATTTTTCTTTACGCATTGCTGGAGAAGGCGCCCATCAACTTAGCGGCGCGAATGGCTGAATACTTTGTGAAGTGCTCAGGGAGGACTTCTAACAGTCAGATACATGGCGGTCAGTATGTGACCGAAATTGCGTACAACGAACACCTTATGACTGAGGAGGTACTTCAGGGTCTCACTCTGATAACCGAGGGGGTTCATGTTGACATCAGGTCACTGAAGGCGATGGGGGTAATTGTTGAGACTGATCACGGGGATAGGTTGAGGGGGCTCAACAACGAGGTCTGGGACCCGTTGCCCCCACTCCCAGAAGAGGAAGAGGATGTAGAGATGCAGGAGCAGCAGCACGGACCGCACACACCACCGCACCACACACCGCCACACCAGCCGCAGCACCATGAGTACTACCAGCATCAGGATTGGCCTGAATTTTATCAGCAGTTCCAGCAGATGCGTGTTACGCAGGAACAACATGGTACGTACATTGATCAGATTAGGACCAGCCAAGACCAGATCCGGGCTAGTCAGGATCAGCTCAGGGCCACGCAGGATCAGCTGAGGCAGAGCCAGGAGAGCTTATACCAGGGGGTGAGTGCCGGATTTTCGTACCTATTCGGGGAGATGCACCATGCATTTCCCGACTACTTTCAGCACCCTCCACAGTTCCCACCATGGAACCCACCTGGTTATGGTGGTGCGGGCCCATCCTTCACGAGAGACGATGACGGTGACGACGAGTAGGAGTTGGTGGTGATGTTCGTTGGTGGTTTTTATTATTATTTTAGTACTTGTTATTTCGGGTGTTCTTTTTGCGTAGTATTTCAAACACCCTCGGATTGTATTGTATTTTCAAACACTTTACTTTCTGTTATGTCTTTATTTGGATTGGTAGTATTTATGTACATTATGGTTTATTTATATTTATTCTGTTACTGTTCTGTTTTGCTGTACCATATGACATACTTGCAGATTTTGGCTATCAAGTCTTTGACCGGAGCATATGACAGACGCAACTTTGGAAGTCTCGATTCATCAGATATCAACTTGAGGGGAGTACTATTATCCTTTTTCTCTATATTTCGGGTTTCGCATTGGGGACAATGCGAAGTTCAAGTGTGGGGAGGGGGTTAACTTTGTTAACTTTGTTTGTCCTCATATTTATATATAAAAAAAAATTTAGAAAATCAGAAAAATCATTCAAAAATACCTGTATTTTGTATATATTTTAGTAAATAAACCGGTTGATTGTGTTTTAGAAAGCATCGGACTTGATAGAAACTCGACAAGCAAAAATATTTTTGAAAAAGGAAACCGGAAAGCGTGACAAATAAAGAAAGACTTACATGATAGTTTTCACACTTTTACCCATTCCATCCGTTACGTGAGCATATTTGAGCCTATTGTTATATATTTGTTCATTTCGGATATAGGAGTGAGCCGGATGTTATGTGTAATATAGAAATTGTCACTAGTATGCTTGTTAAAACCATGAACTTGTGAATTTGTGTAAAAGTGATAGAGGCACTTAGATTACCCCTTTGTTGTAAACCTTGTTCTTTGTGTTGTGCTTCCCGTTCACCTTATATTACCCTTTAGGATTAACCATGTCGAGCCTTCCCGTTTACCTTTGTTTACCCACATTAGCCCACTTAGCCAAATTTAGCCTTTGTATGTTTTAAACCCTTTTTAGTGTTGAAATTCGGACAAAATAATCGTTTAACTAGCGTTTGTTTCAGTTTATTGTATAGTATGTTTTCTAAAAAAAAAAAACACACACACACAGAAAATAAAACACCCTAAAATAGGGTGAAGTTGATAGAAATCGAGCAATTTTGAGCGCTTAAATGTTAAAATTTCGTTGATAAGCTCGATTGCGCTTTAGTCGCCTTTTTAAGGCGTTTGTATGTATAGTTGTATTATTTTCTTGCTAGTTAAACGCTAAAACCGAGTTTTAACCATTTTCGCCACTTTATATGTCTACTTCCATACCCTCCGCCCAAGCCTAACGTTACAACCCGTAAAGACCTCTTGATTTACACATATTTGCATGTTAGTTGGTGGAGACGAGATCTTATGACAAGCTTATGATATTGCATGTTTCATTGACGAGGCATTGAGTGTTTGCACATACACATTATATGTATGTTTCATAAATAAACCCGAGTGTGTGTGAACATTGTGAGTCGCGTGAAGATTAACATGTTGAGTCGATTAAATGTGAAGTCACGGCTTTTTGGTTGTCGCTTTATAATTGCATATGCTTGTTGGGTTTGAGTCTTTTGATGGTGTCTTTCGACAAACCGGCTAACCGTTTATAGTAGTTTTCAATAAAATAGTGTGTAAATTATCGTTCTTGTTTATTTCCGTCTTTTATTGCTTTTTATTTCAGCTTGCTTGAGGACAAGCAAGGTTCAAGTGTGGGGAGATTTGATATTCGCTAATTTACACATATTTTAGTCCCCCGTTTTACCCCTATTTTATGCGTTTTCGGCCGTAAAACCGTCATTCGGATACTTAATTATCTACATTTTTGTTTACAGGCCTAAAACAGCATACCAGACAAGATGATAGCGAAAACGAGGACTTTCCGGACAAAACGACGAAGCTGCGAAGATTCTGTTGGAAAAACTGACCTGGGCGTGTTGCACGGTCATGCGACCTCATGCACGACCGTGCATATCCAACAAATCATGAATGCCGGCAGTGAACGAGGCGTGCAACACTGCGTGCAAGGCATTGCAGGCTAACCCGAAAAGGCACGGTCATTCCATATGCGGAACGGTCGTGCGGATCCAACGTTCCAGGAAAACCTCGGAGCTGAACGACCACAAGACTAGGCGTGCAACAAAATGCCGGTATGGAACGGCCGTGCCAGATCGAGAACGCCCGTGCATGTGCGAAGACCAGTCAACGATCTGTGACGTCATGCGGTATGGTGGACCACCACCAATAATGCTTAAAGTGCACGGTCGTGCGATCGGGAGAACGGCCGTGCGACACCGAAAAAGCATATAAACAGAACAGAACCATTCTATCCGTAACTCTGGAATTTTGGAGAGCTTTGCAGGCGATTTTGAGGCTCCGAAGGCTTCTGCTTTCACTCGGATTCAAACCACATTGCCCGGTTTTGCTCATTTATTATCCGGATTCTTAATCTTGTGCTTGTTTATGGTTGGGTTTTCTAATCTTTCCATGATTTTGTTACTCTTTCAAGCATTTAGATTAATATTTATGTATTATTGTAGCCTTTGGGCAAAAACACAACAATCCCTTGCTTGATTATAACCATTAGTATGTTAATCTATGTTTGTAATGAAACTTTGAAGTATTTTCTATGATTATCTTTGATGATTAGTTTGCAACCTTGTTATTGATATTGACTTCTTGATTATAAGTAATTGTGTTGGATGATTGGTGCTTGGTTAGGTAAGATAGTTGAAAAATGAAGCTTATTTAATCATGTATTAGTAAACTTTAAACTTTGTTAACTAGCTTAACTTGGTTAAAATGTGGGCACCATGATACTCTAACGGGTTAGTGGTTTAATAAAATGTAATTATTGTTAATCAAGAAAGCTTGCCTTCACGGAAGGACTCTAACGGGTTAGATGGTGTTGTTATGAATTCTTGCCATGATTTGTTAGCTTAGTTATTAGTTTCGGCCAAAATTGCTATCTTGGTGAATTCATGCGTAAGATTTGTAAAATGAACTCGGTTGTGATTTAATCTAGTTTATGCTTGTCTCGGTGGTTGCATTGTGTTTATCGGTGTTGCTTTCCTTGATTAAGTGAGGTTAGAAAACTCCTAACGGATGACTAACTTATTTTTAGGAGATCTTCATAAACATTTATCAATTGCACGTTAAAGAACAATTTTAGGTGGTTAAAGTGTGTTTATCGTTTTAACTTTCCGAATGATTGTCATGTTAGGATTCCCGAAAGGGATACTAATTGTCTCGAAATCAAAAATTGACCGAATGCTTCTAGTTCCAAAACTGACTTAGTTGACATGCTGTGGTGTGTATTAAGCAAGGCTATTTATATATAATTTACTATGTTTTATAAGTATTTGTTATGCTTATTTTAGTGTAGTTAAAACCAATACCATTTATGTTTTTACCGGTAATTTAGTGGCAAAGGTCTAGTATTATTTCTCCGCCCATTTCCGTGGATCGATACTTGGTTCTTACCGATACTTTACTACATATATGACGGGGTACACTTGCCCTTTCGTGTGTGTTTTGATGTAAAAGTAATAATCACTTTTATAAATTTAAAACCAATTCGTGTGTAATTTCATTGTAAAAATATGTGTAGTCACGCACGTACCATACAGGCATAGTACGGCGACTACAATTTCCTATTCTCGTTGTTTAAAGTTATCCAACACACCAACAGCCGTAGGGATCACATGAGTAATATGTGCCCACCTCGTCTCGTCATGTTCGGCAACTGTGTTTATCTATGACGTTTTGAATCACTTCCAGGAGAAAAGAACACCATGAACGACACTTGTATTTCATCGTAGAGCTTCTAGGGGAGGAGCATCTACGTGTGAAGTCTACCTAAGTGTGACTTTAGGATTTGAGAAGTACACATTTTTAGTCATATAAGCAACGAAGTAGGAATACCCGTGGATCTCGCTAGGACCCATTTTGTTAGAAAGAGATGACACCAAAGATCCCTTTGAGGATACGACAATTTCTTGGTCTCGCTAGATACTATCGCGATTCATCCCAGGATTTTCAAAGATCGCGCAACTTTAATCTCTTTAACACAGCAGGGTGCTGTGTTCGTGGAAGACAAATCAGGAGGACGTCTTCCAGCTTTTGAAACCCAACTCTACAATGCACTGAGCATCGTTTCTATCTGAAGGTATAGATGAATCAGTGGTACACCATGATGATTTGAATCAGAGTCCCAGTTACACATCGATGCAACACGAAAGAGTGATGACTTACGTTATGGATTTACAAAGAGGAACTGCACGACATACAACCGGCGGTGGAAAACGTGGTCTTTGGATCTACTTGGAGGCATTACTTGGACGGTACCGAATGCGCTACTTAGACCGATCACAAGGGCCTCCCGTGTACCCTGGTTTCGAAAGAGCTGAATCGGTTAATGGCATCGCTGGATGGAACTCTTGGATAATTATGACTGTGGAACTTGAGCGTGCACAAGCTTTGCAGTTCACTATCGACTCTAGCTTACCTGATCCGACTCGCCATGTTCAAACTGGAGAACAGAAGGAAGAGGATTATCAAGTTGAACCCATGCGGGGCATGGAGAAGCAACCTTGACAGGTCAGACGATATTCGCTACCTCATGGAACGAGTGTGGATCTCATTACACGGCAACTGTAAGGAATTCGTGTTGGGCAAATCACACCGGCTTCGATATTGTAGTCGTCTGGGTTTGATGAGAGACTTTAGGATTTATAAAATTTATACTGGTGATCGAGCATGAAGGCCCACCTAGTTAGGTATGGGAATGATGTTTGACTTGTAGGAAAGTCAAGGTGAAGTGTTACCAACCAGAAACACCTATTTGGAAAGCGAAAACAGACTGCTATGAAATTGGTCACTAGTCTACTTACAACTCGAAACGGAAACAATATCACCTAGATGATCGTTGATTGTCTCTCGTCACCAACACACTTTCTAGCCATCAAGGAAACGGATAAGTTTTTTTTTTCTACACTTGCAGTCATCTACTTGAAAGAAGTGGTTGCTAGGCACGGGGTGCCAACCTCCATTATCTCTGATCACGACCCACGATTTGCATCTGATTTGTGACAAGCGATGCACAAATCCTTTGACTCACGTTTAGACACGAGCACAGCGTATCATCCACAGATGGATGGCGACAGCTAGTGACCGTCAGAAAAGCTACGCTGATAAGCGCAGGAAACCACTCAGGTTCCAGGTTGGGGATCGAGTACTACTTAACGTCTCACCTTGGAAAAGTGTAGTTCGTTTTGGTAAACGAGGCGAACTCAACCCGCGATATGTTGGACCATTCGAAATCATGGAGAGAATTGGCAAGGTGGCCTACAGATTGAATCTACCCGAAGAACTCAGTGGAGTTCGCAACGTATTCCATTGTGTCGAATCTAAACAAGTGTCTGTCAGATGGAACCCTCATGGTTTCTTTCAAGGAGCTCACCATCGATGATCAGCTGTGATTTATCGAAGCACCTGTGGAAATCTTGGATCGGGCGGTCAAGATTCTCAAACGCACTAGGATACCTATATTTCGAATTCCTTGGAACTCCCGTCGTGGCCCAGAGTTTACCTGGGAACGAGAAGACCAAATGAAACACAAATATCCCCAATTGTTCGAAATCAATGAAACCACTACTGAGGCTCAAGCTACTGCGGAATTTCGGGACGAAATTCCAAACCAATGGGGGATGATGTGACACCCCAGGAAAACCAGGAAACCATGCAACCTAACTAGCTTCCCAGTAACTACATGCTAGATTTCGGGACGAAATTTCTTTCAAGTTGGGGATGATGTGACAACCCGAACTTTCAAGGTCTTTCATCGACACCTTACTTGTTCCACACCAGTGTTTTCATAGTTGTGCTTGCATAAAAAAAATTGTACACGTTTGATATATGATCAATATACTGTGTGACTGTGCAATTGTTGGTACTGTGTTATTGTGTTAGCTGCGTTACCTTAAATTCCACAATCTGTGGCGTGTGTTTCTATGTTTAATTACCCACATCTTACATTCCTGCACCATTAGAGGTTTTTTTGCGTGTTGATTTGTTATAATGGGGTCATTGAATGTTTTCTTGTGTTGGTTCGTTTTAGGGAATCCGTTTTTAACCAAACTGAGCCGTATGATCTTTTGGGCCGCGAATTTATTTGAGACACACACACCTCTTGGCTGAATGATTCGTCACATATCATCTCGGCCCATATACTTGTGAAACCCAAGCCCGAGTCACTTGAGCCCATCTCTTTGTGGGTTTAGCATAGTTTTAGAACTAGGAAATACTTAAATGGATATGAGGGGTGGGTATAGCCCAACACTTGAGTTACTGGAATTCGGCCCACATCGCTTGAACCCAAACCGAGCCCATCTTTCTATTTGCTTGGTTTCGTAGAGTTGTTTATGAATACTTGAATACTTGCAACCCTAGAGATATCTAACCTCGACGGCAGATCTTCTAGTGACCGAAGTCTCTGTTGCAAGCCCAACACGCTGTTTCACTCCTTACAACTTGGTTAGTATGTGTTTCTATTTATGTGTTAAAGTGTTGTATGTGTCGGTTTTACTTTGATTCATGGTTCTCGGTTATATGCGTTTGATGCGGATTGATTATGATCTGGGTGCCTATGAGATAACATGAAAGATTAGAATGATTAGGGATGCATGATAGTGATTGATGAGTTATATGTCCGATTTAATAGTGCTTATAATAATCGTGATTAATAAATTTATATGTCTGATATGATACCATGATCGGTGCATGGGATCTGATGTTGGCCGATAGCATGGGGGTCAAAGGATAGGGGCGGTGATTGATTATAAATTTATAAGATGATGTTTGAGTATGTGAGTAATATAGGCCTTGTAAACTTTACTACTTATCTTGAGCAATTCGATGTTGTAATCAGTGGGAGTGCACAAAAGTCTAAGAATGATGATGATTGATTCCATGTGGGTGTTGTAGTTTTAATCAAATCAAGCCATGTAACTATCCTAATAGTGTTATCAGAATAGTTTAGGGTTTTAATATTAGGAGCACATGGTTGTTATGATTAATATCATGTGAAGTAAATGATGAGATGATATTATATTTGTTGAAGTTGGAATCTGATATATGACAAGACATGGTTCTTATGAATTTTGTGAGATAGAAGGAGTAGGGTTTTACATGAATAAATTTTGTGTGCTTAATTAATAGCTTGATAATCTTCTGTATGTATAATGCCATTAATCGCTTGAGTTTTTACACATGTTAATTGGTGAATTGTTATGATCTATTCATATGTGTAATGTTAAACAATGATGGATTTGAATGTTTGTTATACGCTACTCGCCGTTAATGATTGAATGATGATTCACTGAAATTATGTTAAGTGATGAAATTGTTTATGTGATAATGATGATTAATATGATTTATATGAGAAAAGTCTTATGTGAAAGATGAATAGAGTCCTTGTGAGTCAACGAGATGTAGCTGTGGGCCGCAAACCAAACCAAGTCACAATGTGATCAGATCATAAGACCATATTGGATGACACATTAGTTGATAGGCCCAATCGCGCAAATCAGTAGGGCCATGAAGCCTTTTGGGACGCACCCGAGTCAGTGGGCCGCCGACATAATTTAATCGCACATTTCTTTTGGGCCTGAACTTAGATGGGCCGCACATTACGTGTTGAATGCTATGAATGCTTACTTACTGTTACGACGTGTGATCTATGTATAAATGTGTGTTCGACACTTGTTTAAGATAAGTGAAAAGGGTGTGATTTATTACATAGGAACTTGATTATTATTGATGACCATATTGGAATCTTGGTGTAAATTTGTATGAGAACTGAATGCACGCTATGAAACTACTTGATAACTACTTGATGAGGATGGGCTACTATATTAACTAATGTGGCATGTGTTATATGAGTGCTTCTTGTACACAACATAAATGTGGAATACGTGATCTATGTACATGCGAACTAACTGTCTTTGGTAACCACGATAGGGTGTGAGTGATCAACTGTAAACACGTAGCTAATCTTACCGAGCAAACCGAAGGTGAGTTCACTACATTCGAGCATGCGTCCCAGTGGTTGGGGACAGTCAGTGGGTATCCCGTGGAGGGATAAGTCTTTCGGGTAAAAACGGGTATATTGGTTAATATTCTCACCTATCATTCTTGTAAGTCCCTTATAATGTTACCTGGAGGGTAACGGGTATTAGTTGGTAGCGCTACTTAGGTTTGGCACCCTCACACCGCTCCTAGAGAGGACGGATGTGAACTAATGACCCAGTCGGGCCCAGTACTGGATAGGAGTACGTGGGAAAGGGCAGTCATGTACTTCAGGAGCCGTCTTGTTCGGAATTGAGATATTAACAATATTACTTGCATATGTTAATGAACTGTTTTAAACACTTGGTAACAAACGATTTCATAACTGTGAACTCGCCAGCTTTGTCTGATACACTTGTTGCATGCTCGCAGGTCGATAGATTTCTTGGATGTGGAACATTGCTGTTTGGAGCGGTTTGAGTGGTCATGGGTCGTGCTGATTGGATACACTTGTTGGGATATTGGTTTTCATGTAATTGTTTTGAGAATATTTAAATTATGATTTTGATAACGCTTCCGCTGAACACATTGGTTTTTCATATAAACTCATGTTGGAATTTTTTAATTAAATAGAGAGAGTTTTATTTGGAAACTTGTATGGGTTCAATGTAATTAGTGGCTCATTATTGTTACGTCACACGTCTAGCAGGGGTTTTCTCTAGGTGGTATTTTGGGGGTGTGACACTTCTTAACCCTTGTTTAAAATAAACAACTTGGACTATGAACCTGGAAAAAAAAAGCATCATATTAGTAGCCTATTGAAGTGGTGACCATATGAAATTAAAGAATACCTCAACACCCATTTGGCAAGCCATTAATACTTCTCTAGCAATCAGCATTACGACCGATAAAGTAAAAGAAACCAACATTTAACTTAGAATACTATACATGACAGCACCTAAAGAATGATTACAATTCCTTAAACGTTTATTAAACTATCCATCCCAAACTTTTATGGTTAAATTTACATGTGGATGAGTACATTAGGAGCCAGTTCCAGCCAGTGGAACACCACTAAACTGAACCAAAACCATAGTATAATTTAATTACAGAAGTCATGGAGCTCGATAGTGGTTACTAAACAACACGCCATTTGCATCAATGATCTACAACTCGTTCTCAAGCTTTGCTATGCTTTTATGTTATTATCAGACAGTGTAATGTTCTTTCTCTCAAGTAAGATAACCTTAAGTTGCAGTGAAATTTTTGATCAAAATTGATTAAAAAAGAGACTCATGTACGTACATGTTGAGTTTTTAATCCCCTGCCCTCAATGTTACAATTGCCATCAATTTTGAAAGATGAGCTGTGATTATACCTCAAATATAATAAATATCTTCATTCTAAATGTCACAAACAAATTGAAACTTTGAAATCAAATCCCCCGTATACATACTTCAAAATTAGTAAACAATTTTTGTTTTATCGACCATACAAAACATCAAAGGTAAAAAAGCATATGAATAAAGTGGAATATATATATATATATACCTTCCTAATCTTTCGCAAGGCTTCAACCAGTGAATTTTGACATGCCTTTCTCAATTTCTGCACATAACAAAAAACAACTCTACTTTTTATCACCTGTGAATCTTTTTCTCTCTAATTCTTATCATTTATATAAAGTATTTTGTAGAATCATGATAGCACTTTTTACACAATGTTTCCAATCATCACTATATGAGCCATCTACCCAATAAATGGAGACATGCAGACCAAAAGTGCTTACCGAAATTGTCGCAGAAACACGATTCAAGTCTCTGAGGTTGTGGTTGTTCAAGATCACCTTCAACTCTCCCATTCCGTCTCTAGAATCGACCGATTAGAGTGACCGGTACCGCCGCCGGAACCCTAGAACCCACGGCCGTCAAGTTCCCATTCAGCGACAATCGACATCATTACCGTCGGTCGGAGACCATAGCCTGAGCCCCCATCACCGCTGCACCTCTCTCTATCTTCCTCTCCCTCCGGCGCTCTCTCTCTCTCTCTCTCTCTCTCTCTCTCTCTGTCCTTCTGTCGCGTCTCTCTTTCCACCGCCGAGCGGTGTTCTTGTATGCGAAACCCTAAAATACCCCTCAGTATACTGTTCATTCAGTTCCTTTATTAATATATAGGAGAATTATTATTATTATTATTATTATTATTATTATTATTATTATTATTATTATTATTATTATTATTATTATTATTATTATTATTATTATTCCATTGCATCATGACTTGTACCTCATGTTTGGAGACTTTTTCAAAATAAATATTTGATTTTTCACTTTCAACCTTAAAGTTTTTTCTTTTACATTTTAACCCATTTGAAATTTTTACTTTTAACTCAAACTTTTTCATCTTTTGTAATTTAACACAACACTTTATTATCTACAACTTTGGTCCCCCATACTTTTTATCTTTCGCAAGTTTTCCATTTTACATTTCGTTCTAATTTTTTTCGAGTTAATATATTCTAGCGTGCATGTGAGGTTCAACGTTTTTGCTCTATTTTTTCATATTTGACAGACCCGTCGCAACACGTGCATTTTTTCCCTTTTGAAAACTTCCCCGCAACGGGCGGGTCCTAGATCGACTAAGTTATTATTTTGTACGTTTTATGTTTCTGGTTAATTTCTTCGCATTAAGACACTGTAACGGGTGTGCGTGGTTCAATGATTTTAGTCTCCTTTTCGTTCAGTGTAATTTTTACCATTTTATCTATTTTATTTTTACGATGTTGAGAGTCGATGTCGTTGTGGCATTGGTGCTACTTGGCACGGTTTTACGAACGTTTTTAACCTATTAATTTTTTTACTAATACTTTGTTTCGGTTTACCCTTCCTTCACTTAAAAGCTATTTTTTACGTTCATATTTTATGTACGGGTATGTATAAATATGATTTGTTCTACATTCCGATGTAAACTTTTTTTATAGCCGAGTCAGGTCAAATATAATACGTTTTCGTTTCAAAAAACCATTTTTACGTGCATATTTTTATGTATGTTTTGGTATAAATTCAAGTTGTTCTACGTTTCGACGTAAACTTTTATGGGAAATGATTTACGTCAAATATAATATGTTTTCGTGTATGTTTCGTAAAGTTTTTTCTAACCGAGCGGAGTCAAATTATGGTTTCTTTTTCTCCCTTTTTCCGAAAGCTCTAGTTAATCCCTTTCGATTACTTGTGCATATTTTCCATCATACCTGTTACGTTTTCTATGTATGAGTTGGGTCAGATATAATACGTTATGATTGTTCGATACGAATTCCATTTACTTTACGTTTGATCCAATCACAATACTTATACAGGTTACAGTGAGTTCAACTGGATACGTCGAAATGTGTGTTTTCATATGGTTAATGTATCATATAACGTTTGGACTAATCCATTCAATGTTTATGTACCCGCGCCGCAACGCAGGCGGGTCTTAACCCTAGTTATACAAAAATTACATCTCTATTATATGTCTCTTTAATATGATCAAAGACATTTTTGTCTCTTATATCAAATAGAAAAGAGTAAGTTATACTTTGTGTCCTTTATGTGTTACACAAATTATGAAACTTGACCTTTAAAAAAATTACCGATTATGTCCAAAAACACCATGTTATTTAACTTTTTATGTCCTTTTAACCTAACTGAGTTATTTATCTTAATTAGGTTAAATCAAGGTAAGGATAATATTGTCCTTTCACATACCATAAAGGACACAATGTGTAATATACTCAGTTAGTTATCATTAAGCACATAAAGTGTAATTTACTCTTAAAAGCATTTTTATTTTTTAGTTAATATTAAAAGTAAAAAAATAAAAGTATAAATATTATATATATATATATATATGTTTTATATAAACACTTATAAAAATAAGTCATATTTGATTTATTAATATCTATTAATAATACACTTGAAATGAACGGTGTTGTAAGTTGTGCTGGCCATATTTGTTGTGCTGGATGTTTAGAGTCATGACACTTTTTTTTCTAGGGTTTTTAAACCTCACTCCACAATATTCTTTATTTAACATTGATATCTTTCTCTCTCCATCACCTTCTTTACCCAACACCTCTATTATCTCTCTCATATTTCACCGATGTCCGGCGATCTGAGGTGATTTCCGGCGACCTGAGGTGATGTCCGGCCATCTGAGGTGGTGTCGATGAGTACAAATATGTCATCGCTCCATCTTTCCGTTCCAAACGGCGGCATCTTTAGTGCCGACGACGGTGGACGGTGCCGATGACGGCATCTTCGGTTTCAACCTTGGTTGTTGATTGTTGCGACGGTGACCGATTGCATGTGGTTACTTCTAAATTTTTGTCATTGGTTATTTCTTGGCTGTGATAGTTGAAAACATTTTCCGACAATTGATGAGGTTGGCGTGGCAAGGATGGTGGAGGGTAGGTTTTGACCTGCAACCCATCTTGCAGCCATGGTTTTGGAAACTTTGAGCCAAACCCCGGTTTTAAGATCCACGATGGTTTTGATTTTTGTTGTTGGTTTTTATATTTGGTCGATGATGATAGATATTAATTTATCTGAGACATCTATGAGTCCTGTCCTGATTTTGGTTGACATTGTTGTTAAGATTCGTGAATTTCGTAAAACCGAAATCGGGTCGGGTTGGAGGTGGGTCGGACTGAAAAGAGTTTTAGCCGGAAAAAATGGTGGGGTGTTGTTGGCTGGGTTTGTTTCTTTCTTTATATCCGTAGAAGATGTTTGGCTTTTATTCTTTTTCTTTATATTTGTAGAAGATATTTGGCTGTTATTTAAGTTCTTTTCACAAAAATAACTCCTTATATCTGTACAAGGAGGAATATTTGTAATTTTTCCAAATATTCTTAGGCTTTTCTTCATCGAGGTCTGGGCAGAGGCATTTGAGCAGGGTTTGTAAAAGGGTGATTGATTCCTTTTTAGTTGGTATGCGGAGGAACCTATTTGGAAAGGGGATCTTGATTTAGTTGTAGTGGAAGGAAAAGGTTGAGATTGAGAATTCATGGAACTTCACAATAGGAAGACTACACCTTTCTTATTAGTCATTTGTTATTTGTTATTTTCCATCCATGTACATAAAAAAACAGATTAATAATTGTCGTTTAAAAAAAAGTTTAGTTTAATATATAATTTTATTAGAATTTTGATATACAGGAGGAAATAAAATTCATGTCTTTTTTACCCAAAGATTCTTGAAAAACTTTTCTTAAAAGTCAAGAATTAAAAGAATGGAATGTTGAACAGATCAATAAAACACAAACATGTGAATTGCAAAGATGCAATGACTATGATACAACTCCGAATCCATTGCTGGGTAAAAAAAAATTCGGGTTGTGAGTTTTAATGTGATGATTCGATATAGCGTGATGTTTCGGTTTAGCGCCACAACGCGAGCGGTGTATAAAACTAATTTTAGTTAATTGTTTGAAATAAATTACTAAATTTTAAATGATTAATTATTTTTACTATTAAACCTAATCAAATAATTATTTGATTATTCATAGGAATTTGAGTCATATATTATAAATATTTTTGTAAACTAAATACGAATTAGATTTTATAAGTGTTTATATATGAAATAATAACTAAACTTTTAGTTTTTACTTTTAATATTAACTAATTTATAGGAATTTGAGCCATGTTTTATAAATATGTTTATAAACCGAATACGACTTAGTTTTTATAAGCGATTATATAAAGCAATATATGTATATATATAGGATAAAGATCCGTTAGGAACCACCCTTTATTGCGAGAACCGTGAGAACCAGTGTGAACACATGGCAAAATTGTAAATATATTGAATTCTATCAAAAAACACACGGTGTCATAATTGTAAATATATGGCCTGTAACATAAACACGCGTGTCCCTTGTTTTAGGGTTTCTTTATCACATTTGTTCCCAATCCACAATCTGCATCATCATCATCTACACTTTGATTGAGGTTCACAGCTGTTCACGGCAGCTTACCGGCGGCACACATGAGTTTACGGTGGTTCTCGCGACATTAGACAACAGTGTATCCCACAAATTTCATTCCACAAATTTCATTGTTGGGGCATTCGGGATTATTGCTACATATGGCGTCCTCTGATTCATCCCGTGTTGAAGTATCTCGTGTTGAATCTACCACATCTGATGATTCTAACCCACCAATCTCTGAATATCATCCTCATACATCTGATACTACCTATCTTGGTGGTCCATCTGCTGCCAAACCCGTATATGCTGTCAATCCAATTGAAAGTTGCAAAATTGTGTACACAACAGTTGATAGTCGGCATTCCCTTCATGGATTTGAAATACCTACTCTTGATTCCATGTCAATACCAACTAATGTTACGGTATCATCTGGGAATGCATCCGGGAATGTCAATATATCTGACCAATCGTTGTCGATTTACACTACTTCGACTGGTACAACACCCACAAATACAGAACAACCTCAATTGCAGTTCATTCGGTTTGAGAATAAAGGTATCCCATGTCTATTTTGTGTAATTTATATATTATTCAATGTTATACATGTTTAAAATATGTTCACATTCATATTATGTTGTCACTAATTAATAATCAACAATATATGCACATGTGCATTGTGTTAACTGAACCATATTATAAATTATGATACATTACAAATATATGCACATGTGCATGATGATGACAATTAATTTGTTATATTGTATATTAAATTACATTGCACATGTAATTTGTTAAATTTTCTTATTAAATTCACAGGAACGGTTACGGCTGTTATACATTTTACACCCAATTGCACCCCATATTGGATACCTGAAGTTGATGTTGAATACGTACCTGAAGTTGCAGTCCATTCGATTTGTGACTAAAGGTATTATGTTGACTGCAATTGATGTATATACTTTGTAAATGATATTATATTAAATGATATGCACATGTGCATTATATTTATTGTAAATGATGTTGTATTAAATTATATGCACATGTGAATTATGTTGATTGTAAATGATATTGTATTAAATTATATCCAAATGTGCATTATGTTGAAAATTAGACTATGTCGTTGATGTATGGATTCTGAACAAGTGCCTTATAGATGATTATCCAATTATGTACAGGATGGCAGCAAACAAAGGGGCTTGGGTGGCGGACAACTACAAAAAATAGGGGAGGTGACTGTGTGGGATTGGCAATAGAAGAACAATCCAATAACCGGGGAGGCATTGGTGGAGTTTATGTAGCTTTTGGCGTTGCTGGGGAGGCATTGGTGGAGTTTATGTAGCTTTTGGTGTTGCTGAGAGACACCAGAATGAAGACGGTCAATATGGGTTGGGTTGGCACTCGGAAAAATAAGTCGACTTTCAATGTTAAACCCGTTAGATAGGATTTGTGTGTCACAAGCGGGGGCCCGTCGAGTGGCTTTGTAATACCTAGAACGTTTGGGCTACACCTAAAGCCAATATGTTAGCATGGAAAGGCGTTGAAGGCAGGTTACCGACAAAGACATAGCTGTAAAAAAGGGGGATTTATATCAGCAACACATTGTGCCCGGTTTGCAGATACGAGCAATAAACTGTTGAACACATCCTCATTCCGTGTTTGATGTCGGAAACGCTATGGTGGATGGTCAGAGCATGGCTGGGAGTAAAAAATTTACATTCTTACTCAACAGTGGCATATATTAACTCTTTTTTCCTAGAAGCTGGATATTTCTAAGAAAAAGAAAAAGGCAGTCAACTGCATAGTGATGGTTACATTATGGATCATATGGTCGAGCAAAAATGAGAAGGTATTCAAAGTCGTGCAGTGTTCAAATGCTAGAAGACTGGAATAAGTCAATGAGTGTACTCTGTTGTGGATGAAAGTCATAGCCAAAATGGAGAATTTAGTGATTGAATAGTGGTACACCAGTGTTGTGAATGTAATAGAAAAATAGGAGTTTATATGTTTACTGTAAGTGTACTTCTCTAGTTCATGTCTAAAGTTATGCTTTGAATATATGGCATCTTTATGTTCAAAAAAATGTCGTTATATATAAATTGATAATGCTCGTGTGCATTATGTTGATAATTACATTATGCACACATGCATTATATTGACAATTACATTATGTATACATTTGAAAAAATATAGGATGATAAGGATGATGCAGACGAGAGAAAAAATCAAAAACTGTTCTAGAGACATACGAGAGACGTACGTCTATTTATCGGTTAATGTGATTCATACATTATACTACATACAATGAAACCCCAATTTGCCAACCTCAAAGACTTTTATTTTGATTACGTTAGTTATAGTTGATAACGAGCTACAATTGTTCTTAGATGTTCAACCAGACGTCGTAAATTGACCAAACCCAAATTTATGATTCTTGAATTAACTATTTATGACGATAAACAAATTCCAATCAGTATTCACTTTGATTCTGTATTTTTAGTTGTCATGATGTGGATTATCAAATTTACATTTTGATTATGCTTTTTAGTTGTTTTCATGTGCTTTACCAAACTTAATGTATTGACAGAAAGATGCACATGTGCATACATGTTTTTCTGTTTAACTTAACATGGTTATTTTATACGGAATAAAAATATGCACACGCGCAATATACATGTTCTAATAATGCTCATGTGAACCCATACATATTTTTTAACAACATACCAGCACGCTTTGATGCGTATATACATTGCTTTAATATACATAATACATCCTTTGATATACATAATACATCGACATATGATTACTAATTTTGAATAATGCACATGTGCATCCATACATAATTTATCCTATACAACTACTGTCAACCAAATATACCCACACCACATCAGTTAGCCACTTACTACTGCCCAAACAAAAAAAAAAGAAAAAAAAGAAAAAAACGAACACTACGTGTTTCATGTCCTTGAATCATCCACATATAACATCCATAACATCATATTGTCTGTTCCTTTTTCCAGTTGTTGAGCACGCCCCATCATTCCTATTGCTTCAACGCCTCTTCGTCTAACATCTGCTTAACTCTTTCATCTGTTAGTCCATGTACTTTTTTCCATCGATGATCTACAATGAGCATGTGTATCAACATTAATTTATGATCAACATATAAGTTATGCACACAAGCATCATTATATACATGTGAATAAACATTAAATACCTTAATAACCTATGTTGACAAACTATGCACATGTGCATATTAACATATTATGTCAATCTATGCACATGTGCATAACTATATATCACACAATTATACCTTATTAACATATTCTAAGATGAACTACACGTTCTCATAACTGTATAACACACCAAAAAACACCTAAATAAAACTAAATACCGATTACAGATCATTGATGCATAGGTGAGACTCCTATTCAAAGTCATATACATCAACATTATCTACCTTGTTAAACTATTATTGCAAACTATGCACACGTGCATATTAACCTATTATAACAATTTATGCACATGTGCATAACTATATAGATCACAAATTTAGTTTATTATCCTGTTATCTGTCAATCTATGCACATGTGCATAACTGTGTATCACACAATTATACCTAATCAACATGTTCTGTGTAAGCCTGTTCTGTCAGAAAATATGCACATGTACATATCTATATAGATCACGACATTACCTTATTATCCTATTCCGTGTAAGCATATTCTATCAAAATATGCACATGTGCATTAACATGACATAACTTATCAACAGTTATAATTCAGTAAAAAAACCCTAACACTTACTAAATCAAATTTCATGTTGCCCATCATATCTAGCATTATTCACATAACATTATTCAGCAAGAAAAACTATATGAACAAACACATAACTACCTCATTACATATAGTTCTATCACAACATTCGCCCCTGTTCACTCAAAAATCATATATATATAACACAATTTTCAATAATGCAGATATGAAACAGATATGAAATGGCTGCTTAAGTGTCATAATCACATAATAACATATCTGAATCGATGATTAAGAGTTGTATTGTCATATACGACTACAAAACAAAATGTATGAACTTACAAATTCACAGAACGGTGCAACAGAGAATCGTGATTCCGTTAGACGACATATGTTCTTCAAATTATCCTTATTTGTACAACAAACCTTGATGATTATGATCGTTTTGCCCTAATTTCGAATCGAAAACGAATGTGCCATCGATGATTATGTTCATATTGCACTAATATCGAACATATGACGAATTTTGATGACGAATTGCTGATATTGTGGAGTGACGAACTTGATTTTTTATGAATCGCTATAATGAATTGCAGATTGATGATGCTTGGGGGATTGTCGGACATGAATACTTGATAGATTGTGATTTTTTTTTTTTTTTGAAGTCCAGTAGTATAGGATGCAGGGAGAGGAGTGACTAATTTACAAGTTGTATATATTTGCAAAATTGCCCCCTGTTCACATTGGTTCTCGCGGTTCTCGCAATAAGGGTGGTTCTCGCATGAACCCTACCCTATATATATATATACATATATGAATTAATAAAAAATAATTAAACGATATATATATATATATATATATATATATCAAACTTAGAGGAATTTGAGCCCTATAAATTATATATATATATATATAAAGTTTAATTGTTTTTTTATTAATTCATATATGTATATATATAGTGTTTTATATAAACGCTTATAAAAACTAAGTCGTACTCGGTTTATAAAAATATTTCTATAATATGACTCAAATTCCTATAAATTAGTTAATATTATAAATAAAAAACTAAAAGTTTAATTATTTATTATTATTTCACATATAAACACTCATATTCGGTTTATATGAATATTTATAAAATGTGAGTCAAATTCCTATAAATAATTAAGTGATTAGGTTTAATAGTAAAAATAATTAATTCAATTAATTATTTTTAATCTAGGAATTTATTTTAAACAATTAACTAAAATAAATCGAATACGACTTAGTTGTTAAAGTGTTTATATAAAACACACACACACACATATATATATATATATAATTAAACTTGTAGTTTTTACTGTTTGTATTAACTAAAAGACAACAATGTTTTTAAGAGTAAATTACGTTTTGTGACCTTAATGATAACTAACTAAGTATATTACATTTTGTGTACTTTATGGTATGTGAAAAGACAATATTGTCCTTATCTTGATTTAACCCAACGAAGATAATTAACTCAGTTAGGTTAAATGGACATAAAATGTTACATAACATAGTGATTTTGGTCATAATGTGTAATTATTTTTTGAGTAAACTGCCATTTTGGTCCCTAAGGTTTGGTCACTTTTGCCACTTTAGTCCAAATTTGAAACCTTTTGCATCTAGGTCCCTGTGGTTTCATTTTTATTGCCATTTTGGTCCAAAAATGAAATCAGGTCATGTTTCTCAAATTAAATCATGATATTTTGTCCTTTTCCTCAGGGGCAAAATGGTCATTTTTTATTTTATTTAAAGCTTGTATTAAAACAATAATGATTGTCGGTCCAACCACACCCTCACTTCTTCTTCTACCCCCACTCCTCTATATCTCAGATGAAAACCTGCAAACATATAATCGAGGAACGTTCTCGCAACAACAAGTACAAGATCTTCTCATTTTTACTCAACCAATAGGCCCGGACAGTACTCTCTCTGCAAGCCCGACCCTATTCTTCCAAACCATTTATTATATCTATTCAAAATCAGAACCAAAACCAAAACCAAAACCCACAAACAAAAACACCAAATGATGAATCAGGGAAGGGGTTTACGTTTACCCCATACGTAAGCCGCTTGTATATCGGAGCAAGAATATTGAACGTTGTACATGAAACACAAGTGGGGTCAACAACAGCGAAATTGTTACAGATTTTGGATGGGCTTCTTTTGCTCATTCCTCTGTTCTTCCGCCCATGATTCCTGTTGTTCAACAAAAAATATTCAAAAATTGAATGGAAGGGTGAATTTGAGAGAGGAATGGGGTACCTTGAAGGTATAAATACATGATGGAAATGGCTAAAGAGTGGAGAAAAAGAATCAAATTGTGTGGGGGCATCCTGGGTTTATACCATTATCGGAGACAAATGAAGGAGATATACATCTAGGGACTATATATCAACAAATGAAATGGAATGTAATTCGATTTGTAGGATGTGTGGTTTTCATCTGAGATACAGAGGAGTGGGGTAGAAAAAGGAGGTAGAAGAAGAAGAAGAAGAAGTGGGGATGTAGTGGGACCCACCAAAGATTATTGCTTTAATAAAAGCTTTGAATAAAATAAAAAATAAATGACCATTTTGCCCCTGAGGAAAAGGACAAAATACCAGGATTTAATTTGAGAAATATAACTTGATTTCATTTTTGGACCAAAATGACAATAAAAGCCAAACCACAGGGACCCAGATACAAAAGTTTTCAAATTTGGACTAAAGTGGCAAAAGTGACTAAACCTCAGAGACCAAAATGATAGTTTACTCTTATTTTTTTAAAGGTCATGTTTCATAATTTGTGTAATACATAAAGGACTCAAAGTGCAATTTAATCAATACAAAATGTTTGTTATGGCATTATTATTATTATTATTATTATTATTATTATTATTATTATTATTATTATTATTATTATTATTATAAACAACTTAGTCCCTGAGATCCAGTAGCCATTTACCATTTGTTATACTAGTTCAATGAATTGAATATTACTTTTTTTAACGACAAATTTGGTTCACTGATGGACCACTAGAGTATCATCGGGCCACCCAATCATATCCATCTCCAATAGGCTATAATTCCTATAGACCTACTCAGGAAGAAACCCAACAAATATTAGAAAAAAACCCCTTGTAAGAATTGAACCGGTCCTTAAGCCTTATCCTACTAGGCTATAATGCCATAGACAACTTGAATATTTACTATTATTTGTTGTCACTAGCTTGATTCTCACTTATACACTTTTTTGGGATATTGGATTTAAATAAATTAACTTTTATCGGTTGGTGGATAGCACTCCCAACTTTTGATTTGTACAACACCACTCTCAACTTTCAACTTATTGGCATATAGCACTTGAAAACTAACCAAACACTAACTCAATTTGCTGACATCAGCTGCCACATCACCAAATTAGTGCCACATCAGCTGTCATGTCATCAAAAAGCAGCGTTAACCATGTCACACCCGGTCATAGCGGAAGCGCGCGGTGTGAACTTGATTAGTTTTCATCGCATACGATGTAAGTAAACAAACTATAAGAATAAAATATGCACGATGTTCATCCATTCCAAGATATGCAAGGTTTACAAGTCACAAGTTTGTTCTCAAACGACATTACACGTTATACTATTTTCAAAGACTTGTACCAAAACTATATAGTTTTAATAGATCGAGGTTTTGCATTCCATCTTTCACACAAGGGCGAGAGATGTGAACATAATCCTCTATAAGGATGACATCGCTTTCTTGACATGCTCGTTCTTGTTTTATGAAGGGCAAGGTTCCACTAGTTGCCTGAAATAGGGGTGTGCAAAAAACCGAAATAACCGAATCATAACCGAATTACCAACAAAACCGAACCGAAAAAACCAAACCAAATAAAAAACCGGTGGGTCGGTTAATGGTTTTTCGAAAACCAAAAGTAGGGGGTCGGTTATGGTTATCAGTGTTTACATACCCACCATAACCGAACCGAACCGACACGTAGTAAAACTTTGTTGGATTTTTTAAAAACACTTGATGTTTTTGGTTCCGTTTTTAGTAGTTATTGGATATTTCATATCATTTTGGTTGAAATGCTTATATGAATTTGTGGAATATACCATATGTTTGAATAGTTGGTAATAATCTGTATTTATATTATATATTATATGTATATTTACACTATGTAATATGCTAATATATAGAAATATATAATAACAATTTAGTTCATGTTGAAAAAATTGAGCTATTTTTAGCTAGGCCTAAATTAGCGGTTAACCACCAATAACCGACCCACTATAACCTTGAAAACCGATTAACCATAACCACCATAACCGATCGGCTATGGTTATGATTATCCATTAATCGACATTGCGGTTATGGCTATGGTTTTGGCTAATAACCGACCCACGCACACCCCTAGCCTGAAATACATGTAAGTTTGAAAAGTCAACATAAAGTTGGTGAATTCATGTGTTTGTTTGCTTTATATCAAATGAATCTCAAAACCATTTGAAAACCTTGTATTGAAAACCGGTATGTGAAAGCATCTATGAAACTCAAGGATCATTAATGTTTTGCAAGGACATTAATATGTGTGTCACATAAGTAAGCAACCAAACCTTTTACACCACAGTCATTTCGATTAATGGTTACTCTTGTTCATTTTCTACTTATGTGCACATGATCTAAAGTAATTTCATTCCATAGCTAACACACCATTACTGTAACATGTATTTCCCCTCGATTGTTTAACAATAAAACATTGAAAGGTTTGAAAGGAGGGACATGAACTCACAGCTTTGTGTTCCGTAGAGTCGTACTAATGTAACGAGAGCATCCGTGTAAGTGTGTAACCTACAAGTGTGCTAATTCTATTAGACACTTAGGTCTTTTTGGACCTCGTACAAGTTGTTCATCTTGAATTCTCGGTACGTATTTATTTGTTATAGAGTTAATTACACAAATGGGTCCTTTGATTTATACTTAATTTCACCTTTGGGTACTAACTTTATTTTTTAACAGGCTTAGGTTCTATGGTTTCAATTTTGTAACATCTTTGGGTACAAACACCAAAATTAGTTAATTAATGACTAAAATACCCTTGCATTTTTTTAAGTTTATCAATGTAACATATTTGGGTACTAACACCTAATTTTATTTAAGTTTAAATCAATTTTACAAAATCTATTTATTTTTTTTATTTTCATTTTTTTATTACATCTCTTAGTTAACATAAACTCTACTTATTTTTTTTATTTTCATATCTTTATTAAATTTCTTATTTAACATATAATCTACTTGTTACACCGGTATTTTTCTTAAATAGATTTTTCAAATAAAATCTACTAGCTATATAGTTTTATGTAAATTAAATTTCTTACTAGTTTTAAATAATGTAACCTTATTCGTTTTCAATTTTGGATATATATGATTGATAATAATAATAATAATAATAATAATAATAATAATAATAATAATAATAAATATCTTTCATGTAAAAAAAATTAAGCCATTTTTAAACTTTTTTAGTTTTATCTAAAATACCTAGCTATATAGTTTTATCTAAAATACCTAGCTACATAACTTTATGTAAATTAAATATCTTTCTAAAATAGTAAATTGTAAATGAAAAAAAAAACGAGTTAAAAAAAGGCTTAAATTTTTTTACATGAAGGATATTTATTATTGTCAATCATTTCAATCCAAAATTGAAAACGAGTAAGGTTTACATTATTTAAAACGAGTAAGAAATTTAATTTACATAAAACTATATAGCTAGTAGATTTTATTTAAAAAAATATATTTAAAAAAATATTGTTGTAACAAATAGATTTTATGTTAAATAAGAAATTTAATAAAAATATGAAAATAAAAAAATAAATAGAGTTTATGTTAATTAAGAGATATAATAAAAAGATGAAAATAAAAAAATAAATAGATTTTGTAAAATTGATTTAAACTTAAATAAAATTAGGTGTTAGTACCCAAATATGTTACATTGATAAACTTAAAAAAATGCAAGGGTATTTTAGTCATTAGTTAACTAATTTTGGTGTTAGTACCCAAAGGTGTTACAAAATTGAAACCATAGAACCTAAACGTGTTAAAAAATAAAGTTAGTACCCAAAGGCGAAATTAGGTATAAACCACAGGACCCATTTGTGTAATTAACTCTTTGTTATATTAGAACAACTTTAATATTACTATTGTGTTGGTAGTTTGTCTATTCAGTTGTCATTCATATATATATATATATATATATATATATATATATATATATATATATATATATATATATATATATATATATATATGTAGGGGATGGTTCAAATGAAAACCACTTGTATCGCGAAAACTCGAAAACTAACTAAAAAAGCCTAAAAAAACACACAAATTTTTTTTTATTAAAATCGCTAGTTTTTTTATAAAAAAAAAACTTTTTTCCAAAAAAAAAAAAAAATTGTAGTGCACATGTGAATTATTACACATGTGCACTACAATTTTTTTTTAAATTTTTTATATAATTTAAATAGCGAAAATTGGTATGCAAAAAAAAAATAATAAAAAATTTTGGTATGATTTTTAGGCTTTTTTAGTTAGTTTTCGAGTTTTCGCGATAACTAGTGGTTTTCATTTGAACCTTCCCCTATATATATATATATATATATATATATATATATATATATATATATATATATATATATATATATAGGGAGGGGCTCATGCGAGAACCACCCTTATTGTGAGAACCTTGAGAACCAATGTGAACACAACCTAAAATAGCTAAAAAAACCTAAAAAAAAACTAAAAAAACCTAACCCCCACCCCCCCCCCCCAAAAAAAAAAAAAACCTAACCCCCCCCCCCCAAAACCTAAACCCCCCCTAGCTAAATGCTAAAAAAACCTAAAAAAAACCTAACACCATCCCCCCCAAGCTAAAATGCTAAAAACTAAACCCCCAAAAATCCTAAAAAAATCTAAAAAAATCAAAAAAAAATCTAAATTTTTTTTTTGAAATTTTTAATATTTTTATGTTAAAATCGCTACTTTTAGAAGCCAAAAAAAAAATTTTAAAAAAAAATTAAAAAAAAATATTTTTTTTTGGCTTCGAAAAGTAGCGATTTTTTTATAACAAATATTAAAAAATTCAAAAAAAAAATTTTTGTGTGATTTTTAGCTATTTTTAGACATTTTTGGTGTGTTCACATTGGTTCTCGCGGTTCTCACAATAAGAGGTGGTTCTCGCATGATCTTCTCCCTATATATATATATATATATATACACATATATACTGTCATATCTTTTATCGTGTATGAACGGGTCTCGCCCTTCATATGTCCCCATGCCTTGCACGCGTGTCATTGGGTATAGCCCACGTCATTGGGCCTAACCATGTCTTTATGTGATTGGGCCTAGCCTATACCAATTGTACAAGTCCATATATTTATATTCTTGATTTTTTTCTAAGTATGAGATGATTAAGTATACTCATTATTATACTTATAAGCTTGTATATTTATAGTTAGCATGTTTTATACATTTAACTTTTTCGGTTTTGTTATCGGTGAAAATATATTGTTATGTGCCTAAAAATTATAATATTTTAGACTTGTAGTTGTAGTTGCTTAATATATATATTCTCGCGTCAAAATCGCCAAAGGGTCATCGTACTGCCGTAGTAGTTCCTCGTGGCGGCGATATGACCGTTCGTCGTCGGTGAACGATATATATTCCTTTTCTTATCGGATATTTATATGTCTTATTTGTTGGTTTGAAATATATATTATTTCTTGGGAATATATATATATATATATATATATATACATATATATATATATATTTATAAGTTCGTCCGTTGCACGAATTATTCGTTCGTCCGATTATTCCTTTAGCGATATTATATAAACAAGTTTATGTATATCGCATTGTCTTTGCATTTGCTTTGTATTTTTGGAATATTAGTGTACATGTATATGTATTATTTTACTTTATTCGTCACAAGTATTTTCATGATATATATTTTGTGTTCCTTGTAGTTAGATATCATCCTATATACTAAATACCTACACACATTACACATGTATTATACACCCAAGTTAAAAGTTTTGTTTGTTTAGATGACTAGTCTCGAATGACTCGTGTTATAGATCGAATGTTAGATGCGAACAATACAGGTGGTCCTCCTGTATGATAGAGTGTTATAGTAACCACCTCGGTTAATGTTCTACTAGATGGAAACTTGAACAACTTAAAATTTTCTGAATGGATAGTGATCATTAGCTTGACCGGCAGAGTCCACCAGGATTCCCATGCACTATAAGTTGTTATTACGTCGGCCCCCGTAATAAAAAAATTTCCTTGCATGGTCACCCTAGCGTTCTCTCGTCTAAAGCAGATGATCAGTCAGAGAGGGGACACTGTTGTCTTCATACCTTCAACATAGAGCCAACCTTCATGATGGTCCACGTGCCAGCGTCCGTTATCATTACTTGCAGAATAGTATGACGTTGGATGAAATAGAAGTAAAGAGAATTCGTAACAATAGTAACTAGAGGGGCACCTTCAAGATGAGTACTTTATCTTCCTTGTCTGGACAAGAGTGTCGCCAATCACGAATAGTATGAGCCACAGGGACCTCCTCCCACTAGTAGAGTTATTGTACAAGGCTACCACCTCTGCCTTGGCGTCCCTACCGAAGTTAGGCATTTCCACATTCAAGGGAAAACAACCATCTTCTATGGCATCAAGTTTAAGGTCTCACTTAGTAACCACATCCGTCATAAGCTCCGCAATAGACGCGAGGTCTATATTTTCATCATGCGAGTCAAGAGTAGTAATACAATTTGAAGTCGAAGGTATTTTCGGTTTTGGCAAAATATTCCGTACAACATATATATAAATACATTATATATATAATCACATAAAATCCCAGCTAACCAAGATTTCCATTTTATAACGTAATGTGTCCATGACACTTAGTCTGATAATGTAATGTGCCTATTTCTCATAGACTTCACCCATGAAAATGTCCTTGCTTGTTGTTTTGAAATACATTTTGTGTAGTGGACCTTGTGTTAGTGTATGCGTTGAAAACTCTTTGTTTTTATAAATCGTTTTCATGAGAGGATCCTAGTGATTGTAGACTAGACTCGAGAAGGAATCCTAGTTCACTACAATTGAAGCTCTGGTACCAGTCTGTCACACCCGGTTGTAGCGGAAGTGCGCGGTGTGAACTTGATTAGTTTTCATTGCATACGATGTAAGTAAACAAACTATATGAATAAAATATGCACGATATGTGCATCCATTCCCAGATATGAAAATTTTACAAGTCACAAGTTTGTTCTCAAGCGACATTACACGTTATACTATTTTCAAAGACTTGTACCAAAAATATATAGTTTTAATAGATCGAGGTTTTGCATTCCATCTTTTGCACAAGGGCGGGAGATATGAACCAAATCCTCCATAAGGATGACATCGCTTTCTTGACATGCTCGTTCTTGTTTCATGAAGTGCAAGGTTCCACTAGTTGCCTGAAATACATGTAAGTTTGAAAAGTCAACATAAAGTTGGTGAATTCATGTGTTTATTTGCTTTGTATCAAATGAATCTCAAAAACATTTGAAAACCTTGTATTGAAAACCGGTATGTGAAAGTGTCTATGAAACTCAAGGATCATTAATGTTTTGCAAGGATATTAATATGTGTGCCACATAAGTAAGCAACCAAACCTAGACGATGTTACTCGGACTCTTCCGATCCGGGACCACAAAAGCACCCCTAAAAGGTTAACAAACCGGGAGTGGAGCTCGCCTGAAATTCAATAGATCTACACCTTTTGCACCATGGTCATTTCAATTAATGGTTACTCTTGTTCATTTTCTACTTATGTGCACATGATCTAAAGTAATTTCATTCCATAGCTAACATACCATTATTGTAACATGTATTTCCCCTCGATTGTTTAACAATAAAACATTGAATGGTTTGAAAGGATGGATATGAACTCACAGTTTTGCATTCCGTAGAGTCATACTAATGTAATGAGTGTCTGTGTAAGTGTGTAACCTACAAGTGTGCTAATTCTATTAGACACTTTGGTCTTGTTGGACCTCATACAAGTTATTCATCTTGAATTCTCGATATGTATTTATTTGTTATATTCGAACAACTTTAATGTTATTATTATGTTGGTAGTTTGTTTATTCAGTTGTCATTCATATATATATTTCACAAATATATATATATATATATATATATATATATATATATATATATATATATATATATATATTGTCATGTCTTTTATCGTGTATGAACGGGTCTCGCCCTTCATATGTCCTCGTGCCTTGCACGCGTGACATCGGGCCTAGCCCATGTCATTGGGCCTAGCACATGTCTTTGTGTCATTGGGCCTAGCACATGCCTTTATATCATTGGGCCTAGCCCATGCCTTTATGTGATTGGGCCTAGCCCATACCAATTGTACAATTCCATATATTTATATTCTTGGAATTTTTCTAAGTATGAGATGATTAAGTATACTCATTAGTATACTTATAAGCTTGTATATTTATACTTAGCACGTTTTATACATTTAACTTTCTGGTTTTGTTATTGGTGAAAATATATTGTTATGTGCCAAAAAATTATATTATTTTAGACTTGTCGTCGTATGTTGGGATTGAACCCTACCAAAGGAACATATAATTAAAACCAAAATTGGATCAGAGCAGTGGATCCAGAATAAGCAGATGTTATGTATACAAGTCTCTCCCCTTGAAAGTGGTTTCAACATCTGCTGACCTCCTATCCACTGATCATACAAACTGCTGACCTACAACTGCTGATCAAGTCAAAGACTGATGAACAACTAAAGCCCTGCTGCCCAATCTACTGCCTTGAGTCAAGCACTGCTGATCATGACAAGTACTGCTGGGTTCACAACAGTGGAAGGATGCAGCAGTAGTTTTGTTTACTTTATGTAATGAATTGTAATATCAGTAGTTAGCACAGCAGAGGTTGTATAGATCAGAGGTTAGAGTTTGTTAGGAGGTTAGATGTCATTTTCATGGTGACATCAGCTTAGATGCTTCAGTGGTTTGCTCGTGCCTATAAATAGAACAGTGCTCTGTATTGTTCTATTAGCTCCTTCACCATCTTCTTCCTGCACGAACAAATACCATGAGCTTAGGCTGAGGGGGAGTTTGTTGCATACTTGCAAAATTGTAATCGTTGTTGAAATAAATTCAATCATTTGGTTCAATGTTAAACTTCTATGTTAAAAGCAATTCTCCTGTTTGATTGTGAAAAGTTTGATTCCATCGTAATTCTGCTGCACAACTCATTCATCTTCATCTTAATTCAAACGTAAAACACAATCAAAACCAAACTCAGATCCTAACAATTGGTATCAGAGCTTGGACAGTCAAATTTGATTTAACAATCATTTTGACATAAATAGTTCAGCTCGAAATCGTTGATACTGATAGTTTGTTCGTTTTGTTGAAAAACAGAGCAAGGTTTAATCACCATTAAAGTTGATTAATCAGTGCCTGTAAAACAACCAGGATGACGTCACAATCGCAAGACGATAAGAATAACATTGGCTCTCTTTTCAAACCACCTATGCTTAAACGTAATGAATACAACATCTGGGAGAGAAGGATGGGTCACATCCTTGCTCAACAGAATACTGGATGTTGGAGGTCTGTTGTTTTTGGTCCCCATGTTCCTATGGTGCCAAGTGCTGAGGATGTAAAGAAGTTCGTACCTAAACCAACTGAAAACTATACTGAAACTGACTTTCAAAAGTTCGAACTCGATGCCAAAGCATTTAGCATCATAGCATCTGCATTACCAAATGAAATCTATGCTGGGCTGTTACATTGTAACAGTGCCAAAGAGTTATGGGATGCATTGAAGGAACAATTTGGGGGGACGGAAGAGGTTATTGAAAACAACAGGGAAATTCTGAATCAGCATTATGAAACATTTTGTCACATCAAGGGTGAATCATTAACCCAACAGTTTGAACGTTTTAGCTGTCTCATTAGTGAACTAAGGCTTGTTAAAGTTACATTTCCAAATGCAACTCAAAATAGCAGGTTTCTTAGATCACTACCTGAAAAATGGGACACAATTGCTTTTGTCACTAGAAATTCAGCTGAGTTCAAAGATTTGACCCTGACCCAACTCCATGGTAGACTCCTAACCTATGAAAGGGAGTTAAACCAGAAAAGGAAGTTGCAAGAGTCTGGTAAAGTTGCTGATGATTATTCATTTGGCAGCACAGCTCTTTTTGGTCAGGAAGAATCTGGTAGCAATAGTAAGGATCAAAGTTATGATCATTTTATTAACATAACTGCTGGTGGAAATTTTAACAACTCTGATTCTCACTCTGCAAATTATGCTTTCACTGCAAACTGTGAAAACCAGATGTCAGATAACTTGTGCTTTGAACTCAATGATTTGCAACATTTTGATCCCACTGACTTAGAAGAGATGGACATTTTGCATCAATTGGCTTTGCTTAGTGTTAGAACAAGCAAATTCTACAAAAGAACAGGGAGAAAATTCCCAGGGCTTCATGGGAATTTAAAGGTGGGGTTGGATAAGTCAAAAATTAAGTGCTACAAGTGTAATAGGCTAGGTTATTTTGCTAGGGAATGCAGGAGTCAAACCACTAGCCCATTAATTACTCATCCCAGCTCAAACCCTAGACCACAACAACAAAGCACTGTGCACTATACCCAATATACCCCTGTAGTACATGTTAACACTGCTCACTATGCTACAACCCCTGTGCCTGTGCATTATGTTCAAACCACTGTTCCACAAATTCAGTATGTTCAGGCCCCTGTTCCTCAGGCACAAGTTCAACCTGTTGCACCTCAACAAGCTGCTCCAACAGTGGTACAACCAGATCAGCAAAGCTTTTTCACTCAAGGCTTTGTTGACTGGAGCAGCATGCCTGATGAACTTGGTGATGAAAATATTGCTCTCTATGCTTCTAATGAAACTTTTAATGATGAATTTTGTTTGATGGCATTAGAGACAATATCAGAAGGGGTAGAAACTGAAGGTGAACAGCTAAGTGCTGAAACAGTGGATGAAGTTGCTGAAGCAGTAGTTACTGCAGTTGTTGGTGAAACACTGCTGGGAGAAAATTCAGAAACCCTGATTGAACCACTGTCAGACCCTTGGTCCAAAGAAAACAAAGAAAAAGAGGAAGAGAAGAAAGCAGGTGAGAAAGAAATTAGAGCTGATGAAGAAGGTGATCATCAATGTGATTGTGCCATGATGGCTGCTGCTAAGGTAACACCTTAAGTTCTTGAAAAACTGTGTTCAGATAAATGCATAATTGCATTTGCTAACATTAAAGAGGTAAATGAAAACCTTAGGGATAAGGTCTTATCTGATGAAGTCAAATTTTAAAGTCATTAAAAGAACTTAAAAACAAATTGGCTGAAAAAGGCAAGGAAATCAGCAGTCTCAAAGAAGAGCAAAGCATAACCAAGACTCAACTCCAAACTATGGTAGAAAAATACCAAGTTTGCAAAAAGGAGTTAGAATCCACCCAAATTACTTGTGAAAAATGGGTGGAATCTTGCAAAGGTTATGAGGTCATGCTTGAAAAACAGATTAAGAGCAATGTAAAATTTGGTGTTGGTTTTAGAAAACATGATGAAATTGAAAACAATGCTTCCAAAGAATCTGTTCAAACCATTTTTGAACCACAAACAAGGATGGCCAAGAGGTTAAAATAACTGACAAACTTGGTAACAAAATTACTCTGGAAAGATCTGTGGGATCCTCAACTTTTGAGGAGATTGAGAAATATCAATTTAAACCCACATGGTCTGATGAGTGTGACATCCTGGAAAACTTCAAACCAATGGATTTCACAACCACTGATGGTGTAAAAGCTCCAAAAGCAAAGGTCATTCCTATCAAAGATATCCCAACAGCGGTTCAAAACTCTATTGCAAAGGAATCTGAGAAAAGGAAGAAGAGAGAAAAGATTAAAAACCTGTTTTGTGATTTTTGTGAAAAAAGGAATCATCTAACAAAAGACTGTTTTCATCTAAAAGCACATGATCTAAACAAAACAAGTGTCATTGTACCTGCTAAAAGCTGCACCATCTGTGGTAAAAATAACCACAAAACTAAGGAATGTGTGTATCTCAAAAACTTTGATGAGAAAAAGAATGAGTACATTGCAAAAACATCCTTAAGTTCATCAGCATCATCTGTGAAATTCACCAAGAAACAACCACTATTTGTCCCTGTCCAAACAGCTGTCAAACATCTGTTCACAGAGATGTTCAAGTGACTGATGCACCTCCTGCCAATCAATTCAGGAGAGGCAAAGGACAACCATCATACCAAAGGATCCCACATGTTTATGAGGCTTACAAAAAGCCCTCTAAACCAAGAGTGAACAGGCATCCTTTTGGTTATCAACAGGTGATTGGCCAAGACCCCCAACAGTGGTTAGAGAAAAACATTCCAAAAAATGTTCAAATCCCTGAGCTAACCACTGTCCATGCATCTGCCACCATCCCAGACACTGTTGAGACCCCATCCAAAGCCTTTTTGGCTTTGGAGACCTTAATGAACTAATCCTTTCACTTCATGTGCAGGGAGCTTCTGCATGCTTAGATAGTCTTTGGTATGTAGATAGTGGAGGCTCCAGGCACATGACAGGATGTAAAGCCCTACTCAAAGATTTCAAAATCCATGGAAGGGGTGATATATCCTTTGGGAATAATAGTAAAAGGAAAGTTCTGGGGTCTGGTACAGTTCAGTCTAGAAATATAAAATTTGAAAATGTCAATCTAATAGACAATCTGAAATTCAACCTCCTGAGTGTCTCACAAATGAGTGATAAGGGGTATGGGTCATTCTTCACAAAGGAGTGTTGTAGGATTGTTGGACCAGAAATGGTTGAAAAGATTGAAGAAATAATAAAAGCTGGAAAAACAAAACTTGTTGCTCAAAGAAGTGGCAATGTTTATATTGTTGATATGTCAAAAGAGTGTCCCAGAACTGATGCCTGTCTGTTCTCAGCTGCCTCTAACAAAGAGATAGAACTTTGGCACAGAAGACTGGGGCACACAAATCCCAAGACAATCACTAAAATTTCAAAAAATGGCCTAGTAAGAGGCTTACCACAAAAATTGTTTTCATGTCCTGAGCATTGTGTTTCCTGTTTAAAAGGATAACAACATAAAAGCTCCTTTAAGTCCATTGAAGAGTCCAAAACAACCCAGTGTTTGCAAATGCTGCACATGGATTTGTTTGGCCCAGTTCAAGTCATGAATCTCAAAAAGAAGAGATATTGTTTGGTTATTATTGATGACTTCTCTTGGTTTACATGGACTTTCTTTTTACACGCAAAAGATGAAACTGCAGGCATTTTGCAAGACTTTGTGACACAGGTTGAAAAGCAATTTGACCTTCCAGTAAAAGTCTTCAGGAGTGACAATGGCACAGAATTAAAAAATAAGGAGTTGGATGCCTTCTGTGTGAAGAAAGGGATTGTAAGGCAGTACATCATCCCTAGAACACCAGAGCAAAATGGGGTAG
Organism: Helianthus annuus; assembly: GCF_002127325.2. NCBI lineage: Eukaryota > Viridiplantae > Streptophyta > Magnoliopsida > Asterales > Asteraceae > Helianthus > Helianthus annuus. Next base: position 99,939,286 of record NC_035448.2, on the reverse strand, counting down.
TTGAAAGAAAGAATAGGACTCTGATTGAAGCTGCTAGGACCATGCTTGTTAACTCAGGTTTGCCTTTGACATTCTGGGCAGAGGCAGTAAACACTGCTTACTATGTCCAAAACAGAGTTTTAATCAACCCCGGGCACAAAAAGACTGCTTATGAAATTCTATATAAAATCAAACCACTGATCTCATACTTTAAAGTATTTGGCTGCCCATGTTTTATTTTGAATTTAAAAGATTCCATCTCAAAATTTGCAGCCAAAGTAGATTGTGGTTATCACCTGGGATACTCAACCACTGCCAAGGCCTACAAAGTGTTTAATACACAGACCAAAGGAGTGGAAGAGACTTTGAATGTAAAGTTCAATGAACTTTCATCAATGAAAATTCTAGCAAATCCTGTTGTTTTGTTTGATCTTGATAAATTCACTTTTGAAAAATACTGCTGTCAAGACTAACAGTGCAGGTCCATCAGAGGATTCAACACCAGACTATGGGTATGAAATCATCATCCCTCAAAAGTCTGTCAAAATGGGAAGAGCAGCAGATGTTCAAAACAGCTGTTAAAGCTCAACCACTGCTCCCTCAACAGTTGTTGACCAAAGTAGCCCCTTAACCACTGCTTCCACAACATCAAACACTGCTGACAAAAGTCCCCAAACAGTGGATAAAAGTCAGCATGTGTCCACACCATTACCTCCTATTCCACCACCTTTTAAAGCCACTGCTGGATCATCAAAGTCACCAGCAGTGGTTAGCTCAGATGATACACATCTGCAGCCTTCACCAACAAATGCCATCATACCATACCAAGGAGATTTAATCTTCTTGAGATCTCATCCACCTAACCAAATCATTGGCAACATAAATGAAGGGGTGCTCACAAGAAGCCAAACCCAAAACATTTGTCTTTTTGCTGGTTTTCTATCACTCCATCAGCCAGTCAAGTACCAAGAGGCACTGAAAGACAATAGCTAGGTAGAACCCATGCAAGAGGAGCTCCAACAGTTTAAAAGACAACAAGTATGGGAGCTTGTACCACTGCTAGAGAATGCAAGTCATATTGGCACAAAGTGGGTCTTCAAAAACAAAACTGATGAAAGGGGCATTGTTGTCAAGAATAAAGTCAGGTTTGTGGTTCAAGGTTACAGACAAGAAGAGGGCATTGACTATGATGAAACATTTGCCCCTGTAGCAAGACTTGAAGCTATTAGATTATTTCTAGCCTTTGTTGTCAACCACAACATCAAGGTGTATCAAATGGACATTAAATGTGCATTCCTCTATGGTAAAATTCAAGAAGAGGTTTATGTTTGTCAACCTCCAGGCTTTGAGGATCCATTTAATCCAGATCATGTCAACAAGCTAAATAAAGCTTTATATGGCTTGAAACAAGCACCAAGAGCCTGGTATGAAACTCTTTCCAACTTTCTACTCTCTATTGGTTTCACTTGAGGAAGAATTGATAAAACATTGTTTTTAAATGGAAAGGGAAGGATTTGATGATTGTCCAAATTTATGTGGATGACATCATCTTTGGAAGCACATGTAACAAAATGTGTGAGTAGTTTAGGCAACTCATGACAGCTGAGTTTGAAATGAGTGAAATGGGTGAACTCCAGTGCTTTCTTGGTCTCCAAGTAAAACAACTGCAAAATGGCACTTTTATCCATCAAGGCAAATATGCCAAAAAACTTTAAAAGAAATTTGATATGGATGATTGTAAGCCATGTAGTACACCCATTGCAACCAATAAATTAGTCATGTCTGATGAGAAGGATGATTTGGTTGATCAGACCTTATATAGAAGCATGATTGGGTCCTTATTGTACCTAACTGCATCTAGACCAGATATCATGTTTGCAACATGTGGCTGTGCAAGATCCCAATCATCCCCTAGAAAGTCAAACCTTATTGCTGTAAAAAGGATATTCAGATACCTCAAAGGTGCTCCCACACTTGGTATCTGGTATCCAGCTGATGGTAAAATTGAGCTTTCAGGTTTCTCAGATAGTGACTTTGCTGGATGTGACAAAACAAGGAAGTCCACTTCAGGAGGGTGCCAACTCCTAGGAAATTGCTTAGTGTCTTGGCAAAGCAAAAAAGCAAGCAGCTGCTTCCACATCCACTGCGGAGGCAGAATATATAGCTGCTGCAAGCTGTATAGCCCAACTGCTCTGGCTTCAAAATCAGTTGCTGGATTTTGGTATCACTGCCTTGAAGACACCACTCATGTTGGAAAGCCAGGCAGCAGAAAATATCATCAAAAATCCAGTCTTTCATTCAACCACCAAACACATTGACATCAGACATCACTTTATGAGGGATTGCTATGAAAAAAAGGTTTGATTTCTCTGCATCATGTTCCAACTAAGGATCAGCTGGCAGATGTGCTAACCAAAGCATTAGACACATCCACCTTTGAAAGCTTGATCTCTAGGATTGGCATGCTAAACATGGAATAACAGGCAAAATCCTGTTTTTCTATGAATAAAAGTATTAAAATGTTTTCAGAAAATCAAAAATCCATCCTTAAAAATAGCTAAAAATGAATTTTTCATTAAATCCTTAAAAGTCTGCCATAACCACTGATGTGTTCAAAAGTCTGATCTGCTTCAAAAGTCTGTCCACTGCTGAAAGTCATCCCCTGTTCCCCTATTCCTTTGATAAGCACTGTTGTTCAAAATCAGTGTTGTATCCACTGATGTGCTATCCACTGATAGTAAAAATCATCCACTACGGCAACCACTGCCTTCATCAGTAGTTTTCATAAAAGTATTGTCCTTCGCTTCATCAAGGGATGGCACGTGGACAGTACATAGTGGTCAGACCTTTTGTAATCGCTGCCACGTCAGCATTCACTTTTTTCTCCATAAAACCCCCTTTCAAAACCCCAAACAGGATTTTACTGTCGAATTGAATTCTTTCACAAATTCTTTTCTCAAAGCAGTTTTCATCACATTTCATCAAATTCTTTCACAAATTTCTTCGATCGTCTTCTCCAAACGTGAATAAATCGAAGTCTTCCGCAAAATCCACCAGAAAATCATCTTCCAAAGAAGCCTCTCAAAAGGCTAAACCCACAGAAATTCCTCACAAACCTTCTCACAATCTTCTGGGTCTTCTCACAAAACTCGGCACCATAGATACTTTCGATTCCATCCTCGATATGATCACTGCTTCAAAGTACAAAACTTTGTTAACAGCAGATGCACCAATTTACTTGACGACCCAAAGAGAGTTTTGGAAAAATGCAACCCTTGAAAAACAAGGTGAGACTGTCACTACCATTAACTCTTCTCTAAAGGGTAAAGCTGTCAAAATCACACCACAATCCATCTCGGAAGTCTTTGAACTCAATGATCAAGAAGGTAAAAATTATTTTGTAAAAAATGAGTTAAAATTCTCTTCATTGAAAGAGGGTATGCAGACACAATGATGAAGAGGGATACCTTACAAAAAGGTTTCTTCCCTCCTGCAACAAGATTTTTATTTCATACCCTCCTAATGTGTGTTTCAAATAAAACCACTACTTTTAATGAAATACCATTAAAGATTCAAAATCTGGGATATGCTATTCTTCAAGAAGAAGATTTTAATTATTCCCAGGAAATCTTTAATGATCTGGTTAAAAATGTTGAAACAAAATCATTCTTACTGTTTCCAAGATTTCTAAGCTATTATTTTGAAAAGAAATTCAGTAAGGATGATATTTTTGCAATAAACCAAGGTGACTATCTTCAAATGCACAGCTTAACTGCTGAAACTTTTAGTAGAATGTCAACACCTTGCAAAACACAAGCAGAGGTGCCTGAGCAGAATTTAGCAGCTACCACTGCTCCTCAGGTATCTGCTGCTGAGCCCACTGCTCAAGGTGATCAAAGCAGCAAAACAACTACTTTGAAACCCACACCTACAATCACCAAAAATCCACAGAAAAAGAAAACTCAAAAACCCCCCAAACCTACCAAAAAGGTACCTCTGGAGGATGAGATACCAGAGCAATTACCTGTGACAACACAAAAGTCACAACCAACCACTGCTGCTACTTCCTCACAGCAGTGGGTAGAAATATCTCACACCATGGCTGAAACTCCTCCTGTTTCTTCTCAAAAAGAATAGGTTGTACAACAAGGGACACCACTCTATGATGCTCTAGAATCACTTGTTTCCATCATCCACAGCCCAATGCCCGGGGCAAATTCTCTTTCTACACCCAGCCTCACATCCTCAATTCCCCCACCAACTAAACTTTTGTTGGATGCTATTGATTTGAACCAGGCACAAACCAGTCCTTCTCAATCACCTGTCAATGAGAATATACTTCAACCAATGACTGGGTCTGATGTATCAATCATAGTTAACCCACCAACAATGCCTGAGGAGGTTACACCCCTTGAGTTACAAGTAACTCTTGGTGGTAATCCAAGTGAAGCAGCCACTACAAGTGCTGAACCCACTGGTTTGCATTTGGACAGTGGTTACATCAATAAGACTTCCTTGGAGGCAATTCCTTCCATAGCACCTCTGACATCCACCAGTGGATTTGTTTTGACCACTGGCAACATCAAAAGGTTGTCAAGTGTTGAAGGAAGAAGACCCAGTACCAAGAAAAAGGGGCATCAGTGGTTAATGTTTGGAGTACACTCCCTACCTCAACCACTGATAAAACCACTGCTAGTGGGAAATCAGATGATCCCATTAAATTGGGTGATGGTTTAAAGTACCTGGAATTGACGGAACGTGTTGAAAAACTGGATACTTCGGTTGCAGAAATCAAAGAAATGCTGCAACAGTTGGTAACAGTACAAAAGGTGCAATCCACTACTGTTCCACCTCAAGCACCTGCTCCACCACAAACATCTGCTGCAGATGAGATATGGAGCTTCTTCCAAGCTTTTCTCCAACAACAACAACAAATGGCTGATCAGCAACATGCAAAACATGTCCAAGAGCTGAGAAACACAATGGAGTCTAGGTTCAAGAACACACAAGCTGACATCAAGGCTATAAAGGCCCATCTATTGAAAACCACTGGCACTGCTCCTCCAACTGTCCTCTTTATTGATCAACTGCCCCCAGATAATGCCAAAAAAGGGGAGAAAATTCAAGAGTGGAAAAAGAAGGGTATAGATGATGGGTTGTATGTTGAACCTGAAAAGGATGCTATGACCAGAAACATTCCCTTGCCAGATGGTAGCAAAAAGGTTGATGTTACCCAAAATGCACTTGATGAAGGAGTAGCAAGTGTAAAAAGGGACAGAGCGGCAAAGGATATGTCAAGGTGGAATGAGGAGAAAAGAGCTTACATGGAGCTGAATGCGCAGGGTTGTTCTGGGCTAAAGGATGTTCAAAATCCTGTGCCAAAAAGAAATCTCACTAGAAAAGTGAGGGAACCCAAGTCCACACCATCCAGACTCACAAAGCATACTTCAAAACGACCGTCCAAAAGCCTCCAACATCAAACCTCCACCCAAACAGTTGTTATAACTCCTGTTGTATCAACATCTGCTGGTACTTCAGTTGTTTCAACATCTGCTATCACTTCAACACACCACAACCACTGCCTTACCACCACCACCACCACCACCATCACCACCAAAAACAACATCTCAACCATCACCTCCTGCAAAAAAGCAGAAGACAGCAGATGTTACAACATCTGTTGTACTGACAACAATGGTTGAAACACCAGTTGTTTCAACAGCTGTTAGTCAATCACAAATAACTGCCACTCAAACCACCACCACTGTTCCACCCAAAACATCATCCGCCTCTCCTACAATAAAAAGGAGAAGGATTTTCATACCAGATGATGATTCTCCATCACCACCACCAACATCTTCAAAATCTCTATCACTTGTTACAATACCCAAGCCTGTTCCTCTCTCATCAACTCAAATTCAAAAGCCCCTACCTCCTGCAGGTGTTCAATTTTCTCTTGAACTTATAACAGTTAGAGATGAAATCAAGTCTTTTTATTATGAGGACGACCCTGCTAAAAGGAGTTTGCCATCAGTTGAAGGATATCCAAGGCCAAACAATATTGAAGAATATTTGAAAGTCAAAGCTAAACAAGCAGAGGATATCTCAAAAAGAAATGCACAAGGAAAATCTGATAGAGAAATTCAGCAGAATTACCAGTTCTTACTCACACAAGTCAGATCCTTAGAGCAATTTGCAAAAAATGTATGTCAACAAATCTCAGAGAGAGAAGATGAAACTCTAAGAAAAGACTACATTGAAAGCATCATGGCAACCAAGAAGTACAAAGGAGAAAAACACATGTACAAAGAGTGGACCATTCCTGAGCTTGAAAGTGAAGCTGCCAGGATTCAAGAAATGATCAAGAATAAGGTCAAGCACACTCCTCCAGATTGGGCAAAGTTCAAAAAGAATGTACCTGATAAAAAGGTAGAGCTGGGGACAATGAAAGAGAAATTAGCTGCTACTGATTATGGGTCTTTGAATCAAGTGATGAGATGGAAAGAAGATAAAGTCAGGGCTACCTACAAAAGTTTGGAGAAATTAAGAAAGACAGATCCTACTGCTCCACAAAAGCCTGACTATCCTGAAGCAGAGGTTTCAAAAAGACCATCAAAGCTGCAAATCAGGAGATCCATTGCTCCAGCTGGTGCAGCCATCTTTAAAAGAAGGCCATAAAAACAGTTGGGTGCTGAAACAATCCAAGAACTAATGGCTGGTGATGACCTTGTAAAAGAGGGCATTAAGATAATGATTAAAGAAGATCTTGGATTGGAACAATCTGCAAACACTGCTCAGACAGTCATGAATAGGCCTGCATCACCAAACACCTCATCCAATAAAAATCTCCCAAGAAACCCACCAGACTCAAAGATACTAAAGTGGAAAACTGACAAACAGACCCACGTACTGACATTGTTCAAGTCTAGTGGAGAAGTGAAGAAAATATCAAGGGAACAAGCTCTTGGCCTGAGTCTTGAAGATTTGCAGGATCTCCTTGATCTTCCACTTAGCAGGGATGATGATGACACAGATGCCTTAGCCTTTAAACTTCAACTCAAAGGGCAAATAAGGGAACTGCTGATGAGGCAATAAAGATATACAAAATAATGAAGAGTTTTGGCATTATCTGTTCCAGGGGGAGATTGTTGGGATTGAACCCTACCAAAGGAACATATAATTAAAGCCAAAACTGGATCAGAGCAGTGGATCTAGAATAAGCAGATGTTATGTATACAAGTCTCTCCCCTTGAAAGTGGTTTCAACATCTGTTGACCTCCTATCCACTGATCATACAAACTGCTGACCTACAACTGCTGATCAAGTCAAAGACTGAAGAAGAACTAAAGCCCTGCTGCCCAATCTACTGCCTTGAGTCAAGCACTGCTGATCATGACAAGTACTGCTAGGTTCACAGCAGTGGAAGGATGCAGCAGTAGTTTTGTTTACTTTATGTAATGAATTGTAATATCAGTAGTTAGCACAGCAGAGGTTGTATAGATCAGAGGTTAGAGTTTGTTAGGAGGTTAGATGTCACTTTCATGGTGACGTCAGCTTAGATGCTTCAGTGGTTTGCTCGTGCCTATAAATAGAACAGTGCTCTGTACTGTTCTATTAGCTCCTTCACCATCTTCTTCCTGCACGAACAAATACTGTGAGCTCAGGCTGAGGGGGAGTTTGTTGCATACTTGCAAAATTGTAATCGTTGTTGAAATAAATTCAATCATTCGGTTCAATGTTAAACTTGTATGTTAAAAGCAATTCTCCTGTTTGATTATGAAAAGTTTGCTTCCATCTTAATTCCGCTGCACAACTCATTCATCTTCATCTTAATTCAAACGTAAAACACAATCAAAACCAAACTCAGATCCTAACATCGTAGTTACTTAATATATATATTCTTGCGTCGAAATCGCCCAAGTGTCGTTGGAGTGTCGTAGTAGTTCCTCGTGGCGGCAATATGCTCGTTCGTCGTTGGTGAACGATGTATATTCCTTTCCTTCTCGGATATTTATATGTCTGATTTGTCGGTTTGAAATATATATTATTTTTGGGAATATATATTTATAAGTTCGTCCGTTGCCCCAATTGTTCGTTCGTCCGATTATTCGTTTAGAGATATTATATAAACAAGTTTATGTATATCGCATTGTCTTTGCATTTCCTCTGTATTTTTGGAATATTAGTGTACATGTATATGTATCATTTTACTTGATTCATCACATGTATTTTCATGATATATATTTTGTGTTCCTTGTATTTAGGTATCATCCTATATACTAAATACGTACACACAATACACATGTATTATACACCCAAGTTAAAAGTATTCTATGTGTATATATATATATATATATATATTTACCTAAAAAATATATATGTATTCATTTAAAGTTAAGAAAATTATAGATAAGTGTTTAGAAAATCCCTTGGATGATTAAGACTTAAAACTTTCCATTAAGGTTTGTCTAATCACAATTAAGGTTGCTAATCACAATTAACCATTTTAATCACCTTTTAATTATTCCATAATCGCGATTAGATTTTTTAGAAAATTTCGCCATAGATTCCCCTAAACTATTGTTTTTCTTCCACGTTTTTCTAAACGTATTGTTAAGCATGTTTAACCCACTAATCATCATTAATCTCAACCAAGTTTCCCAAAACTCATTTACAAGCAATAATCATACAAGCTTATCTTCACTTTTCATGAGCTTTTGTACATATATTTTCCAAGACATTTTAAAATAGCCAAGTTTTATGTTCATCTTTTTATGGACTCATTTTCTTGTATAACTTGTTCATACACATATTTACACTTTAAAATCCTTAAAAATCATAGATCATTCAAGATGACCACAAGATTTTATTTGAACATAATTTTACCACAACTTATATATACTTATCTTTTGTTAAAAAAATCAAGTCCATTAGGTTTACAAGTCAAGTTTCAAGTTCATAAATGCTATATTTATCAAGAACCAAGAATATGGTTTATATATATATATATATATATATATATATATATATATATATATATATATATATATATATATATATATATATATATATATGAAGCGCATGAACTTTTGGAGGTGATGATCTTGTGTGATTTAAACATATACTTGTATATATCACATTTTCAAGACTAACATAACAAGATCATCATTCATGTGATAAACTACACTAAATCAACATCAAGATCAACACAAGTAATGTATATTTATTATTGTGTTAGACATGTTAGATTTAAGGTTTTGATTATATATATTTTGAGTTTCAAGATGAACTTTTTCTTGTACTTTTATAATCTACATAATATAAGAAACTTAGAATTAACAAGAAAGGATCTTACAATATTGCAAGTGTCTAGTGCACTTTAGATAAAGATTAAGAAGAGAATAAAGCCTCCAAGCATCTCCTAATGTTCCTCCATGCTTGCAACACCTTAGATGGTCTTGAAAAGGCTTGAAAGTGGCTAGAAAATGGTGTTTTAATGGTGGAAGAAAGGTGATATGTGGTGGTGATAGTTGGCCGATTACAAGAAGAGAAGAAAGAGTGCTTTTGGTGTCTAATTTTGGTTGCAACAATGAGGCATGGTGGAGGTGATATGATGTTATAAATGTTGCAAGTAATCTTTCAATTCCATAAAAGTCTTTAAGTGCCATACCTCAATCTTTCTACCATACATTAAATCAACAATTTTTCAACAAAAATCATTTGGGTGGGGCCCACTATTGTCGTAACTAGAAATCGGGGGGTAAAATGAAATTTTTTTTATATAACATGTGTTATATATATATCTTAAATGCTAGATATTTTAGTCATTAGTTTAAATAGAGTTATTAGGGTTTAATGGTAGTTTAGGAATTTAAATAAAGTCTAACTAGCTTACTAGTTTAGTGGGTATTGATTTTTGATGGTAAAAATATCACTAGTTCGCTCATCGGTTCGATATTGGGTGATATACGAAAGGTACTATATAATATCGGGAGCTATGGTTTTAATTTGCCATCGATGCTATGGCGTTTATTTAGGGTGCTTATGACGCCAAAATATGGTTAACTAGTTCGCTAGACTAGTGTAAGAGGCTACAGGATAGTGAAATCTTCGTCGGTTCAACAATTGGACACTTTCCGGTCAAGTTATGCACTGTTCGTTGTAGTATCGGAAGCGATGTCTTTGATGCATTTTTTATATCCTCAAACTATTTTAAGACACTTGTCATTATCTAATCATAATTCTGGAGTCGCGGAAATGTTGAAATAGTGTTGCGGACAGGTTAAAATTGTTATTTTTATAGTCGACACGGACAATTTTGTGATTTAAGCGTTACACCGAAAAGTTATGTATTAGTGCAAGTGAGGTCCCCACATTAGGGTTTTTATGTATATATATGGACTCAAATATGCCTTTAGTATGTCATTATTCATAATTTTGTTTCCTTTTAACAACTTTGTTGGCATGAATAGTGTAACCATGAATAGTGCGCCGAGCACTCTACCAACACTTTTAGGACATAGTTTGGTTTATTTTGCGACGCGATGAAAACCAATACATGTTATAGTATGTTTAACTTGTCCTATCACTGTTATATTTTGCACGACTCCTTTACGTAATTAAATCACGTTAAATGCATGAGATTACGTAATAAAAAAATAGTGATTAGGTTGTACGGAATTATCAATTATTTGTCGTTTGTCACAAGCCACCACCTCAGTTACCACATCATCAAAAAAGCCAAGTCAGATGCCATGTCAGCGGCCACATCAACTGCCATATCATCAAAAAATTGCACGTCATATTCGACGTCAACACACAAGGGCCACATCAGCATAAAACTAAATGGGTTCGGGTTCAATTAGTTTGGGAGTGCTATCGGCCAGTAAGTTGAAAGTTGGGAATGATGTGGTACAAATTGAAAGTTAGAAGTGCTATGGGCCAATTGCTGAAAGTTAGGGTAATTTAAATCTAATATCCTTTTTTTTTTACTTTACAAGTTTTAAATTCACCAATTCCACTATAAATAATATACACCTTTAACCTAATAGCTTTATTGTAATAACCGATAATAATAATAATAATAACAACTAATTTTCTTCTTTAAAATAAAACTAGAAATTCCATATTTATAATAATAATAGTAATATACTTATATCATTGCAATTCATGCAAGTGGGATACTTGCAAATGGAAGTACGTTATCAGACAATTATATGAGAAATGGATAGAAATGAATGTATGAGAATTTTCTTTGAATAAAATATTTTTCTACATGCATTATTTCTCTGCAAACATTTGAAAATTTCACTAACGAAAACCTTCCATTTTCTCTATAAATTGAGAAACTTGTAGTCTTGCAAACCATCCTCACCTTCATTCACAAGTTTTACCATTTTCTATCACTTCTGATAAGAAAAACCCGCTTCCGTTAGCCGTAACCAAAACCGAACACCATACCGACACCACTTTTCATTTACCACCATCTCTACTAAATAACTCGAAGCTTTAACCACGAAAATTGTACCACCCGAAACCATTTCGATGAAGCAATACTAATCCGACGATACTTACGTATTTTCCAACAACGTCTCTCGTAACCGAAATGCGTTTTTGACCAAGGTAACCATAAACTAAATTTTTTACTTTTGATACTTTAAGGCTAATATATAATGAAAATGGAATACATAATTGATTATGTAAATGTTACTGTTGGATAAAAGATGATGAAGAAGAAGGTAAACCAGTTCAACTGAGTGTAAAAGTAGCCAATGAATCTGATTGTTCACAAGGGCTTAGGTTGCCCAGTTGGGTTAGCTTTCTTATATAAAACATCCGATTCCATAATTCAAACATAAATCACTAAGTGGTTCATTGGTTAAGGTCTTAACTTATAACCTAGATATCTTGGGTTCAAATCTTGTAAGCGACATTCTTTTTAAACATCAGATTTCTATTTAACCACACCAGATTTCTAGTCAAATACATCAGATTTTACTAAGAAACACATGTGACTAAGTAGCTAAATGGATAAGTCATTTTTATTATAATAGTAAGGTCACAAGCTCAAATCTTGTGGCCATCATTTATTTTTAATTGATGTTTTGTTTAGTTAAACCTATATTTAATGTGATCATATGCATGCTAATGTAAAATCTGGTTCAAAACCGTTCAATGATGTGGGACAAAGTAAACCTACAAGATGCTTGTCTGAGGTACATACACTACATGGTGGATGAACTCTATGCCGAATGTTTCACACCGATAAATATTTGACTTATGTACCGTAATGTGTATCCAAGTCAAAATTACGTAAATTATAAATATTAATTAGTATTTCAATTACATAGACAACATAGTCTTGCCAGAGTGGGGCAACGAGGCTCTCCAATTCGGGGAGTGTGGTAGCCAAATACAAGAAAGTTGTTGTTCCCAAGGAAAAACACAGCGTGATTTGCCTTATGAATGTATTGTTGTAAGCTATTTAGTAGTAAAAACTAGAATGATTATATAAGAGCATTGTCATTAATAAAAATAATCATGCATGCGTAAATACATCAACATTTAACGCGAGTGATTGGGTCCGTTTGGTATGGGGTAATGGAATGTTCGAGAGAATGAAATGGACAAGGTAATAGAATGGACGAGGGAATGCAATGGTCATTACCATTCCATGGCTTGTTTGGTTACCTTAAGGTAATGGCATGAATTATTATCGTGTATTCTTTTGTAGGCAAGAAGAGATGAAGAAATAAAATCGGTAGAGAGTGATGGTGAATGTGGGTGGTGATAGGTGGCCACGGTGGTGGGTGAAAACGAGTGGCAATGGTGGGTGCGTCGGTGACGGGTGGGTGTTAGTTGCGGTGGTGGGTGGCAACGGCGACGAGTAGGTGGCAGCAACGGTTGTGGTTAGTGGCGGTGGTGGCGAGTTGCGGGTGGCGACGACTAGTGGGTAACTGCGGCAATGGGCATCATTGATGGGTGGTGGTAACGGTGGGCGGTGGGTGTGGCGGTGGTGGTTGGTGGTGGCGGTGGGTGTGGCGGCAGTGGTTGGTGGTGGCGGTGGGTATAGCGGCGGTGGGTGGTGGCAGTGGGTGGCGGAGGTGGGCGACGGTGTTGGGTGGTGGCGACAGTGGTGGTTGTGGTGTTGTTAGTGATGGGTGCAAGAGGTAATGGAATGAAAAAAACATGGGAGGAGAATGGAATAATTTTGAGGGAATGAAATGCCTTATGCAAGGGCGAACCCAAGTGTCTTGGTGGGTGGGTGGGCACACCACTTGAAAAAAAAAGGAGAAAAATGCCCGGATAGTCCCTGTGGTTTGCTTCATTTTCACCTATAATCCCTACGCATCTAAAATTATAACTATAGTCCTCAATGTTTGCCCTCCCGTATCTCGGATAGTCGTTGGGCCTAACTCCAGTTTGTTTCCAACGTTAAGTCACCCCATGTGCTTATCACGTGAGGGTATTTTCCCTCCGAATGTGTGGTTAAATTGTTATGCCTATAAATTACCCCATTTTTTCCCACAAACCTAACCACCAACCCTTATCTTCATCAACTATTCATAATCTTCCTTGAGCATTTTCTTTCTCATCTGAGCATCATCATCCTCGATCTACGATAATGGTTCTCTACAATTGTGGGCAAGATGCAATCATAGTTACATCATGGACTGATCTCAACCTTGGGTGACGTTTCTACTCTTGTCAAGCATGGTAATGAAGATTATTACCGATTTCAATATGTTTGTTTTTTAAAGTTTCATCCTTTCTTCTATGCAGAATCCCAACTGTAGAAGATTCCTAGGGTGGGTGCCCCCCCCCCCCCCAACGTGCAATCGTGCAGTGTCAATCATTCCAGGGTTTCTAAGACACAGAAACCAAGTAGAAGTTGAGTTAACCAAGATGCGTGAAAAGAACTAGCTAAAGAACAAGATTATCTCGGTGCTTTTGATAGTTTTAGGGTTTGTGTGTTTTAGAATGATTTATGGTTGATTCTTCTTTTGTAATGGATGTATGTAATGGCTTGAATGCAATAGATAGTTTTGACAATGTGGTCGAATGTGTTATGGGTGAAATTCTGAGCCCATATCCTGACATTGTATCTTGATTTTATATTAGTTGTTTATGATCAGGATACCGAACCAGGATATTGGTAACATCCTAAGACAGTATCCTGACTATTACTAACGAATTGCTTGGAGGCAATGGCTGCAAGATTACAACGTTCACAAGGACTAATTCCCCTAAAGACTTGCTCAATATTGTTAGGAGAAAGACGTTGAAGGCGGAAGAATAGGTCTGCAACGGTCAAGAGGGAATATCCAAAAGTATCCCAAGATTATAGGATAGTTTGTTTCTGGTTGTAACTATAAATATGGAAGTGCCAGATCGTAGGACACACACACTTCGAGCTCTCTTACTCATACACTCTCTTTTCAAGCAGCGATTACACTCTAACACTCACTACTTGCAATCATTGTAACACTTAGTATCGATCTGAGCATTATCCTGGTTATTCAAGCAATAATAAAAACAAGGCAGCCGACGATTGTCAGCTCCCGAGGTTTTATGCAAGAGATCTAGATTGATCAAGGGCTTTCCCCGTACATCTCGTGTCAACCTTTACATTTACTGCTCATTGTTTGATTATTGATATAGTTTGATATCCTCAGGCTATATTCTGAACTGTTTTCATAAACAATCATCTTAACATATCTTTTGCCAACACCATTAGCACACCACCTCACAAACTAATTTGATCACTTAATTGCTTCGGTAATTTGACCAAAACAGAATGTATGTAATGTCTTTAATGCAATGAAATTCCCTATGTTTTGTCTTCGATTGTGTGAAATGTGATTGGTGAAATGTGTATACCATTAAACGCACTTGCAGATGGGAGAGTTAAATGGTTCAAAGATTTGGCAAGTGGATTAAGGTAAATATGTGTGGAGACGGGAGACTTTAATTTTAACGTTTCACATTTTTGTATTTTCCTTATTTAGAAAGTCGTATTCACATTTCTATTTTCAAAAACTTGTATTTGTAACGTATTCGTATTTCATTTCCAAACTTGTAATTCGAGACTTCGATCATAATGCAAATTCACTTTTATACTTATGCATGCTATACTTGTATAATACGCAAACCATCATTGAATACATATTTACGTGCAAACCAAGACTTACTATACGCTTGTCCTATCAAATATGCATATATGATACTCACCACAAACTTACGATCATGTTCCATACTCGAAAACAAGTCCAAATAAAAACTCTTAACATAAAATAACGAGTATATAGAAGTTCAGGGCCAAAGTTGTCGAAAAACAAACCCTGACCCCCAAAGTAACACTCCGCGTCGCGCGACAGGCAAGATGCATGAAGCCCATGCGACGAGAACCTACTGAATCCGCAGAAAGATCTTTTAACCAATTCGGGTTCCATCTTTTCCACCTCCATTCTTCCACAATCACCTCTAATCTTCATTAAAACACACACCCTACTTCACCACTATATAACCAAGCCTCCTACACCTCTACTTCACTTTTCCAAACCCTCAAACACTCTCTAAACACTTTTTTAACACGGAAACTACAAATTGAAGGCAGATTCTTGCAAGTTCCAAAAGTGAGCACTCCTTTCACTTTCTTCTATGTTTCTTCACTTTTTCTTCTTCTTGAAAGCTTGGAACACCTCTAGGAGTGTTTTTACAAGTTTACCATGATAAATTAAGGTGGAACATCACCATTTTGAGTTTCAAACTTTCTATTTTGATTAAACTTCTTCTTAGACTTTCTATAAACATGTTAACTTGTGAAATCTTACACCTACCTTGCTTCCAACCAAGTCTATGGTTGTGGGGCTTGAGTAAGATTGATTTCTAAAAGTTTAGAGGTCCAAATACCTTCTAAACTTTCTGTTTTAACAAGGTTCTAAGCAACCTACTGATGGGTAGTCCATATGACAACCCTTGAGTGTTATAAATGATAATTTAACCCCGCATTTATCCATGTAATTGTCTAGAAAAAGGTAACTACGGTTGTTTGTGTTTCAGGTATAAATGGAGCTTAAAAGGGAAGGAATTTGGAGCATCAATGAAAAAATAAAGTTTTGGAATTGAAGAACTAAGAATAGCACATGATAGAGGATGAAATTACGAGAACGTGGGCAAAAACGGCGAAGAAAACGGAGTTGAAACGAGAAAGTTACGAAGAAAACAAGAAAACGTATCCTGGCGCCACCGTAGCCTACGGCCCTAGCCGTAGATTACGGCCCTCAGCTATCCAAAAGTTGCCATAAGCCAGTTTAAAAGCGCCGTTAGGAGTTTATATGGCACCGTAGCTTACGGCCAGGGCCGTAGGTTACGGCTCAGAGCTGGGGAAACTTGTAACTGCCATAATAACTCACGTTTTTATGATGTCTTTTCACCTCTAATCATTCCCATTCGGTTACAAACACTAGAGAGACGAATTTGGCTTGTTCTTGGCTTTGAAGACAATCTTTTGATCATTGTTCTTATGTTTTTTTACCTGTTTGAAGATTAAGACATTGTGGATGATGTTTGTTCGAGTCATGAGTGGCCAAACTTGTTATGCTCATCGTTGGTTGAAGGTTATGTAAGACTTTGTGCTTGAATTCCTAATTTCTAGAATAACAAACTTTATCTTTATGATTTATTTGTTATGGTGTGTGATTGATTGTTTGTAAATTATTGATTCTTATGTTAATCTAGTTTGAAACCATACGTTCTTGGTGTCGTTGGCAATCAAGATATCATGGGTAGAAT
Organism: Helianthus annuus; assembly: GCF_002127325.2. Taxonomy (NCBI): domain Eukaryota; kingdom Viridiplantae; phylum Streptophyta; class Magnoliopsida; order Asterales; family Asteraceae; genus Helianthus; species Helianthus annuus. The sequence goes on along the minus strand of NC_035448.2, from coordinate 99,922,513 downwards.
TAGGATTGGGTAAGGGTTATTTGGTCATCGGGTAACAACCTCACGTTCTAGGAATCTGAGTACTTAGTTCCCTTTTATCACAACAAGTAATCACACATGAACTATGTCTATGTAGTTCTTTCTAGTGGAATGATAGCACAAAGGTCGAAGCAAACCGGAAACTAAAGATGGTCATTTGTCTCTAAATTGTTTACAAAACAAAACTACCATTTTGCAAATTAGAATAGTAATTTAGTTTTTAAAACTCAATCAACCAAACCAACTCTTGAATTTTACTTTCATTGCAATTAGTTTAATTTTAGTTAACTTAGATAACCCTTTAAATAACACATATTCCACAAACACCCTGTGTTCGATACCCACTTACCACTATCTATTTAGTAGTATTTGAATTAAATTTGATTGTGACCACGACGTCACGTCAAATTTTGGCATCGTTGCCGGGGAGTAGTGCGCAACGTGTGTTATTTTTGCTCTTTTTAAGTTTGTTATTTTTCTGGTTTACGCTGGGTGTGTTAGTGTGCAGGTATTTACAGGTGCATGCGTACTAGGAGCTCTCACAAGCTATCACCATTGGCATTTGATCTTGAAATTGAACGGACTTTGAGAAGAAACAGAATCTTGCTAAGAGAAAACAAAATTAGCGGTTCACCAACAACACCTACTACACCAATCACACCAATTAGATACATGGATCCACCGCCACCACCCACTACAGGTGAGCTTACACCACCTTTCATACCATCATCAACACAACCTTCACCAAATACCACCATGTCTAACACCACTACCGATTTTACTTTACCATATGATGTTACACCAACCAACACTACACTACCTTTTACTACCCAAGTTGAACCTACTCTTACCTTTAACCCTGCCTCAACAATTCCACCATTCTCCCATTTCTTTCCAGCTTCGGGTCAATCATCTTCAACCTATTCACTACCACAAACTTCAACTGTCGTTCATGCTACTTCTACATATAGACCACCAAACCAACCGGGTTTTCAATATTCATCTTTTCCATTTGTGCAATCTTCGGGTATAGGAGGATATGGATACGATGAGGGGTATGAAGAAGAGTATGGGGGATATGAAGAAGATGGATTTTACTATGGGGAGGATGGAGGTAATTTGGGACCTCAAGGAGGAGTGGGTCAACAAAGTCAACCATTGCAACGAATTCAAGACATAGGTAGGCTACCGGTTGGGGTACAACATGTTCGGCCACAAGGGTTACAATTGCAATGTCCTACACCGTTACAACAAGTTCGTCAACAAAATGCACAACCTCAATTCCAAAGACCGATTCAACAACAACCTATGCAACATCAATTTCAGCCACCATTTGCTCCTCAAGGGCCTATGCAAAGAACAATGGGTCCTATACGTCCAAGAGTCCGGTTGGGTGTACCAAGAAGACATCTTCGAGAACATGCAAGAGGTATAGAAGCACATTTTAGACCGGTGATTACTCATAATCCTTCACTGGTAGTTATTCCTCAAAATGACCAAGGGAGGACGTTCGAAGTCGAACCAATTCGTTACAAAGTTTGCCAAAGTATAAGGGTCTAGCAACGAAGGAGCCTTATTTTCATTTGGAGGCTTATGATTTGATTTGCAACACTCTTGGGAGTCAAGGATTTTCGGTCGATGATGTCAAATTGGTGCTATTCCAATTTTCCTTGGAAGACAAGGCTAAAAAGTGGTTTTATACATTACCTTCGGCATCTATCTATACATGGGCGGAAATGCAACAAATCTTCTTGGATAAATTTTATACCGCTCAACAGACAAATGATGCTAGGAAAGGGTTGAGAAGTTTTCAACAACAATCGAGTGAGATGTTTCATGAAGCCTTCGAGAGGTTTAACATGATGATAAAGAATTGCCCTCATCATGGGATAGAGCTATGGGAGTTGATAAATGTTTTCATGAGGGATTATGTGCCGAAGATGCACGTGACCTAATGTCTATCACGAATGGCACTTTTGGCACAAACTACGAGCATGATGATTGGGAATTTTTGGAGCAAATGGCGGTCACATCAAAAAGAAAAGCTCAAGCATCAAGAAGAGCACGACCGGCCATTACTCGAACTCAAGTGCACACGGTAGACGATGGTAATGTTCAAACTTCTAATCAAATTTATAATGTTTGTGCACTTTGAATGAGATAGGGCATGCGGCTGAAAATTGCCAAGGAGTGGAAGGGCAATATGAGGAGGTGAATGCATTGCAAGGGCAAGGAGGGGGTGGTAGAAATTACAACATGAACTCCAATACTTACCACCCCGGTTTAAGAAACCACCCAAATTTTAGATATGGAAATCCCTCAAACCAAGCCAACCCGAATTTTCAAGGAAGTCAAGGTAACTTTGCTCCATGCCAACCGTTCAATAATCAAAGTGGGTTTTCGGGTCAAAGTTCTTCTGGTGGAAATGAGGTCATCGAGATGCTCAAGGCAATGCAACTAGATATGCAGCGAAGAAATCAAATGGATGATGTTCGCATGCAAAAAGATGAAATTCGTGACAAAGCTATTCAATCGTTGACCACTCAAATGGGTCAGCTTGCAAGTGATGTGGCATTATTGAAGAAAGCAAAAGGTCAATCACCAAGTGACACGATGATAAATCCCAAGAACACAAAAAGCATTAACATCAATGTGGTAAGCACCGTTCCAAATACTAAATTTAATGAAACATTGCTAACTTCTTCGTATCAAGTGAATTCAGGTTTGGAAAAAGATGCCGAAGTCGAGAATGATAAAGAGTATGGAGCGCCAATCGTGCCTATCCGAGTGGGGAAACTAAAAATTCCTCATGCATTATTGGATTATGGGGCGAGCATGAGTGTGTTACCAGGTGATCTATACGACATGTATGATTTTGGTCCGCTTCAGGATGTAGACACCATGGTGAGTTTGGCGGATGAAAGTTGGAGGCGTCCACGGGGAATTGTTAAGAATGTTATGATTCGGTTGGGAGAATTCGAATACCCGGTGGATTTTCTGGTCTTAGATTATGCTACTACCGAGATGGCGTCGCAACAAAGGGTGATTTTAGGTCGACCGTTTTTCTATACAGCAAATGCTCAAATCAACTGCAGAGACAGGATCATTATTATGATCGAAAAGAGCCGTAAGTTGTTCTTTGATGTTCAGACGAGGATTATTAGTTATGAGTCCACTGAGGGGAAGGGTTGTGAATCTAATGGTCATATGAAAAGCATGTGTCAAAGAACGAAAACGAATAAACAACCGGGTCGTGAAGAAAAGTATGAAGGTTCAAGAAGGAGTGTACGTGATTTTCCACCAAACGAACATGAGATGGATGCATTTTGCTCAATGGCACGAGGAAATGATGGAGATGATAGAAATCGTTTCTTTGAGCCACCATAAATGGGGGGTGGCATGGTCTGGCTGAAGACCTGAAAACTTACATTGATCTTGATTGTTTTGTTATTTTTCTATGTTTCAAGGCTATGGCAACGTTCAAGTGTGGGGAAGATATGCAGATCTTTGTGTGAAGATGGTGGTGGAAAGTCGAATTATCTACAATATATGGTGTGTCAAGCTTCACCAGGTTAATGTACTCTTCCCTTATTCTTGTTATGTTCTTTAGTTTTGAAATCTTTGTAGTTAGTTGGTGTGATTTTGTTGTTAAAAAAAGCATAAAAAGAGAGAAAAAAACAAAAAGAAATTTAGGGTCTGAGTGTTAAAGCTTAAGTTGATGTTAAAGTGGTTTTTAGCGATCATTTCCTTCCAAAGCCATACATTGGGGTCAATGTATCCCAAATGTGGGGATGGGGGAAATTTTTGTCGATGTTGAAATTTTTTTGTTAAACCAAGCGAAAAACTGTTGAATTTTGAAAACTTGACATTGTTCCACATGACACACCGACACCCCTTTCTAGTCATTTCTGTCACACCCTGACTTTTGCGGAAGCGTGATTATTGGTGTGACTTCTTAATACCATTGCATGTGATCATAACAACACTATATGATAAAACCAGTAGATGTACATCCATTAATTTAAGTTTAAAAGTAGTACAACATAATTGTCTGAAATGACGAGACCAATTTCAAGTTACCAACCATAACATGTTTTAAGGAGTTCAAAAAAGACTCGACAAAAGATTTTTAAAACAACCCCGAGTTTAGGACCACGTATCTCGTCCAGGATTAAGATACGCCTCCTAAGCCCTAATGACTTGGATGACATCTTTATTCACAACGCAGCTTAAAAACTCCAACGCCCGCCAGATCCATTTACTAATTCCCTTAAATACATGTAGTTTGAAAAATCAACAAAAGTTGAGCGAGTTCATGTGTAAGTAAGTATGTATAAACCTTGGTAAAAATGTCTGTATGTATGAAAATTCCTGGTATGTAGCAATAAGGAAAAACCATCATTGGGTTGCAAAGCCAATTATAAGTGTGAAGTGATGCAGGAAGACTCAACCCTAGCGGATTTGTGCGTCGGGCACTTAGTCAACTCATGGTCCACTCAGCGGACTCAGGAGTGGGGCTCGCTACACCCAAATAGATCTATCACTAATGTCCCTCGGTCCTACAACGAGGATTAATGGCCTTAAGTATCATGCCCACCACTCACATGTTCGCGTAATAAAAACCCTCCTTAAACTAACCATACCATGTAAATAAATGTCTGTAATGTCTGTAAATGTCTGTAAATGTCTGTAAATGTCTGTAAATGTCTGTAAGTGTCTGTAAATGTCTGTAACATGTATTTCACCCCCGAGGTGTAAAACTGAAAATAGTTAAGAGAAAAGGGGGACATGAACTCACAATATTGCGTCTTCGGTACTCGTAACCCAAATCTCCTCAGCGAACACGACTACCTACAATGGTCTAACATCTATTAGACAAACGGGTCGTGCCTTGTCTTAGTATTGATTAGTGCCTTTGAGTTACGTTTTAAAGTGTCTTTAATATTTTAGTAATAATACTTCTCATGCTTGTGTATTCGTATTTCCTTCCCAAGGATGGGATATTTTACATGTGTCTGTTCATATTGGGATTATATTTTTAAGTCCCATTTTAGAGAATACATATATTTAACCATGTTCGTGTATGAAACCAACCCCCAATATTCCGTATTTTGTTATAAAAACTATGGCGAGTTTTATGCTTGAAAAACTTAGTCTAGAATATACTAGTAACGCTTGTCCCGAAAATATTTACTAAGTGTTAGGATTTTTGGAAAATTTCGCCATAGTATCTTTTGTAAATAGAGGTGTCCATGCTTTAATAGCATATCATTTTCTTTTACATCTACTCAATAGTTCATTTTTCAATAACCAAACCGACATATCGACAAACGAAACGTTACATACTTTATTTCAGCTTCATTACTCAAAACCGGACTGTTTTCGAGGATTTTTATAAAATAGTTAACCTTTTCTAAAAATTACCAAATTTTTACAGAATGTCACATATGTTCCCAATTTTATTCTGTAAAAATATCAAAGTCCAGTTCGTTACCCATATTTTATAGAAAATCATTTTCTCGACTGCAATCAGATTTGTTACTTTCTAATTGCAGTTTATGGAAATATTCACTAAAAATTAACCGTAAGTCCGTTTGACGAAATTCCAGTTGGAGGGTCGTCCTGACAATGGTGTCCATCTACTGTAAAAATTACATGAGTCGGTTTCACTCAGGTTTCAGGTTATGACTTCGAAAACAACACACTTTTTCTGCTGTAAAAATGCAGCTTGAGCTGCTGTCCAAAAATAGTCTTTTAAAAATAGTAAACGGTCTCGAAAAATTATAATTCCAGTGCCATTTGTTTAGTTATTCCAAAATACTCATTTTAGGCTTCAGAAAATCCGTTTTTCGATTTAAGATGATCCTGTTACAGCCTGTTAAAGTTGGCTGGAAATCCAACTCAGCAAGCTGTTTACATTGTAGAAGTGACTAAAAGTGCATAAACGAAGATCCTAACCATGGTTTATTGATGAACAAATGTTAAAACTTCACTCATGCTTTAACCCACGTTAAACCATTCAGATTTCAACTTCACACAACCTTTTTATATATGGTTTTTATGCAGAAAGTTAAGTTCAACATTTTAGTGTTTAAGCTTTTGTGTGTGATGAACATTCAAGAATTCATAACAAGAATCAAGGTGGAACAAGAGTGTGAAGAGACTTACTACTAGCACAAGGCTAGGGTAGTAATCTTAGGATGAGATGATGGTGAAAAGTTGGTGACAAAGCTTGAATCGAACTTCCTTGAACACCTTCAATCTTGCACTTCTATGGATGAATTTCACACTTGAAAGAGAGCTTCTTGGAGAAGAAAATGGAGATGGTGAAGTGTGGTGGAGGTGAATTCGGTTATGGAGAGAGGGGGGGGGGGTATATGAGCCGAAATTTTAGAGAGAGGAAGGAGGAGATTGGTTGTAGTTTTTGTAATGATGGAATTTCCTTGGAAACTTGCACTCTCCACCCTAAGATCATCATTGCCTATCTAATGGCCAATAAGAGTGAAGGTGGTAATATCAAATATCTAAACAAAATATTCTCACATCATTAGGGCAGATTTTCGGTTGGGGGGGGGTAAAGTGTAAATTTTTGGTAATTAGTAGGTAATTATTAGAATGTTAAGGGTATTTACAAGTATAGTGGGTGTATGTCATGTTTACATGGTGCATGGGGATTTTTGTGACCATAATTTGTTTAAAATGATAAAATAATATTTCTAACAATATTTTCATGTCTCGGGTAATGTCTGGTTGTTCGGTTTCGCATCGTTCCGTTAAAGCGTTTAATTGTCCCGTAAGGCGTCTTTTGTGCATCTTTTTGTAACGAAAATAATTCCAACACTTAGGAAAGTGTCCAGGACCATTTAGTCAATACTCTGTATAATATGAGTGTGTTAAAAGCTGAATTGTTACTGAAAATGCGGAATTCTGTAATTAAATTGCGTTTTAGGCACTTTCCGGCACTCAAACTATCACCTAGTGACATAGTCTTATGGTCCTCGCTTCCTTACACTCCATACTGGTGTAGTGTTTTATCCCTGGCCCATACCGGCCTAAAAATAGTATCTGTCTAAGTGCTGGCATTGTCAGCATGTATCTGAGTTATTCGCTCACTGTACTAACTGTGCTTTGTGCATCAGGTTTGTCACTAAGAGTCTGTATGAAATAATTGAAGTGACTGTATGTAAAGAATGCACATGTATGTATATAACATAAATCAGTAAGCAGTTTAAAGCGTCAGATGTAATCAAGCATAGTCATTAAGCTCATAATTAAAATTAACTAATTGTACGGATGCATGCAAAATTGACGGTTGTCACAATTTCTTGGTGAGTTCTTGGGCCACATATGATTATTAGAGATTATTTCTTTGTTTTGAGTAGCGGTGTTTGATTTGTGTTAATAGAACTTGTGTATGAATGCTGGTTAAATCCTGGAATTAGCATGCTTGTGAAAATGATAAGGACTTTTAGGTAGCCTCGTCTGGATGTGTGAGAGTGTGGGAATTGGGGGTTGGACCTCATACGTTACATATATGAGCTTGGTACTGTGAGGGGTAGGGGTTTGGTCTTTAGAAAGCCATGTTTGAGCCTTATACCAGTCGGTTGTGACCCAAACCTACTTCTTACAAAACTTTACCTATTGAGACGACCCGGTTTAGGAGTTTAGTATGCAGTGTTGATGTTTATGTTTATATTGTGAGTTTATGTCTTTATACTTATAAAAAAAGAAAAGAAAAGAAAAAAAAAGAGGAAAATATGAGAAAAATACAAAAAGAAGTATTTAGTTGCAATAGAAGAGAAAAAGATAATGACGTTGTGTAAATAGTCGATGGTTGTTTTGGTTAGTGGTAGCAATAAAACCGGGTCGAATCAATGAACTACTTGCATATGTTTCCCACCATCTTCCTACCCTTACACATAGCTGTAGGATCGTCGTCGGACCCAAAACAAGTCGATCAGAGGCGTTCTACTCAAAATGAAAGGCGGAAACAGACATAATGAGGTCGATTCAGCTAGATTTACACTAATAACTGTCTTTGTATTGATTCTGAAACAATTACATATCTGAAGATACTTCGACAGAGCTTCGCCGTCGGAAACACCCAAACTAATTTCGTATGGAATGACACGAAAACAACCCTATATATAGACATGGTAATTTCGCATGAAACAAGCTTCACACAAAATCAACTACACACGGAATTAAGACTCAAGCGATATTATAGACTAATTCCGCACGGAATTACTGAATGACCACTTCATGCGGAATTAACCATTCATGCGGAATTAACCCTTTGCTTCATTTTCTCGATCTTCGTGCCATAAGCAATGCAAGACTCAATTCAAGACGAAGTCGACAGACGTATACACTAACAGACTCCCCCTCGGATGTTGACGAGTCTACTGTGTTGAGTCTTCACATCTTCAGTCTTTATCAGTCTGACTGCTCTCTTTTTCTCTTTCCTTCAGCACCGACACACTTTCCTCGAACAATCTCATTTCCCCTCGGATGCTGATTTTCAATGAATCAGGATCTGAACTTGGCTCTATCATCTCTCCAATTCTCTTGATCAGATCTCTTGATTCCTTCAGTTCATCAGCATCATCACTTTCAGAATCGTAACCTGGCTCACATTCTGCTCAGGTATCTTCAGATTCTCCCATTCGATATGCAAGAAGCTTTCACAGGATCAGGATCGAAACCTGGCTCAATTCTTGAACTCAGAATCCAGGTTATCCTGCACATCCTCTACCTTGTGTAAGAGGATCATATCAGTTAATGAGACAAATCACCAACACCGTTAAGCTTAAAACATTTTAAGTTCTAAACAATTCACTTAGATTGTCAATATATTGATCCACTTAAATTTTCACACAAATTTCAACTGTTTCGAGATACGAATTAGTGTTTTAATGACTTAAACTTATTCACGTGTCCCACCACTTGAATATACTCCCGTATCCAGATCCCAATATTCAGTCTTACAGATGAGTATACCTAGATGATATCTGTTAAGGGGTTAGATGCGAAACTGTGAGAGCTCAGGTCAGAACTTTCGTTCAGCAGGGAGATGACGGCTTGACTTTTGGTGTGTCCCCTTTAGAGGATCTTTTCTTCAACAGCACATGATTAGCATTTTTCAATGTTTCATCATTTTTTTTGTACTGAGGGCAGGTCTATATTTCAAGCAATTTGCAAAGTATTATACGGGGACTAGGCCATTGCTTCCGCAAAATCAGAAGTCCCGGGATAATACCCCAGATATCACTGAGTATAAAGACCTAGTATCTCAGAAAGAGGGACCTTTCAAACAAGATTTCGGGGGTTACCCATATATCCAAGAAATGTTCCCCACGATATAAGCAAGTTTGAAATTTAGGTTTATATCTCGTGACAATCTACTAAATGTGCAAAAACCTACTGGCATATCCGCAATGAGATTGTTTATCACATTTTAACTTTCCATTTCTTCAGCATGTTGTGATAGTCCACTGATGTACTATCATTTCCTCTTTTTTCACAACAAAACTCATTTTTAGATTTTATCATGTTTTTTACTTTTTCAAATTTTCTAATGTTTTTGGATTTTCTGAAATTTTTTCCCCCTAAAATTCAAACACATTTAAAGAAACTTTAAAAACAAACTATACAAGTAAAATTGACAACTGATATCAAATTACCTCAATTCGCCATCCACTTGGCATAAACAATCAAAACTCCCCCTGACAACAAACTATTTTCCCATTAAGATTTCAAAACATTTAAGTTTGTTTTAATTAAAATGGTTTTTCCAGAAAATAAGTTTTGTTAGAACCTCTCGTAGGTTTGGGGTTCATCATTTTGTTCTTTAAACCACATGTATGAGGATTACATAAAGTTCAACTTAATGACCTTGATGAATCACTTGTAAAATCAAACCTTTGTACCACATGTAAGATGAAATCAATTTCACAAGAAAGATGCCGATTCCTACTCCACACCTACCAACCTGGAAGCTCTGCAAGTCACAACCTGTAAAATTTACCAATTTTAAGATTCATTCACAAAATCAACTTTAATAAGAATGATGCCGATTCCTGCTCCACGATTACAAACTTGGGAGCTCCGGCAAGTCCGGTTTTTCAATTAAACACAGACATCCAAGCCTCAGCAAGCTTGGATGTTAGCTTATCAAGTTCACTTTCAGTCAGGGTGTATGTTGCCTTCTTTGTTTCATAAAATTCTTTTACCCCTTTCACCTTACCATCAACCATTTTTCCAAAAATCTTTTTCGCATTTCCATTAAACGCTTTATCGACATCAAATTATTTCTTTTCAGAATAGAATTGATTCGATATCTCAACCTTACCAACTTTTGATTTAAAATTTTCAGCCCTCAATGGTGGAAAATTAACATCATCCATTGGAGGCACTGAGTTTTCCTCTTTAACCTCAACCTGTGGCTCCTCTGATTTTATGGAATCAGATTCATCGCCAGGTTTTACATCAGACTTCTAAACATCCCATATTTGGTTGTCTTTGGCTCTCTTTTTATAAAAAATTTTCTTTGAACACTCACCAACTTCAAAAATTGAATTTTTCAGTTGGTGGTTCATTTTCCTCAACAACTTTTCCTTTAAGTTTTTCAGAAACTTCCTGTTTTGTCTTTGTATCCAACGGACAATTCCATGCAATGTGACCAGCTTCATTGCATGTAAAACAAGTTCTAGTCTCCTTTCAATGAAAAACTCCAGTTCCCATTCTCTTCTTCTCCGCAAGAAACTCCTGGTTTGATTGTCTCCAGAATGGTTTCTTCTGTTCTTCTTCAGCACTTCCTCCTGAAACAAATTTTGTATTCGTTTTAGAAATTTTCTCATTTTTATAATTTTCAGGTGGAACGAAACCTAAACCTTTCTTTTTGAGATTACCTTTATGGTTTGGTTTCTTTTGAAAACCAGAACCAGAACTGTAACCTTTTTTCTTGTTTAATCGTTGTTGAACTCTTGAAGTGTATTTTTTAGGTTTTTTTCAGTAAGACTTAAATCTTTTATTTCAGAAAAATTAATTTCTGTCATTTTGAAAACTTTTTTGATCTTTTCAATTTCAACACTTCTTATTGGAAACTCTTCATCAGAATATAATTTGTCAGAATCTTTCAAAGTATATGCCACTTTGAATAATTCATCATTCAAATTAGATTTTGATAATAAAAGTTCTTTATTATAAGCTCGTTTAACCGACGTCTTTGAATTGTTGACCGATGAACTCGAATTTCCAGACTCAGACTTTGACTCCGACTCCTCATCTGTATCCAACACCTGATCGACCACCTTTTTTATTAACTCAGACTCATAATCAGTGTTAGACAAAGTGAACGTGACGTCAATGTTTTCTGGTAATTCATCAGTTGTTTCGGATTTTAACTTTATATTGATTGCTGATGTGTGTAAAATGCAACATATAAATCACATCAATTAAGGCATAAAACTAACCCTTTTTAAGTACTAATGTTGGAAAACGAGTGTTTTTGTCTTCCTTTTGTATTTTCAGGATGAAATGAGCTCAAAATCACAAAAGAAGCAAAAAGACAACTAATTCTACCATAAAATACAAGAAAAGGAACAAAAGTGGACTGCCCGGACCCTCAGCGGCACCTCCCAAGGCAAAAGAGAAGAAACAGAGTCTGAACACGCCCCGTGTCCAGCGAACACGGGGGCGTGCCCAGGAAGCAGCAGAAAAGACAAACCAGTAGAAGCTTCCATTGCCCACCACGGGGCCGTGTCCAGCGAGCACGGGGGCGTGGTGAAAGTACAGCAGGCGGATTAATTGTAATTCGCAATTACAATTAATGAAGTGAGAGAATGTCAGACGGACACGGGGCCGTGTCTAGCGGACACGGGGCCGTGTCCAGCCTTCTGTTCAGCCTATAAATAGAGGAGCTTGGCTTCATTCTCTCTCATCCCTTGGCACACCACCTCTCTCACACCTCATCCACCACCCACCACCACCATAACACCATCATCCACCACCATCATCCATTGTCCATCGTAGAGTGTGTGAGTCGTCTCGGGATCCAAGACTGATCGTAAGAGTTCTTGACAATCAAGGCCATGTTTGCCTAAGTCTCTTACATCACTTGGTGAAGACAAGTGTTTAGTATAATACTTTTTATTTTTAATCTTTTGCACTTTTTATTTGGTTTTGTATTAATGACTTTAATAACTAGTTACTTATGTTGAAGGTGATCTTTCCTTATCGTTTGTCCGTGGTGTCTTGGCATTATTTTACTGTCTATATAAAATAAAAGATTTTCACCATTCATATCTCCACGGTCTATATGGAGGTATGTTGGCTACCTGGTCGGGGGTTAAGGGAACGGTTTGGTAAGGGTCTTGCCCTTGTTCAGCGTTTAGAGGTCCTGCTTGGGACCTGGGTCAAATTTAGTAGGATCTCCTTCAATGCCCATAGGTATTGGATGGCGGGGATCCAAACTCTTTGACCCCCTCATAAGTTAACTACTATTAATACTATAACCAGGCTATTTAGGACTGTATCCCTGCTGACTCAGACTACTTAGCCGAGGGTAACGTCACCGCCAAAAGCGGGGCCTACCATAATTTGCATTAATAACTTAATTTATTATCTTTCAATAATCCGACCCTTTAGGATTGTATCCTTGCTGACTCAAACTACTGGGTTGAGGGTAACGTCGCCTTCAAAAGAGGGGCCTACTACAATAACTAAGATAATCTCTTAAACAAGTGCAAAAGTGCGAAAATAATCAAAGGTTATACTAATACACGTGTCGGATCCAAGTGATTCATCTTGTCTATCTGTTTTTATTTTATTTTTATTTTCAGCATTTAGTTAGTTTTTATTTTTATTAGTTTAAAACATTCTTCTCACTTTTTGATTTGATTAGACGTTGAGGATAAACCGGTATTAAAAGCTCTTGTGTCCTTGGACGACCTCGGTATCTTACCAACACTATACTACGTCCACGATGGGTGCACTTGCCCATATGTGTGTTTAGTGTTAGTGAATATCGTGTTTTATAAATTTAAAACTTGGCTAAAAGTGTAAAAAGGGCTTAAATACTCATCAAAAATATATACACACCGACACACATCAAGTTTTTGGCGCCGCTGCCGGGGACACAAGGATTTTAAGAAAGTTAGGAATCAACGGCCTAATCATATTTTTTATTTTTCTTTAATTTTTTTTAGGATTTTTCTTAGATTTTTAGCTTCTGCAGAGCTCAACACGGGGCCGTGCCCGCTGAACACGCCCCGTGCTCAATCATTGGAACTGGCAATCCTGTTTTAAGTCAGACAGTAGGCTGAACACGGGGCCGTGTCTACTCAACACGCCCCCGTGCCCAAGATTCAGTTGTTGAAAACAGAACCGTTAGATCCCGGCGGTTGGTAATTTCTGACACGAACATGAGTGATAGTAATTCTTTTTACTTTCGGCACTCTTATGGTTTGTGGTGTCGAATATGTGGAGGCGAACATGAGGAATTAAAATGTTTTTTCCTCACTTATAGGCCCCACTATATAGACCCACCGATTCCTTGTAACCTTAAGAGGGGCGAAAGTAAAAATAAGCACTATTTCTCCCTCGAATGCGCCCAGCCAGATATTCTAGGAGAAATGCTCCTTGACGAGCTATTTCAACTAGAAGAACTACTTCTCAATTGGTCAAAAGAACTCAGGAAGGATTTTTTAGATCCATCCCAAGATGATGACCATGAGGAAATGTTGGAACCGCATTCCGACAACCTCGTTGCTTCCGAAAATACCTTCTTACCTAGAAAAGACGCGGACGATAGTCGTCCCTGTGCCGATTGTGCCGTGAAGGACTCCCCATCGACTTCGTTCGATGCATACATAGACCTGAGGGATTCGGCATACACCTTCTTTAACGAGAGCCCGGGAAAGGGTTGGACTTGTCCACCTAGAATGAAAATAGGAATTACCCTCACCGACAACCTCTTGCGTTCTCGCCTTAGTATAGGACAATTAAGGTATCTTAGGCACTTTGGGGTTGTTCCAACAAGTCAAGAGCCACCCGATATAGATTAGCTCCTTAGTAAAGACAAAACTTCATAAGACAGCTTTCCGACACGGGGCCGTGCCCGGCCAACACGCCCCCGTGTCCACCAAAAGATTCCCCTCTGATCAGAACGTCAGAATACGGACAAACTGTGTCAGAATTTCATCTGCACACGGGGCCGTGTCCAGCGGACACGGGGCCGTGTCCAGCAGGCTGTCGTTTTCTATAAATGCAGCCAAAAATCCTGCACATTTGGACCAAATTGGGGACAGAGATTTGAAGGAATCTTCTCTCAAACAATCCTAGGTAAGTCTAAAAGAAGTTTCCAACAACCCATCTTGTCCTTTCCTCTTCTAGACATTTCCTTCTTCTTCATCTTTCTTCAAGAACTACCATGAAAAGTTTGAATTTTCAATCTTTGTGGTAGGGAACAATGAGTTTTGATCATAGAATCTTGGTAAAAACATGTTATGTAACATTGTTTAAAGTTATTTACTGTCAAAAAGCTTGCATAAACTCAGAAAATAACTTAAAAACCCAAGATTCCTTGCTCCAAAATTCTGCAGAAAGATGAACACGGGGCCGTGCTCAATGAGCACGGGGCCGTGTCCAGAAACTGTTTCGTCATATAAACTGCTTTTGGTTTATTTTTCGTAGAATGGCGAGTGAAAACAGCGAAACATCATCCGTTCATTCCTCAAACAGCCGAAGGGGAAGGAGGCCTTCCGTTGAAGCTACACTTGTGCACTACGTGATAGCGCTAAGGGAAGCTCTCAACGAAATGACGTCAGTAGAGGAGGTCCTCATTGACCGTATTAACGATCTTACAATGGGACTTGAAAGCAGCTTCCAAGAGATTAACCTTTTGCACCAAAGGTTAAACATTTTGGTAGCACCCCCTATGGAACCAGTCCTTCCACAACAAGACTGGAACTTGGCACTCGGTGTTAACAACCCTACCGGGTGGGGAGACTTTCCCGCAGAACCTCCTATGGAAAACCCACAAGAAGTTCCAGCGGAAGTTGAAACTCCTCAAACCAATGCAAACGAGCCCTCTTTTCTCCTTCCAAGGGAGGTAGAGGAGTGGCTTGCCGACATATGAGGAGAACCGCACCTGAAAGGAGGAGTTCTACAAAGCCTTATCTAACCAAGACTAGTAGCTTCTTGGAAATTTTGCTAAATTAAAATAAAACATTGGGCTAGAACTCCATAAGTTTAATATTTATGTAATTTTTATCTTTATGTAATGTCTCTCTATGATTTGCAATGCTATGATGGTTTTTATGATTGATGGTTGTCGTGAGTATAAAACACACTCATGGTGGTAATGGATGAAAAAGGGAACGAGAAAAATGGAACCATGCACGAAGAACATAGCAACCCGACAAAAATCTCTATCACAGAAGGCTCAACACGGGCCGTGCCCAACCAACACGGCCCCGTGCTGAGCCCCTGCAGAAAATCACCCAGTTCAGGTAACTAGACACGGGCCGTGTTCAGCGGACACGCCCCCGTGTCCAGGCTTCTGTTTCAATTCTATAATTTGTGTTACTGGCACTTGACCACGGGGCCGTGTCCGGTCAACACGGGGCCGTGTCCAGGATGCCAGTAACATAAATCTTTGCTTTTTAACACACTTTTATACATTCTAATCAACCAAAAACATTATTTTTGGACACATTGAGGACAATGTGTAATTTAAGTGTGGGGGGGATGCTTAAACCCTTGAAATTTTGCAAAATCCTAAACACAAGCCTTACACAAAACTCTATTGGAACCGCTAAACACCCCAAATTTTTTCAAAAACTTTTTCATTTTTTTATTTACTTGTCTTAGTTTAAGTTGGGAATAACAAGTTCTAAAAAGGTTATATTTTTACAAGTTTACAACCGATAGCGTCGTGATAAAAAAAGAACCAACATAAGAATTATGAAACGGTATAACAAGTCTAGTTAAAAATTCGATTATATATGCTTGGTCACATTAAAAACCCATTCCCACAAAAGTGAGTTTTGAGCCTTTATTGAGCACAAAAATACACATATTTAGATTAAATGCTCATTTTTCGTTTCTTGTGTGAATAGCCGCTCGGTCCTTACAAATCTAGAACTTGCCACGACGATACATTCCCGGTCCTTACCAACTTAAACCCAAGTAAGTAAATGATGGAGGCATTAGGACTAACCATTTTTCCTTTCAAAACCATTATTTTTCATTTTTTTTACCTACCCAAAATCCCCCTAGATAGCCCCTTTGAGCCTAAACCTTTCATTTCATTACCCCAAAACCCTTTTTACCCACCAAAAACCTTTTTAATTTTTTTTATTTTTTTTTAGTAACAAGTTCGCTTTTTTCGTAAACTCACCTTTTTATGTGACGATCAAAAAAAAAAATGATGAAGTCAAAAACAAACAAAAGCTATAAAAGCTTGTTTGGAGAAATACTTCAAAATAAAAAGTCACTAAAAACAAGGTACTTCACGAAAACCGACGCTTGTTACGATTTTCGCCCTTTTTACTAACCACTAACCAACCACCCACCTTTAAACCCAAGCCTTCACCCAAAAAGTCCTCTTGATATTTACAAAGGTAAAAAGTTAAAAAGGAGGAGGATTGATTGCTTGGCAAGCCTATGGAAGACGTGAGTTCCGTGCCGCTCTCGAGTGATTCACTAAAAATATACACCTTCGGCCGAGTGTTGAGTGATCTCCCGTGAGGTATGTGAACTTGTATATAAATGGAATTTTAATAAGGCATGCTATGCCCAAATAAGTAATTCATCTTATGAAACGTTCAAAATAAATCATAACGAATAGGATTGTAAATAAATAAAAATAAAACCTATAAAAACCTTGGATTCCCGACACTCTAGGACAAGCTAAAAAACTTCTCTTCAACCTATTCCATTTGGGAGTGTAAGCCACATTTAAAGAGTTTTGCTTGAGGACAAGCAAAAGTTCAAGTGTGGGGGTATTTGATGTGTGTAAAATGCAACATATAAATCACATCAATTAAGGCATAAAACTAACCCTTTTTAAGTACTAATGTTGGAAAAAGAGTGTTTTTGTCTTCCTTTTGTATTTTCAGGATGAAATGAGCTCAAAATCACAAAAGAAGCAAAAAGACAACTAATTCTACCATAAAATACAAGAAAAGGAACAAAAGTGGACTGCCCGGACCCTCAACGGCACCTCCCAAGGCAAAAGAGAAGAAACAGAGTCTGAACACGCCCCGTGTCCAGCGAACACGGGGGCGTGCCCAGGAAGCAGCAGAAAAGACAAACCAGTAGAAGCTTCCATTGCCCACCACGGGGCCGTGTCCAGCGAGCACGGGGGCGTGGTGAAAGTACAGCAGGCGCATTAATTGTAATTCGCAATTACAATTAATGAAGTGAGAGAATGTCAGACGGACACGGGGCCGTGTCCAGCGGACACGGGGCCGTGTCCAGCCTTCTGTTCAGCCTATAAATAGAGGAGCTTGGCTTCATTCTCTCTCATCCCTTGGCACACCACCTCTCTCACACCTCATCCACCACCCACCACCACCATAACACCATCATCCACCACCATCATCCATTGTCCATCGTAGAGTGTGTGAGTCGTCTCGGGATCCAAGATTGATCGTAAGAGTTCTTGACAATCAAGGCCATGTTTGCCTAAGTCTCTTACATCACTTGGTGAAGACAAGTGTTTAGTATAATACTTTTTATTTTTAATCTTTTGCACTTTTTATTTGGTTTTGTATTAATGACTTTAATAACTAGTTACTTATGTTGAAGGTGATCTTTCCTTATCGTTTGTCCGTGGTGTCTTGGCATTATTTTACTGTCTATATAAAATAAAAGATTTTCACCATTCATATCTCCACGGTCTATATGGAGGTATGTTGGCTACCTGGTCGGGGGTTAAGGGAACGGTTTGGTAAGGGTCTTGCCCTTGTTCAGCGTTTAGAGGTCCTGCTTGGGACCTGGGTCAAATTTAGTAGGATCTCCTTCAATGCCCATAGGTATTGGATGGCGGGGATCCAAACTCTTTGACCCCCTCATAAGTTAACTACTATTAATACTATAACCCGGCTATTTAGGACTGTATCTCTGCTGACTCAGACTACTTAGCCGAGGGTAACGTCACCACCAAAAGCGGGGCCTACCATAATTTGCATTAATAACTTAATTCATTATCTTTCAATAATCCGACCCTTTAGGATTGTATCCTTGCTGACTCAAACTACTGGGTTGAGGGTAACGTCGCCTTCAAAAGAGGGGCCTACTACAATAACTAAGATATTCTCTTAAACAAGTGCAAAAGTGCGAAAATAATCAAAGGTTATACTAATACACGTGTCGGATCCAAGTGATTCATCTTGTCTATCTGTTTTTATTTTATTTTTATTTTCAGCATTTAGTTAGTTTTTATTTTTATTAGTTTAAAACATTCTACTCACTTTTTGATTTGATTAGACGTTGAGGATAAACCGGTATTAAAAGCTCTTGTGTCCTTGGACGACCTCGGTATCTTACCAACACTATACTACGTCCACGATGGGTGCACTTGCCCATATGTGTGTTTAGTGTTAGTGAATATCGTGTTTTATAAATTTAAAACTTGGCTAAAAGTGTAAAAAGGGCTTAAATACTCATCAAAAATATATACACACCGACACACATCAATTGCCTTTTCGACTTGCTCCTCATTTGGTTTTCTAGGAGAATAACCTTCCCAGATCGGAGGCGGACACTTATTATAGCTAACACTCTGTTTCTTACCAGCATCCTTCTTCTTTGGCTTCTTATCATCTTGAAATGCTTCAAGACCTGCAACAGTTGGATAAATTCTATCAATAAGATAATCAGAACTAGAATAACTTTGTAACACCCCCAAAATACCACTTGCGGAAACCCCGCGAGGCGTGTTACGCATCAGAGTCTGAGCCACTAATCACATTGAACCAATGATAAATACTTAGATAAAACATATTATTAATTACTAATAGAAAATGTCAATATAACATTAACACCCAAGAGTTGTATAGCGGAAGCATGCAATAAATCGTTTAACAATCATTTCATAATAATACTCAAAACCAATGTATCAAATATAGGTTAATCCCAGAGCCTCGATCCATGACCACTCCAGCACTCCCAGATAGCAAGTCCATGTCACGAATTCTAACGACCTGCAAGCATGCAGACAAGTGTGTCAGACGACGCTGGTGAGTTCAAAGTTTAGTTAACGTGTTTTGTTACCAGATATATGTTAGGTCAATTCAACGTTGTGATATGATGCGGTTTATAACTTGTTGAGATACCCTAGGGAGTGTGCCCATATGTATCCGGGAAGTGTCTCCCTCAATAACCTGGAGTGTGTCCAGCCCCCAATGCCCCTAACCAAGCATTGGTAATGATCGATCCCATGTACAATAACCAAGACCCAATTACATTGTTTACCCAAGATTCCTTTTTCAACCGTTTACTAGTTGTCCCAAACCACCGGGACACATGCTTGAGAAATGCAGTGAACTCACCTTGGTTTGCTCGGTAAGATTATTTACTTGTTCACACTTAATCAGTCAAGTCCTAAGGTAAGCACGTATACATAATCAGTTTGTAATCACGAAGTTGGCACGTAAGTATAGTCACAGTGAACATCGCATCAGCAAGCACCGAGTATCACATTGCACGTATTCATGATCATACAAGTATTGATTTATACTCAACGACAGTTAATCATCTCAGTTAACTTCTAACAGTGGTTAACCCAAGTTACTGTGCAAAATATTCAAGTTGACGAATTACAGGTCGGCGAATCATATTCTGTTTCGTTAACTACCCTTTGACGAAACACTACCTTGTTTCGTCAACTACCCTTGGCAAAACACATCCCCTGTTTCGTCAATTACCCCTTGGCGAAACACATCACCTGTTTCGTCAATTTCCATTCCGTCAAGCGAGTCAGTTACGTCAATCATTTACATCAGTTACAGAATTATCACAGAAACCCTAAATGCCGTCATCGCCCAGAGACATTCATACGGGAATCATAAACACAGAATTCATACTGTAATCATTCAGGAATCATGGCATTCATGGATTATTAATCATAACAAAATCATGGATTAACTTTAGATCATTCTAGCATATGGTTTAGCCCTATTAACATACTATCATACACTCGGATAACACGAATAACATTCTAACATGACTGCCCCCGAGCATCATTCAATCTAGTTCATTATCGCAACAATCCACATCCCTTGTAACCGACTATTCATACATTACGAATCTAGAATCATCATCAGCATATACTCATATTCAATCCAGAAATCAATCATACACACACACCACATGTAACAATAATCAAAGTATCAATGAAACCGATTAAACGAACACGAACTAACCAAGATATCTGGCACGATAGTTTAATCGCTAAAGGGCTTGGGGAGAACGCAGAGTTGCCGTCACACACACACAAAGGAGTTCTAGGGTTTTCTGATTTGCCAAAGGTATAAAATGTAAGCCGGTTCACGTTATTATACATGTATTCACGTAATGGGCCCTTACTGGGCTTGGCGAAACGGATGGGCCGGCGAGACACTTGTTTCGTCGAGATGATGTTGACGAAACAGATTTCCTGTGTCGTCGAGATTGAGTTGACGGATCAAGCTTCTGATTCGTCGAGTTGATTCGTGAAAGTTTTACAAGGTTTTAGAAGACTTTACAAGACTTAGCTAGCTCGAGTGTGTACTCACAGGTTCACATTATATCATTAACACATAACATGCAATATTCACAATAGTCTCATTATCACATAACGTGCATATTACAAGTCAACAAGTCAAACAACTAATCAGTCAAAGTCAACGAAGGTCGAAAACTCGAGTTGTCACATCATCCCCAACTTGAAAGAAATTTCGTCCCGAAATTTGATAGGCCATCCGGAACACGATGCGATGCTAATTAGGATGACTGTGCATTTTCCGCGGGTGTCACATCATCCCCAACTTGAATGGGAATTTCGTCCCGAAATTCACTGGTTATATGAGGTCTAGAATTACCAGGCTTGGTCTTGTCTTTGGGAAACAAATGTGGATACTTACGTTCCATTTGGTCCTCGCGTTCCCATGTGAACTCCGGACCACGTCTTGAGTTCCAACGAACTCTCACAATGGGTATACGGCTATGCTTACGCACTTTAACTTCCCGATCCATAATCTCAATTGGTTCTTCGACAAACTGCAACTTGTCGTCTATTTTCAGCTCTTGAAATGGTACAACTAGTGTTTCGTCAACCAAACACTTCTTTAACTGCTACATCATGGACATTACCCAACTCAGCAGGTAATTCCAACCTGTAGGCCACCTTTCCAATTCGTTCCAGAATTTTGAATGGTCCTACATAACGAGGGTTTAGCTTGCCGCGTTTCCCAAAACGCACCACACCCTTCCAGGGTGAGACCTTTAACATAACGCGATCATTAACTTCAAATTCCAACGGTTTACTACGCTTGTCAGCGTAGCTTTTCTGACGGTCGCGAGCTGCGGCCATGCGGTTTCGGATCTGCACAATGTTTTCTGATGTCTCGAGCACAAGCTCAGGGCCTGTGATCTGACTATCGCCCACCTCAAGCCAGCAGAGAGGTGAACGGCATTTCCGTCCGTACAGTGCTTCGAACGGAGCTGCCTTAATACTTGTATGGTAGCTGTTGTTGTAGGAGAATTCTATCAACGGTAAGTGCTTCTCCCATCCCTTCCCAAAGTCGATTACACATGCTCGCAGCATGTCTTCAAGCGTTTGGATGGTGCGCTCGCTTTGACCATCCGTCTGCGGGTGATAAGCGGTACTCATGTCGAGCCGCGAACCGAATGACTTATGCATTGCTTGCCAAAGATCAGAAGTGAAACATGGATCTCGATCTGAGATGATAGAAGTTGGTACCCCGTGCCTAGAGACGACTTCTTTAAGATAAACCGCTGCTAGGTGTGAAAACTTGTCTGTCTCTTTGATTGCTAAGAAATGTGCTGACTTCGTGAGGCGATCAACAATCACCCAAATGGTATCGTTTCCGGCCTGAGTTCTTGGTAGGCCTGTCACGAAATCCATGGCGATCTATTCCCACTTCCATGTGGGTATTCCTGGTTGCTGCAGTAGACCCGAGGGCTTTTGATGTTCCGCTTTGACTTTCGCACAAGTCAAACATTTGCTGACGTAAGTTGCTATATGAGCTTTCATGCTCTCAAGTCGTGGTACATCTTATCTGATCCAGGGTGTACGGAGTAACGTGATTTATGTGCCTCGTCCATTACAAGTTCTCGTAAGTCACCATAGAGTGGAACCCAGATGCGTCCGGTTACGTAGTAAGCACCGTCCCCCTTTTGTTCTAGTCGTTGCCTTGAGCCGCGTAAAGCTTCAGCTCAAACGTTCTCTGGTTTCAACGCTTCTAACTGAGCGTTTCGTATCTGGGAAGGAAGATTGGATTGGATCGTGAGTTGCAACGCTCGTACGCGCCTAGGTGTATTATTCTTTCTGCTGAGGGCATCAGCTACGACGTTCGCCTTGCTCGGATGATACTTGATGGCACATTCATAATCATTCAACAGTTCAACCCATCACCGTTGCCGCATATTTAACTCTCTCTGGTCGAAGATATGCTGAAGGCTCCTATGGTCTGTGTAGATGGTGCATTTGGTACCGTACAGATAGTGCCTCCAGATTTTCAACGCAAATACCACCGCTCCTAACTCCAAGTCGTGTGTCGTGTAGTTTTTCTCATGAATCTTCAATTGTCGCGAAGCATAGGCTATCACCTTCTCGCGTTGCATTAACACACAGCCGAGACCTTGAATCGACGCATCACAGTAGACCACAAAATCTTCGGTACCCTCTGGTAAAGACAAGATTGGTGCACTACAAAGCTTCTGTTTTAACAACTGGAATGCCTCTTCCTGTTTCGTTCCCCAAGAGTACACCGTGTTCTTCTGTGTCAGCGAGGTGAGAGGTTGCGCGATTTTCGAGAAATCTCTAATAAACCTTCGATAGTATCCAGCGAGACCAAGAAATTGGCGCACTTCAGAAGGAGTCTTTGGTAACGGGGCGGGTATAATGTGTTAAAAGCATGGTGGATACGCCGCTGGTACTTCCTATATATAAGTGCTTTTAATACATTATATATCGTTGCGTTATCTAGATCACTTGGGCAATGGTAAACAAAACAAAGTTGTAATACAAGGTTTTCCAACAATATATTATACTATTCGAGTTTTATTCCATGGACGATTTACAAATCTGGATTTAATTAAACAAATGTTTTGGGGTTAAGAATCATGGCTACGAGGTTTTTTTATAAATTATAACCAATTTGATTTGAGTTGGTTATTTATGTCGCAATACTATACTTTTCAAAACAAGTTTTTTTTTTTAAATAAGTATTGCAATATGTAAAACGAGTCATGAATCTGAAACTCATACAAAACCTATGTACTCGCCGGCATTTTTTATGCTGACGTACCTATTTTCACATGTGTTTCAGGTACATTAGTTGATGGCATTTGATGATGATATTGGTGTATTCTCACATAGGAATGGACAAGGCCTTAGCGACTTTAAAACTTGGAGGATAATAGTTGTATTTATCTAATTTGTATCAAAACATTTAGTTCAATAATTCAATAAAACGAAACTATTTATTCCATGGTTGTGAAACAATGATTCTGTTACAACACTCCCCGACGTTTCCGCCACGTTTTGTTGTTTTACGTGGTCGGGGTGTGACAGAAAAGTTGGTATCAGAGCCAATGGTTATAGGGAATTAGGTTATTAGTAATGCTTTGACCTAGACTATAACCTTCCTAGGACCCTAACGCTAGTTTACTTGCGTTTAGTCATAAAACAATACCGTCACTTATCCTTAAGTGACAACCACAATAAGAACATAAATTGATCTGCCTTGAAAACTAATCATCTGTTCTAGGATGATTTATTATAAGGTTTTGAACCCTTCCAGTTTGACTCATATTTGGCTTAGTGCCTTTTGAGTTTTCAAACTCGTCAAAGTTTGGGTCTAAATAATGTGAACACGTGCAAACTGGAAGAGTGGATGCCTGTACACTGGGTCTTCTGTCTAAGGCTAGAATGTTCGTACAAATCCGCAGTATCGGACCAGTCACTCTTACCTGGGAACTCTTGGGGTGAGTGTCCACTTATAGGCGAGCATGTCTTCGCGATACATTATATTGACCCGCTTACTTTGATTAGTCACTGTCTCATTTGTTTGCCTTTGGTAACAAACAAATGGTCACAATCTTCATGTGTTGTCATTCTATTTTGGCTATCTTTTGCTTGTTTCCTCCTATGCCTTCCATTGTCTTCAAGATGCCTCTTCATCGCAACAACACCCAAATGTCCGAACCAGGTGCTGCAACTACCCAGTAAGTAGGCGTCGTACTCCAGAGGACCGTTGTTTTAGCTATCACCATGACTCGCCTCAGGGATGAAGCCGTATAAGGGAACTGCTCCTTGGTGCAATCAATGCCACCGTCATCACCCAAATCAAATACCCTGTTTCAAATGTACCCACGGTGGACGATGGGGACATTTGGTTAACATCTGCCGCTTTGCGATCCAAAGCAAAGTTGTTACCAATCCTGCTGCTACTCAACCTTCAAATTCTGCTTCATATGTCGCCTTGGCATATCTAGTGCCTCAACCTCATGAACTTTCTACCTTGTGTATCGACGTAAGCACGCCTAGTGCAAGGTGTCGGAACACCTCTCGTTACACAAATTCCAAAATCCATGTAGGATCTTTCTATCCTCATAATTAGATCCTTGTGGATGGGTATCGTTCATCGGAGCCCTTAATTGAATTCTTTGTATGATTCAATACGTACATTACAATTCAATAAGGACAAAGCCGAATTCCTATTAAGATTTTCCTATCTTCATAGATAGATTCTTGAAAATGATTAAAGTGCCAAATGAAATCCACGGATTGGATTCCTGGTATGCTTTAAGTATCCGCGTTCAAAGATAACAATTTAAAGGCCAAATTAAACAATTATGTGATTATATGCTTATGTTCTCCCTTTTATGTTTTTGTGATCCAATTTTGTTATCCAAATCCTCGTAGAATCTTCCATATCTTCGTATAAGGGATTCATAGTAGGATATCCAAAGGTACTATCTTAAATCCTTAATGGACTTCTACGTTGGAGTTGAGTCCCTTGGGTTATGAAGTACTATTCCATAATTAGACCCCTTG
The DNA here is from genome assembly GCF_002127325.2 of Helianthus annuus. Lineage (NCBI taxonomy): Eukaryota > Viridiplantae > Streptophyta > Magnoliopsida > Asterales > Asteraceae > Helianthus > Helianthus annuus. The sequence continues at coordinate 99,897,204 of NC_035448.2, read as the reverse complement.
AGTGGTCTAGTTAAACAGATTGATCCAAAATTCTGGTTAGGAATATCATGTGATGATATAGCTGAAAAGACTCCTTGAGTGGTCTAATTAAAGAGATCTTTTGTTGATCTAATTAAAAGGACCCTATGGTAGTCTAGCCACACTCATCACAAGTTTGATTTTTCTTCCCCTACACATTATGAAATGAACTGTGCAGACTGTGCAAGGAATTACGTAATTATGGAGGCCTACATAATTATGGAATTTAGTGCACAGAAACCACAGCGAGTTTTGTCATGTGCCTTGAGTGAACCTTGTTCATTTCCAATTCTGATGAAGCACCCGTTGAAAAAAAATGAACTAGCTACTCATTTTTCACTTCTGAAAGAATATCCGTTGATGGAAATGAATATCCGTTTGTTTAATCCTTCATTTCCGTTCTGATGAAGAATCCGTTGAAGAAAATGGATCAACCATTCATTTTCGCTTCTGAAGAATGTCCGTTGATGGAAATGAATATCCGTTTGTTTAATCCTTCATTTCCGTTCTGATGAAGAATCCGTTGAGGAAAATGGATCATCCATTCATTTTCGCTTCTGAAGAATATCCGTTGAAGGAAATGAATATCCGTTTGAATATCCTTTTCATTTCTGTTCTGATGAAGAATCCGTTGAGGAAAATGGATCATCCATTCATTTTCGCTTCTGAAGAATATCCGTTGAAGGAAATGAATATCCGTTTGAATATCCTTTTCATTTCTGAATCTGAGGAAGCATCTGTTGAAAATGGATCATCCATTCATTTTCGCTTCTGAAGAATATCCGTTGAAGGAAATGAATATCCGTCTGATTATCCTTTTCATTTCCGTTTCTGAGGAAACATCTGTTGAAAATGACTCCGTCTGTTCATTTTCGTTTCTGAAGAATGTCCGTTAAGGAAATGATAGGATTATGCTTTGCATATCTCTAGGGGTTATTTGACACAAAGTCACAGACAGACTCCTACGAATAAATTTCGGGACGAAATTTCCTAAAGTAGGGGAGACTGTGACACCTGTGTCACTGTGACCGTCAAACAAATGCCAAACCAATGAAATTTTGTATTTCATACTTGGGAATTGTGAAAATATGTGTATCATTTGCACATATCAATTCTTGTTCGATTTCGGGCTTTAAGTCGCTTTCTGGAAGGTTATACACGATCTGATGCGTAAATATAACCAGTTTAATGCAACAAACACTCCGGAATAGTGACATAGGCTTAACATACCTTAAATAACCTTTACATAACTTAGAAATAAGTTTTGGATGGTTTGGTATGCCGAAATCAAGTTTATTCGATCGTAGGGACTATTTGTGTCAAACTGCGAAACTATACCGATTCGTATGGTGTCGAACAGTCCGGAACTTGATCATAAGTTAAACATACCATATATAACCTAAATATGGCTTAGAAATAAGCTTTGATAGGTTCGGTGTGTGAAAACATGCTTATATGATCTTACAGGGACTAAAAGTGTCATAAACGGCGTAAGTTTGCATTTTCGCGCATATCTTACGTTCTGGACACATCTGGACATCCAAAATTTTTGTACACACTAAAATATTTTTGTTTTAGTGATCGCCATGCAAAAATTCCATTCGTCGCTTAATTTGGATCGTTTTCGCGTCCGTTCGAGTTTCGTCGTAAATAACCAAACAACGTGACCGTACGACCAAACGAACCGACATCCGAGATATTTTTGAGCATGTTTTGAGTCCCCTATGCTTTAACTTCATTTTAGAGCCTTGAAATGAGGTTAACGGGGTTTAAACGCATCGAAAAAGGCTTTAAACACGTGCAGGGACCATTTCTGTCAATTTTGAAACTTTGCTGAACCTGATACATGCTAGCGTAGCGCGAGCCCTAAGGCCTATGCCCTAGCGCTACGCGAGCGCCTCATCTGGGCAGAAAGTGTGTTTTCAGCATCTGTTTGCAAATTCAGGGGCTGTTTTGGTAAATTCTTGGTGTGTTGAGCAAGTTTAAGTGTTCTCCAAGGCTTTGCACCTGCTCCTAACACTTGTATGGATGAGATTTATTCCTTAATGGCTAAACAAAACACTTGTTGTGATCCTATGAACTTCCCTCAAGTATAAATAGCCAACACTTTCATTGTTTCATTTGCTCATTCCTCATTTCCTCTCTTCACATCTGCTTTGGAGCTCTCTCTCAAGCATTTGGGACTTGTCTTCTTTGTAGAAAAGATAGAAAGGACTATTGTGAGCCTTCTTTCATTCTTTTTCTTGCTTTTTCCTTATGTAGTGCAGAAAGTCAAACAGTTTGGCCAACAGTTTGACTTTCGATTTTGACCATCAATTGGTCAAGTCAAAGTTCAATTGAACTTTGAAACGTGATTGTAATCACGATAGTTATAATCCTTCGCGGTTATAGCTGCTGATTACCACGTTAGCTAGTTGTAGTGTCGAGTCAAAGTTTCGGTCAAAATGCGTTTTAGCACGCATTTTGCCTCGGAACTATTTTAGGGTATCAAAACACTTTGTTTTGATACCAAATCAGTAGGTTAGACATGTTTTGACATGTCTAACACGACACTATTAGTTTGTGCTTGTTTAGGGTCGTGAGGTAAGCGGTCTAAACCACCGCTTAGCCTTTCGAACCCGACCCGTTTGGTCGATCTTTAGGATCCGACCAAGCCTAGTTATTGATCATAGTTGCATAGGGAATAACCACTGAGGTTATACCTTATGATCACATAGGATTGGTTAGTCATTTGCTTGTTAGCTTGTATGCCCATAGGAAATGACCAAAATGCCCTTTTGAAGCTAAAATCCGTATTTTGCCTATGTGAACATATTTTTGACAAGTAATCTGATTTAGTAACATGTTTAGGGATAATTGGGCATGTAAGACTTGGCATAGCACATAGTTAACCATCCGAACATAGTTTTACGCTAACGACGCCTTATAGTAGCTTATGTTACCATAACGTGTCGAAACGGGTCAAAAGCACTTAGGTAGGCCTTTCAATCAGAATGTAGGGTCTATTAAATCATACCATATGAGTTCAATTACTCATTTGATTTATAGAACCTCATTCTATCCTATCTCCCGATTTAGGTCCGGTTATTTACATAGTTACCTATATAGGGTGCCGTTTGATTCCCTGATCACTCTAGCTTTGCTTGGTTGTTGTTCAAGACTTCTAAGCACCCTCAGGTGAGTACATAGTCCCCTCTTTTACTGTTTTCAAACTGTTTTGGGGTGGAACACATGTGCCTACTTGATACTTTCATGTTTTTCCCATGTTTTTATATCATATACTTACTATGTTCAATAGTACATTATTAGTACACGATTTCATTATGTTTTGCTATGTATGTTCACTTAACATGCTAGCACATTGATTTCCATATACTACATTTTGTCGCATATGCTCATTCAGCATATGGACACATTGTTTTACATTTTGAACCGTTGTAACCATATGATCATTTGAACCGTTGTAACCATTTGATCATATGAACCGTTGGTAACCATTTGACTATGTAAACCGTTAGTAACCGTTGATTATGTGAACCGTTTGTAACCGTTGATTAGATGATCCGTTGGATTATGTGAACCGTTTGTAACCATTTGACTATGTGAACCGTTAGTGACTATTTGACTATGTGAACCGTTTGTAACCGTTGATTGACACGAACTGTTTGAATCTGTTTGAACCGTTGGGTTAGGGAAGTGATTAGGTAACGGGGCGGGTATAATGTGTTAAAAGCATGGTGGATACGCCGCTGGTACTTCCTATATATAAGTTCTTTTAATACATTATATATCGTTGCGTTATCTAGATCACTTGGGCAATGGTAAACAAAACAAAGTTGTAATACAAGGTTTTCCAACAATATATTATACTATTCGAGTTTTATTCCATGGACGATTTACAAATCTGGATTTAATTAAACAAATGTTTTGGGGTTAAGAATCATGGCTACGAGGTTTTTTATAAATTATAACCAATTTGATTTGAGTTGGTTATTTATGTCGCAATACTATACTTTTCAAAACAAGTTTTTTTTTTTAAATAAGTATTGCAATATGTAAAACGAGTCATGAATCTGAAACTCATACAAAACCTATGTACTCGCCGGCATTTTTTATGCTGACGTACCTATTTTCACATGTGTTTCAGGTACATTAGTTGATGGCATTTGATGATGATATTGGTGTATTCTCACATAGGAATGGACAAGGCCTTAGCGACTTTAAAACTTGGAGGATAATAGTTGTATTTATCTAATTTGTATCAAAACATTTAGTTCAATAATTCAATAAAACGAAACTATTTATTCCATGGTTGTGAAACAATGATTCTGTTACAACACTCCCCGACGTTTCCGCCACGTTTTGTTGTTTTACGTGGTCGGGGTGTGACACCATCCGCCAAGGTACCCGCAGCAAATTTCACCCTGTCCCCAGCGGGACAGTTACAGATAGCGAACACGGACTCGGCTTTCTCAAACCATCTCAGAAGTCCCACAGCCCCTTCAGTCCCGGTGAAGGTCTGTGGCTTACAGTTCATAAACATTTTGAACGTACACGCAGGCTGGTTGAGTTGAGGTTGCACTTGCTGACCAGCTTGATAGGCTGCTAAAGCCTCAGCCACACGGGTGTTGATTAAGTCTGTCAACTCAGCCTGAGTCATGTTAATGTTGCCACGTCCGTGTCCTCGTCCGCTCATGATTCTATATATAGAGATGAACCAATTCAGGAAATCGAAACAAGATGGAAATCAAGTATCATGTTGATACCTATGTACTACCAAGTTCACACATAATAAGGCAGAACCCTTCTTACGCTCGATAAGCCTCACTGGGACTTGCATGCACCCCACGTTATTATTAAGTGTGAACCCATAATAATAAGGCAATTTTCATGCTTGTCTTAGTGCTTCTTAGCTTGCGCTTGAAGTTTCCCCCTGTTCACACAACACAACGAATGGTATCACAGGTTTACTATTCACATGAGTCGAAGAGGAGTGTCACACTATCAAGTCACTCTAGTATCGAGTGCATCGTGTCATACAAGTTATGAGTGTGTGACTACTAAGGGTGTAGTGCATAAACTAAACAGAAGACGAACCTTGCGATCTGGAGCTGAGTGTCATGATCGATTCTTCGAAGGTATTTGGTTATAGTCCGGTTTTATAAAACGTTTTAAAACCTAGTTCACTATAACCAGTGGCTCTGATACCAAACTGTAACACCCCCAAAATACCACTTGCGGAAACCCCGTGAGGCGTGTTACGCATCAGAGTCTGAGCCACTAATCACATTGAACCAATGATAAATACTTAGATAAAACATGTTATTAATTACTAATAGAAAATGTCAATATAACATTAACACCCAAGAGTTGTATAGCAGAAGCATGCAATAAATCGTTTAACAATCATTTCATAATAATACTCAAAACCAATGTATCAAATATAGGTTAATCCCAGAGCCTCGATCCATGACCACTCCAGCACTCCCAGATAGCAAGTCCATGTCACGAATTCTAACGACCTGCAAGCATGCAGACAAGTGTGTCAGACGACGCTGGTGAGTTCAAAGTTTAGTTAACGTGTTTTGTTACCAGATATATGTTAGGTCAATTCAACGTTGTGATATGATGCGGTTTATAACTTGTTGAGATACCCTAGGGAGTGTGCCCATATGTATCCGGGAAGTGTCTCCCTCAATAACCTGGAGTGTGTCCAGCCCCCAATGCCCCTAACCAAGCATTGGTAATGATCGATCCCATGTACAATAACCAAGACCCAATTACATTGTTTACCCAAGATTCCCTTTTCAACCATTTACTAGTTGTCCCAAACCACCGGGACGCATGCTTGAGAAATGCAGTGAACTCACCTTGGTTTGATCGGTAAGATTATTTACTTGTTCACACTTAATCAGTCTAGTCCTAAGGTAAGCACGTATACATAATCAGTTTGTAATCACGAAGTTGGCACGTAAGTATAGTCACAGTGAACATCGCATCAGCAAGTACCGAGTATCACATTGCACGTATTCATGATCATACAAGTATTGATTTATACTCAACGACAGTTAATCATCTCAGTTAACTTCTAACAGTGGTTAACCCAAGTTACTGTGCAAAATATTCAAGTTGATGAATTACAGGTCGGCGAATCATATTCTGTTTCGTTAACTACCCTTTGACGAAACACTACCTTGATTCGTCAACTACCCTTGGCGAAACACATCCCCTGTTTCATCAATTACCCCTTGGCGAAACACATCACCTGTTTCGTCAATTTCCATTCCGTCAAGCGAGTCAGTTACGTCAATCATTTACATCAGTTACAGAATTATCACAGAAACCCTAAATGCCGTCATCGCCCAGAGACATTCATACGGGAATCATAAACACAGAATTCATACTGTAATCATTCAGGAATCATGGCATTCATGGATTATTAATCATAACAAAATCATGGATTAACTTTAGATCATTCTAGCATATGGCTTAGCCCTATTAACATACTATCATACACTCGGATAACACGAATAACATTCTAACATGACTGCCCCCGAGCATCATTCAATCTAGTTCATTATCGCAACAATCCACATCCCGATATATATATATATATATATATATATATATATATATATATATATATATATATATATATATATATATATATATATATATATATATATAAGTTGTAACCGACTATTCATACATTACGAATCTAGAATCATCATCAACATATACTCATATTCAATCCAGAAATCAATCATACACACACACCACATGTAACAATAATCAAAGTATCAATGAAACCGATTAAACGAACACGAACTAACCAAGATATCTGGCACGATAGTTTGATCGCTAAAGGGCTTGGGGAGAACGCAGAGTTGCCGTCACACACACACAAAGGAGTTCTAGGGTTTTTCTGATTTGCCAAAGGTATAAAATGTAAGCCGGTTCACGTTATTATACATGTATTCACGTAATGGGCCCTTACTGGGCTTGGCGAAACGGATGGGCCGGCGAGACACTTGTTTCGTCGAGATGATGTTGACGAAACAGATTTCCTGTTTCGTCGAGATTGAGTTGACGGATCAAGCTTCTGATTCGTCGAGTTGATTCGTGAAAGTTTTACAAGGTTTTAGAAGACTTTACAAGACTTAGCTAGCTCGAGTGTGTACTCACAGGTTCACATTATATCATTAACACATAACATGCAATATTCACAATAGTCTCATTGTCACATAACGTGCATATTACAAGTCAACAAGTCAAACAACTAATCAGTCAAAGTCAACGAAGGTCGAAAACTCGAGTTGTCACAAACTTTGTAATAATCGTCTGATTCTCTCATTCTCAATCTTTTCTATCACCAACTCCTGCTTCAACTTGGCACACTCTTCGATGTAATGATTTATGTCTTTTTGCTTCGACATCATCGTAGCATTCATCATGGTCAAAGCATCTTCTCTTTCAGAATTTATCTTTTGAAGACCAGTTACTGTTCTATTTAGCACATCATGTGATTCTTTCACATAATTGAGGTTGAACAGTAATTGTTCTCTCATCTTCTCAAACTCAGCCAACTTGTCATCTTTTGCTGCACATTCCTTGCAAGATTCTAAACACTTTAAGCAAGGCTTGATGACTTCCACAATTTTTTCTTCTTCAATAATCTTCTCAACTTCAACAACTTTCTCAACTTCAATCACTTTTTCCGCTTCAATCACTTTTTCAGCTTCAACCACCTTCTCCGTTTCAACTTTCTTTGTTTCAGCAAACTCTTCAACTTTTTCCTTTTTCAATTCTTTTGCTGCTCGTTTCTCCTTCAGTTTCTCCAAGCGATCTGCAAAATAAAATTGAAAACTTTCAGGAGATAGGTGAGTTTTTGCAACATTAATATGTCTATCTTCCCCGTCATCACCACTGTCATCAGTTGGTGATTGATCAACATCTAGTGTCTTTTCAGAACTATCATCTGAAAAACCAGAATCAGATGGTGTTTGATCAAAAACAGTTGCTATTTCTGAACTTTCATCAAATGAAACAGACTCTTCTTCTTGATTCTTCACATCAACACCAATCACTTTCATCCATTCTGTAAATAAATCTGGTTCTTTTACAATTTTAGCAATGAAAGCTTTAAACTCCCCATTCTCATGCACAAACCTATCCCAGCTAAATCCTTCTGCTAACCTTTCATCATCTTGATTGATTAGGCATGCTTTGTTGTCGGCTGAAATGTATTTGTCCCAGCTGAAATTTTCTTGATTCACCAAACATGCTGTCACACCCTGGCTTTGCGGAAGCGTGGTTAATTTGTGTGACTTCTTAATACCATAGCTTAATCATAACAAAGCTATATGAATTTAAAAAAAACATGCAAGTCATCCATTAAGTTTTTGAAAACATCATACAATACCATTGTTTTTAACATGCAACCATAACCTTGTTCAGAAACATAACAACTTATAACAAAACATAAACGTGATTTAGGGATTGTGTCTTGTCCAGGTAAGAGACACAACCCTAAACCCTGATGACTTCATGACCAGTGCAGCGGAAAACGTTCCATACCGTGCCAGATCCGTTTAATTTCCTGAAATACATGTGAGTTGAAAAATCAACAATAATGTTGAGCGAGTTCATGCGTAAGTGAGTATGTAAAACCTTTGTGAGTATAAAAATAGTTGTGGTATGTAGCAGTGTAAGAGGACTTGTGATCATCAATGGTTTGCAAGGCCACTGACATATGTGAAGTGTAAATAGGGAGACTCAAACCTAGCAGATTTCGCCACGGCAAAGTATGTGGACAAAGTCACCCCACGGTCCGTTTCTAGTTTGGCCGGGGGCTGGGCTCGCTACACCCAGATAGATCTACCGCTCCTGTCCCTCGGTCCCTCCATGAGGACTAATGGCCCCATGTTGTTCCTATCCACTCACATGATCGTATAACACCTCCTTACGTTAAACATACCGTTGTAAAGTACTCGTAAATCATAGTAACATGTATTTCACCCCCGCAGTTAAGTAAACTGAAAACAGTTAGAGAAAAGGGGGACATGAACTCACCGAAGTGTGTCTCTAAAAAAAAGTATCTCCCAGAAAATCTGCCGTGCGACGACCTACACGTACTAACTTCTATTAGACGGACGGTCGTGCCTTAGTTTAAGGTTTAATGTCTTTGGGAAATAGTTAGGCAACTATTTCATGTTTACACTTCGTAATTATTTGATAATTATATTCTTTCCCAAGGATGGGGGTTTTGATACATGTGCGTTTTCTTGTAAAACCAAAATATATTATTAAGTCTCACTTAAAATATATTTAAATTCTATCTCCAAAATATAAATATTTTTCCCAAAAATATTATATTTTATTCCATATAATTTTTCCCAAAATAATACTGATAATAACAATAATAAGTTTATATAGGTTTGGTTTAAAGTCATTACTTATCTACATAAAGACTAGTAATGCTCTCATAAGTAAAGTATTATGAGTTTAGTGCTTTTACGAAAATATGTCAAAAATATTATTCATAACACTTGTCACAAAATATTCTAAGTGTTATTTTTGTAAAACTCCCGTTCTCTGGATTTTTAAATGTTCACATCTTGTGAACTTATTTTATAAAAATATCCATTTATAACTTTTTCATGCCTTGCAAGTATACATATAATTATTTCCTTCAAAAAAAATTATGACTTTTCAAAAAGACCCGTCTTTTAACTTGGTGTGTCTTAGAAAAATCATTTGTAGATGTCGGGTCCATAAGACCATCCACTCACTTAGTTTATTTATTTTTCAAGAACTCGTTTTGTTACCAAGTTTATGTGAAACATGGAGGTGATTCCTTTATGTAGACATTAGTCACCTCCTAACTTGTTAACATAAGTTTTTAAATCTTATTTTAACAAGTTAAGTTTTTGATGTCCAACATCATCTTACTAGTAAGCATCAAAATAATTACTAAGCATATCAAAACAATTTATTTTTATTTTTATTTTTTTTTTAACAAGATTCCATCTTATTTTAACCTCTTACTAGCTTTATGTTCAAGTTTGCATTTTATGATCTTCTAGTGCTCTTTTATTTACATCACCACATGATTCTTAACCATCAAAAATATAAAGTAAAAGATGATCAAAGGAGCTTACTACTAGCTTTGAAGCTAGGGAAGAAACACGAGAGAAAACGAGTGGATAAAGGCAAACTAGAGAGGTTCTTGACAAACCGCGAGCTCCACACTCCGTGATTCACCTTGGTGCACCTTGTGAGAGGCTTGGATTGTTAGAATATGAAACAAAAAGATTGGTGTTATATGGATAGGGTTCGGCCGTAGCTTGTGTGGGGAGGTAGAAAGGATTTTTATGGTGATTATTGTGAAGATGATGATGGGTATTATAAGCTTCAACTCTAACAACCATTGGTTCATGTGTTCCCCATGGTACATACAAAGTCACCTCAAAATCTCACAAGTTCCAAGGGGGGATTAGAGGAGGATTTGAAGTTATCTAGTTGTGGCCATGCTTGAGCCGAAGTTTAACCATGGGGGTTAAGTGTAAGATTTGGGTGGTGGTGGGGGGGGGGGTAATTGGTGATTGTTAGAGGTGCTAAGTGTAAATGTTGATGTTTAGTGGACGTATAATTGTGACTTCACATTCCCTATGTAAGCATATGGGGATATGCAAGATTCATAACAATCTTGTAAAGGGGTCCCAAGGGGGACGGTTGTACCATGAGGGGGGGGGGGGGTTAAGTGAAAGTATTTTGGTAAATAAGTAAGTTCTTTAGGGGTGTTGAGTGTAAGTAATATTAGTTCACTAATCTTTCTCACAATTCAAACTTGGGAGATTTGGTGGCACATGGGGGAAATCGAGTGTGAGAAGAGGGGGCTATGTAGGAGCCGATTTTCATGATGGGAGATTAGTTCATTCTCAACTAATAATTAAGTAACTAGTTAGTTAACTAGTTAGAAATTATGATTAGTGTATTAGTGGGTAGTAAATTATCATGGGTGTTAGGGTGTTCGGGGACCCTAACTAGCTCAGAAAAGAAAAATAATGTTGATGTCAATATTTTTATGTCCCGGGTTAAGTCCGGTTGTTCGGTTGGATACTGATCCGTTAAAGTGCTTAATTACGCTTTAAAGTGTCTTTATTATTATTTTTTTTTTGTGACACAAAGAGTTCCCGACACTTTGTAAAGTGTCTAGTAATATTTTTCTCATGTTTTGGCACTTTACTAGTTAGCTAAATGCTGAATTATTATTTAAAGTGCTGAATTTTGTACTTAGAGTACGTTTTAGGCACATCCGGTCACTGTAACTTATTCCTAGAGACGCAGTTCTACAACCCTTGTACCCCTACACTCTCTATGGGTGTAGTAAAATATTTCTGGCTCATACAGGCCTTAGAGGCAGTATCTGCCTGATGCTGGCTATATCAGCATGTTCACTGTGTATCCGTTTAGTGCTACTGTGCTTTTTGTGCATCAAGTTTGTCACTAGAGTTCAGTAAATAAATAATGTAGTGACAGGAAAAATCAAAGTATGATGCAGACATGTACATGTATCAACAATCAAGTAGCAGTTTATCAGAAATCTCAGTTAAGCACAGTAATTAGGCAACAGTTAATAGCTAATTAAGTCGTACGGATACCTGGTTTTGTGAGGGTTGTCACATTCTCCCCCCGTTAAATAAATTTCGTCCCGAAATTTAAGTTCTGCTTGTAGATGCAGAGTTTTTAGGAAATAAGTGGGGGTATTTCTCCTTCATCCGGTCCTCACGCTCCCAGGTGTATTCAGGACCATGTCTGGCATTCCAGCGAACCTTGACGAGTTTGACACTGCTCCGGCGGGTCCTGTTAACTTTCCAATCTGTGACCTCAACAGGTGCTTCTACGAAGTGGAGCGTGTCGTCAACATGAATCTCGTCGATAGGAATGGCGATGTCAACTTGAGTTGGACTTTTCTTTAAATTGGATACATGAAATGTATCGTGAACACCATTTAGTTCAGCAGGTAGGTCCAACTTGTATGCTACGGTTCCGATTCTTTCTAGAATTCTGAAAGGACCAATGTAGCGTGGATTTAACTTCCCACGCTTCCCAAAGCGTGCCACCCCTTTCCAGGGTGATACCTTTAATAACACCATCTCTCCAACTTGAAAATCCACATGTTTTCGGTTTGGATCCGCGTAGGCCTTTTGTCTGTGGCGAGCGGCTTCGATGCGTTTAAGAATCTGCGCAATCTTGTCCGTCGTCTCTTGGACGATTTCGGGACCGGCAAGCTGCCTATCACCTGCGTCAGCCCAACATAGTGGTGATCGACACTTGCGTCCGTATAGGGCTTCAAAAGGCGCGACACCAATACTGGTGTGGTAGCTGTTGTTGTATGAGAATTCGACCAAAGGTAAGTGTTTATCCCAGCTACCGCCCAAATCCATAGCACATGCTCTCAGCATGTCTTCCAAAGTCTGTATCGTCCGCTCGCTCTGGCCGTCAGTTTGCGGATGGAACGCAGTGCTCAGATTCAATTGTGAGCCAAAAGCTTCTTGGAAGGATTGCCATATCCTTGACACAAACCTTCCGTCTCTATCAGAGATGATCGAGAGAGGTACTCCATGACGTGCTACGATCTCTCTCAAGTAAATTTCCGCAAGTTTACTAGTACTGTCTTTCTCCTTGATTGGCAGAAAGTGTGCGGACTTTGTTAGGCGGTCAACAATCACCCAAATCATATCATGACCTCTTGGCGTTCTTGGCAGTTTTGTAACAAAATCCATTGAGATTTGTTCCCATTTCCATTTGGGAATCTCAGGTTGTTGCAGAAGTCCCGAGGGCTTCTGGTATTCCGCCTTGACCTTAGCGCACGTTAAACATTTGCTCACGTAAATAGCAACGTCGCCTTTCATCCTAGGCCACCAATAGTAATTTTTGAGATCTTGGTACATCTTATCCGATCCCGGGTGGATAGAGTACCGTGACTTGTGCGCTTCATCGAAAATAACCTCCCTTAATCCACCAAATAGAGGAACCCAAATCCTTTTCCCAAAACATAACGTTCCTTCCTCGTTTGGCACCAATATCTTCTCCATCCCACGGAGATACTCTTTCTCAAGGTTCTCCTCCTTGAGAGCTTCTTTCTGCGCTGCACGAACGCGCGAGGAGAGATCGGTTTGGATTATCATTTCCATAGCCCTAACCCTTAGGGGCTTGATCCTTTCCTTACGACTTAAGGCATCGGCGACTACATTCGCCTTCCCTGGGTGATACTTTATCTCGCAGTCGTAATCGTTCAATAACTCAACCCATCGTCTTTGCCTCATATTCAACTCCTTCTGGTTGAATATATGCTGTAGGCTTTTGTGATCTGTGAAGATTGTGCACTTCGTACCATACAGGTAGTGTCTCCAGATCTTTAGTGCAAAAACCACCGCGCCTAGCTCTAAATCGTGAGTGGTATAGTTCTTTTCGTGCACCTTCAGTTGGCGTGATGCGTAAGCGATGACCTTTTGGCGTTGCATCAACACACAACCCAATCCTTGACGCGATGCGTCGCAATATACCACAAAATCGTCGGTACCTTCCGGTAGAGCTAAGATTGGCGCGTTACAAAGCTTATCCTTTAATATCTGAAATGCTTCATCCTGTTTGATTCCCCAATCAAACGTCTTGTCCTTCTGCGTGAGGAGCGTCAAAGGTTGAGCGATTTTCGAGAAGTCCTCGATGAACCTTCGATAGTAGCCAGCCAAACCCAAGAATTGTCGAATCTCGGTTGGCGTTGTAGGCGTTTCCCAATTCTTGATTGCCTCGATCTTGGTGGGATCAACATGAATTCCATCCCCATTAACCACATGTCCAAGAAACTGCACTTCTCGCAGCCAAAACTCACACTTAGAGAACTTGGCATATAACTGCTCCTTCTTTAGTAGCTCCAGAATAGCTCTAAGATGTTGCTCGTGCTCAGCCTTCGTCCTTGAGTAAATCAGGATGTCATCGATGAATACAATCACGAACTTATCCAAGTACGGCTTACAAACTCGGTTCATCAAGTCCATGAACACTGCAGGTGCGTTTGTTAAACCAAACGGCATAACGAGAAACTCGTAGTGTCCATAACGAGTTCTGAAAGCTGTCGTCGGGATACTCTCCTCCTGTATCCGAAGTTGATGGTATCCAGATCGAAGATCGATCTTTGAATAGAAACTTGAACCTTGAAGCTGGTCAAACAGATCATCGATTCTTGGCAGGGGATACCTATTCTTGATCGTTAGCTTGTTCAACTCTCTGTAGTCGATGCACATACGGAAACTACCATCCTTCTTCTTGACAAATAAGACCGGAGCTCCCCAAGGCGAGAAGCTTGGTCGGATAAAACCCTTGTCTAACAACTCTTGAAGTTGTGTCGACAGTTCTTGCATCTCAGACGGAGCAAGTCTGTAAGGTGCCTTAGCCACAGGCGCAGCACCTGGAACTAAGTCGATGCGGAACTCCACTTGCCTTTGAGGTGGCAAGCCAGGCAAGTCTTCTGGAAAGACTTCTGGGTATTCCCTCACGACAGGGATGTCTTCGATCTTCGGCTCAGCAGCCTTCTTATCCACAATGTGTGCTAGAAAAGCAACACATCCTTTCCTCAAACACTTCCTTGCTTTCAGGCAACTAATCATCCTTAACGGCGTCTCACGCTTTTCTCCATGAACAACAATGGTCTCACCATCGTCGGTCGGAATACGAATAATCTTCTCGTGACACACTATCTCAGCCTTGTTTCTCGTTAACCAATCCATCCCTACTACCACGTCGAAGCTTCCCAACTGGACTGGTAGTAGATCTAGAGTAAACTCGCGTTCTCCTAATTCAATCACACAGCCTCTGATCACATCATTGGCTTCTATCAACTTTCCATTAGCCAATTCGATTACGTAGGGAATGTCTAACTTATTAGCGGCTAGCCCAAGTATATTCTTAAATTCTAGTGATATGAAGCTATAGTCGGCACCAGTATCAAACAGAACAGATGCATAGCGTTGATTTACAGGGAACGTACCAGTGACAACGTTGGGATCCTGGCGTGCTTCCTGTGCACCGATCTGGAACACCCTTCCACGGGCTTGGTTCAATCCTGGGCAATCCTTCTTGAAGTGCCCAACGTCACCGCAATGAAAACATCCCAATCTTTTTCCACTTCCTGCACCGCCCCCAACTGGCGGGTTGTTTTGATTGGCAGTTCCGGCTTGATTTGCATTGTAGCCTCGATTATTCCCTTGTGGGCGATTTCCCAAACCACCACGATTATCGTTTCTATTCATATATCCTCCCTGGCCTCCTCGGCCTCCACTAACCCAACATGATTCCTTTGAGTGGCCCGGTTTTCCACAAGATTCACAAACTTTCACGTTACAATTGCCAGTATGGTGGCGTTGGCAGTTGTTGCATTTGGGCTGGGTGCCCTGGTACCCTTTCCCTTTCTTGGTACTACCAGCTGATTTTCCTTTCTTGACTGCCATACTGACGCCTTGTTTGAAGTTTGAAAACTTCCTTTTGTTATCTCCTGAGGACTCAACATGAGTCTCTGTCTTCTTTGCCTTGACTTCATCAAACTTATTCAAACGAATTGCGTCCTCAGTGAGAGCCACGCTCAAATCAATGGCTTCCGTAATAGTTGCCGGTCTGGCGGAGGTCACCATGCTAATGATTTGGGGAGCTAACCCCCAAATGAAGCGCTCAATTCGCTTGTATTCAGGCGTGACCATGTAAGGAACCACTTGAGATAGGTCATGAAATCTCTGGACGTATTCTGCAACCTTCGGTCCATCCATCTTTAGGTGCCAAAATTCAGTCTCCAACCTTTGAATTTCTGCACGGGAACAATACTTCTTGCGCATAAGCTCTTTCAATTCGGCCCAAGTCAGGGCGTAGGCAGCAGCTTCGCCTAGTGTTTGCACTTGTAAGTTCCACCAAGATAGGGCTCCGTCTAGAAACAGCCCTGAGATGTAAGTGACCTGCTGGTCGAGCGCACATTTGCTCATGCGGATGGTGGAATCAGTCTTCTCTGCCCAACGAACGAAAGCAACAGCACCACCTGTGCCGTCGAAGTTGATGGGCTTACAGTCCAAGAATTGTTTGTAGGTGCACCCTGCACATACATCATATCATAGGAACGGCATTAGCATTTGCTAAAGGAATTCATTTATGCCATGGTATGTCTTAATGACTTAGGTTTACCATGAGGAGGATTTTGGGTTGCCGTTGACGTTCGTGTTGCTTCCGCTTGGTCCTTCTTGCGAGGCAGCATACTGAGCAATGGCGGCAGCAATAACTTGCTGTAGTTCTTCAGGAGTAGTGGGCATCGGCTGCGGTTGACGTCTTGGTGCCATCTTCTACAGATGCGTACGTCGATTAGGCCAAAGTAAACATACGTATATAGTAATAGTAATAGCATATAACATCTCATGTTATCAATATATCACACACAACATCCCATGTCCCAACATCCCATGTTGCAAATATCATACATACAACATCCCATGTCACAAAACATAAATAAGCAATCAAGTGAATCCAGATATAGTGAGAAAACTGCGATTGCCATATATAAATGAGACCACATCGTAAGTGTATACATACAATCATCAATCACTAGGGGCTACATCACCCCTGTCAAAAGCTACATCAGTATCAATACAACATCAAGTACATAACAAAAGTCAAGTCAAGTCATAATGTAGTCTCCCCAAAATGCTGTGCAGACAAAAAGCAATCGCCGCCTTCTCACTTCGCCTACCCAAGTGGCACCGATGAGCTTTAAGCTGGTGGTGGAGGAGGAGGGGGAAAATGGGTATACAACAAACGGCGCAACTCTAACCAGTCCGCCTCCATCGCCTGCTGTGTCCGAATAATGGAAGCAAACCGCTGCTCCAAAGTAGTAAGACGGGCAGCGTAGTCAAGGGGTAAAGGTCGTGATGGCTGCAACGGAGAGGGTGCCCGGCCATGGCACTGACATGGCTGCAGATGGGCTCTCTCCAACTCCTGTAGTCGCTGCTCGTGCGACTCATGCTGATATACAAACGTCATCAATACATCCTCAATGGTGTGGCCCACATGGAACCTGTGGTATGGATCAGTGGGCGGCATAGGGGAACCTGGTGCCCAAAGCAGTGGCTCTCGTGTGGGGTCAAAGGGAGCCACACGAAAAGGTGCAGCAGTGAATGGGTCAGATGGAATCTGAGGCGTGAACGGTAAAGGCATCGGTACATGACCGAACGGATGGGCTGAAGAGCCCTCCCCAGGCCCCGCTGGAGGAACAAATGGTGGAATCTGAAAAGAGAACTCAGTATGATGTGTGCCAGTGTGATGTGGGGGAAACGGTGGAACATCCTCGTCCGCCGGTATCCACCCGTGCTGTGCCTCCTCATCTGGAGGATCCATGTGCTCAGCAAAAAGAGCGTGCTCGGGCTCGATGGGTAAAGGATCGATAGGAGCAATAACGGGGTCAACAGGTGCAATAACGGGATCGACAGGATCAATAACAGGGTCAGCAGGTATGTCACCTACGGGTAAAGGAACAATGGGATCAGCAGCAACATGATCGCCCTCGATCACAGGAACATCTACAGGGGGATCAACATCAACAGGCTCAAGAGGAAAATCAGCATGAACAGGGTCATGCTCAAGTAAAGGATCAAAAGCAGCTGCCTGCTCTGGGGCTATGGCAGGCTCAGGGTCGTCGAACGCCATATCAAAGTCAAAATCTGGGTCAATGGGATCGATAGGATCATCAGGGTCCTCTATATGCTCATCCATAGGAATATACTCGATATCATGGTCAGGATCAAATCCTGGAGGGAAAACAGGGTCAGAATCCTCGATCTCATCATGCTCAAACGCGTAGCTCGGAATAGGGGCAGCTGAAGACGCCTGATCAGGGTCTGAGTCGTGAATAAACTGCTGCGCGCTCGCCCCGCGAGAGGGTACAGATGCCACAGACTCTAAAGAGTCCGGGACTGGTGAGTGAATGGGCGAGTCTCCAGCTGGAATGTCAGCTATCATCAAGAGACCGCCAGCAGGTAGAGGAGCTACGTCAGGATCCTCGTCCTCAAATGGCTCGTCCTCGTAAAGCTCGATGTCGCCGTCGGCATCGGCGTCTGGCATAAGCTCATAAGCAGGGTAGGAAGCAAGAGGAATCGGTGCCGGAATCGCAACAATAGGGAGGTACTCAGCAGGGTCGCCATCAATGGGCTCATAGGCTCCCTCGGGTAAAGCGAAGGGCAAGGGGTCATCAGCGTGCTCATCGGCGCCGTCAGGTAACGCGAAAGGCTGGAAGTCGTCATCGTCGGTGCTAGTATAGTCTGAGGTGTGCACCTCATGCTCCGAAGACATAACATCGTCTGACACTAACGGTAGGGCTCCAGTGGTACCTGATCCACCTGTAGCTGGTGAATCCATGGGTCTGTAACATAACACAGAATAAGCACAAAATCAGTGAATCAAATAGTCACATAGGTTACCAGATAATAATCACATAATCCACCTAGTCCCACTAGCCTCCCAGCCTCCCAGACTGTCCTTCCTAGTCTCACTAGCCAACACTCCTAGTCCCACTAGCCAACACTCCTAGTCCCACTAGCCAACACTCCTAGTCCCACTAGCCAACACTCCTAGTCCCACTAGCCTGAACCTCAGCCTCCCAGACTGAGCCTAGAATAATGAATAAAATGTGCTCAACATTTGTTTGTAAAAAGTTTGTGGATCTGGACTTAAGTGGTATGCAGAAAAATGTTTTCGTGAGAGCCCTAGTGATCATAGTCTAGACTCAAGAAAGAATCCTAGTTCGCTATGATCAGAGCTCTGATACCAAGCTGTCACACCCTGGCTTTGCGGAAGCGTGGTTAATTTGTGTGACTTCTTAATACCATAGCTTAATCATAACAAAGCTATATGAATTTAAAAAAAACATGCAAGTCATCCATTAAGTTTTTGAAAACATCATACAATACCATTGTTTTTAACATGCAACCATAACCTTGTTCAGAAACATAACAACTTATAACAAAACATAAACGTGATTTAGGGATTGTGTCTTGTCCAGGTAAGAGACACAACCCTAAACCCTGATGACTTCATGACCAGTGCAGCGGAAAACGTTCCATACCGTGCCAGATCCGTTTAATTTCCTGAAATACATGTGAGTTGAAAAATCAACAATAATGTTGAGCGAGTTCATGCGTAAGTGAGTATGTAAAACCTTTGTGAGTATAAAAATAGTTGTGGTATGTAGCAGTGTAAGAGGACTTGTGATCATCAATGGTTTGCAAGGCCACTGACATATGTGAAGTGCAAATAGGGAGACTCAAACCTAGCAGATTTCGCCACGGCAAAGTATGTGGACAAAGTCACCCCACGGTCCGTTTCTAGTTTGGCCGGGGGCTGGGCTCGCTACACCCAGATAGATCTACCGCTCCTGTCCCTCGGTCCCTCCATGAGGACTAATGGCCCCATGTTGTTCCTATCCACTCACATGATCGTATAACACCTCCTTACGTTAAACATACCGTTGTAAAGTACTCGTAAATCATAGTAACATGTATTTCACCCCCGCAGTTAAGTAAACTGAAAACAGTTAGAGAAAAGGGGGACATGAACTCACCGAAGTGTGTCTCTAAAAAAAAGTATCTCCCAGAAAATCTGCCGTGCGACGACCTACACGTACTAACTTCTATTAGACGGACGGTCGTGCCTTAGTTTAAGGTTTAATGTCTTTGGGAAATAGTTAGGCAACTATTTCATGTTTACACTTCGTAATTATTTGATAATTATATTCCTTCCCAAGGATGGGGGTTTTGATACATGTGCGTTTTCTTGTAAAACCAAAATATATTATTAAGTCTCACTTAAAATATATTTAAATTCTATCTCCAAAATATAAATATTTTTCCCAAAAATATTATATTTTATTCCATATAATTTTACCCAAAATAATACTGATAATAACAATAATAAGTTTATATAGGTTTGGTTTAAAGTCATTACTTATCTACATAAAGACTAGTAATGCTCTCATAAGTAAAGTATTATGAGTTTAGTGCTTTTACGAAAATATGTCAAAAATATTATTCATAACACTTGTCACAAAATATTCTAAGTGTTATTTTTGTAAAACTCCCGTTCTCTGGATTTTTAAATGTTCACATCTTGTGAACTTATTTTATAAAAATATCCATTTATAACTTTTTCATGCCTTGCAAGTATACATATAATTATTTCCTTCAAAAAAAATTATGACTTTTCAAAAAGACCCGTCTTTTAACTTGGTGTGTCTTAGAAAAATCATTTGTAGATGTCGGGTCCATAAGACCATCCACTCACTTAGTTTATTTATTTTCCAAGAACTCGTTTTGTTACCAAGTTTATGTGAAACATGGAGGTGATTCCTTTATGTAGACATTAGTCACCTCCTAACTTGTTAACATAAGTTTTTAAATCTTATTTTAACAAGTTAAGTTTTTGATGTCCAACATCATCTTACTAGTAAGCATCAAAATAATTACTAAGCATATCAAAACAATTTATTTTTATTTTTATTTTTTTTAACAAGATTCCATCTTATTTTAACCTCTTACTAGCTTTATGTTCAAGTTTGCATTTTATGATCTTCTAGTGCTCTTTTATTTACATCACCACATGATTCTTAACCATCAAAAATATAAAGTAAAAGATGATCAAAGGAGCTTACTACTAGCTTTGAAGCTAGGGAAGAAACACGAGAGAAAACGAGTGGATAAAGGCAAACTAGAGAGGTTCTTGACAAACCGCGAGCTCCACACTCCGTGATTCACCTTGGTGCACCTTGTGAGAGGCTTGGATTGTTAGAATATGAAACAAAAAGATTGGTGTTATATGGATAGGGTTCGGCCGTAGCTTGTGTGGGGAGGTAGAAAGGATTTTTATGGTGATTATTGTGAAGATGATGATGGGTATTATAAGCTTCAACTCTAACAACCATTGGTTCATGTGTTCCCCATGGTACATACAAAGTCACCTCAAAATCTCACAAGTTCCAAGGGGGGATTAGAGGAGGATTTGAAGTTATCTAGTTGTGGCCATGCTTGAGCCGAAGTTTAACCATGGGGGTTAAGTGTAAGATTTGGGTGGTGGTGGGGGGGGGGGTAATTGGTGATTGTTAGAGGTGCTAAGTGTAAATGTTGATGTTTAGTGGACGTATAATTGTGACTTCACATTCCCTATGTAAGCATATGGGGATATGCAAGATTCATAACAATCTTGTAAAGGGGTCCCAAGGGGGACGGTTGTACCATGAGGGGGGGGGGGTTAAGTGAAAGTATTTTGGTAAATAAGTAAGTTCTTTAGGGGTGTTGAGTGTAAGTAATATTAGTTCACTAATCTTTCTCACAATTCAAACTTGGGAGATTTGGTGGCACATGGGGGAAATCGAGTGTGAGAAGAGGGGGCTATGTAGGAGCCGATTTTCATGATGGGAGATTAGTTCATTCTCAACTAATAATTAAGTAACTAGTTAGTTAACTAGTTAGAAATTATGATTAGTGTATTAGTGGGTAGTAAATTATCATGGGTGTTAGGGTGTTCGGGGACCCTAACTAGCTCAGAAAAGAAAAATAATGTTGATGTCAATATTTTTATGTCCCGGGTTAAGTCCGGTTGTTCGGTTGGATACTGATCCGTTAAAGTGCTTAATTACGCTTTAAAGTGTCTTTATTATTATTTTTTTTTTTGTGACACAAAGAGTTCCCGACACTTTGTAAAGTGTCTAGTAATATTTTTCTCATGTTTTGGCACTTTACTAGTTAGCTAAATGCTGAATTATTATTTAAAGTGCTGAATTTTGTACTTAGAGTACGTTTTAGGCACATCCGGTCACTGTAACTTATTCCTAGAGACGCAGTTCTACAACCCTTGTACCCCTACACTCTCTATGGGTGTAGTAAAATATTTCTGGCTCATACAGGCCTTAGAGGCAGTATCTGCCTGATGCTGGCTATATCAGCATGTTCACTGTGTATCCGTTTAGTGCTACTGTGCTTTTTGTGCATCAAGTTTGTCACTAGAGTTCAGTAAATAAATAATGTAGTGACAGAAAAAATCAAAGTATGATGCAGACATGTACATGTATCAACAATCAAGTAGCAGTTTATCAGAAATCTCAGTTAAGCACAGTAATTAGGCAACAGTTAATAGCTAATTAAGTCGTACGGATACCTGGTTTTGTGAGGGTTGTCACACATGCTCTCTTTGAAGAATCCTCTATTACTTTTCTACCATGAGCCACTTGTGGTTCTTGTTGTTGTTGACCAACTTGTTGATATATGGCTTTCCGATAGTAATCATCTTTTCCGAATGGATTCTTTGCTTCACTTGCTTCTCGATTTTTGCATTCCTTCTTGAAATGACCTTTCTCCCTGCATCGAAAACAAGTAACTTTAGATTTATCAAAACCTAAAGTAGACACATGTGCATCCAGAAAGTCATTTCTCCCTGTAATCATTTTGAACTTTTCAGCTCTTCTCAAGACACTAGCTAAACACCATTTGATGTCCATTATTTCTCCCTGGAGCATCAATGAAAAAATAAAGTTTTGGAATTGAAGAACTAAGAATAGCACATGATAGAGGATGAAATTACGAGAACGTGGGCGAAAACGACGAAGAAAACGAAGTTGAAACGAGAAAGTTACGAAGAAAACAAGAAAATATATCCTGGTGCCACCGTAGCCTACGGCCCTGGCCTTAGGTTACGGCCCTCAGCTATCCAAAAGTTGTCGTAAGCCAGTTTAAAAGCGTCGTAAGGAGTTTATATGGCACCGTAGCCTACGACCAGGGCCGTAGGTTACGGCTCGGAGCTGGGGAAACTTGTAACTGCCATATTAACTCGCGTTTTTATGATGTCTTTTCACCTCTAATCATTCCCATTCGGTTACAAACACTGGAGAGACGAATTTGGCTTGTTCTTGGCTTTGAAGACAATCTTTTGATCATTGTTCTTATGTTTTTTTTACTTGTTTAAAGATTAAGACATTGTGGATGATGTTTGTTCGAGTCATGAGTGGCTAAACACTTTGTGATCATCCTGGATTGAAGGTTTGCTTGAGACATTTCATGTTTTGATTTTGATTTTGATTTCTAGAATAATAAACTTGCTATGTTTATTTGTTTATTATGGTGTGTTGCTAATTGTTTGTAAATGATTAATTGATGCTTCGATCATAAGTTGAAACCATACGTTCTTCGTGCCGTTGGCAATCGAGATATCATGGGTAGAATTAGGATTGGGTATTGATTGATTGATCATCGGGTGACAACCTCGCGTTCTAGGAATCCGAGTACTTAGTCCCCTTTCATCACGACAAGTAGCTATACATGAGCCATGTCTATGTGGTTCTTTCTAGTTTAATTAAAACATGAATGTCAATTGAAACTGGAAGTCTAGGATGGTCATATGTCTCTAATTTGTTTACAACCAACACATTCATTTTGCAATTAGAATAGTAATTTAGTTTTTAAAACTCAATCAACCAAACCAACTCTTGAATTTTACTTTCATTGCAATTAGTTTAATTTTAGTTAACTTAGATAACCCTTTAAATAACACATATTCCACAAACTCCCCGTGTTCGATACCCACTTACCGCTAGCTTTTAGTTATAATTGGATTTAATTTGATTGTGACCATGACATCACGTCACCTACGAGTGTTGAGACCATCCAAGCTCACCATCTTTAATATGGTGAGACTTGTGTTTTGGTAATGTCTGAACCATGGAAGCCTTGGCTTTCCAACCTTGTTTCCACAACTTCACTTGTTAATTTGTTAAATCAATACTCTAAGTTACTAAGTAAACTTACTAGTAACAAAGTAACTTAACTACACCAAGTCTCCAAACATTCACCATGATTGGAATGCACTAGTCTAGTTTGAGATTACTTGGTTATCTAGTAACTTAGATGTTACAATATCCGGAGTAGCTTTCCAGAACCAAAATGAACCAACCTCACCTCGTCTCCACACTTACCATGTTGGGTATGCACTTGTCCGGTTTGTCCTCATTTGGCTACTTAGTAGATCATGTAATTTCATTTTAGTCTATATTCATGACCAATCATCAACTAAGTTGATGATCTTGTGCTTTGGTGAATCATATAATGAGGTTTAATGGATTTGAATCATCGTACCTCCTTACATGACAATTATCATGGTTCCTTACTTATTATTCGTTTATGTTATTCTTTACATTTTATCCAATAATTGAATCCATAACTCACGCACCTCCGTTTCCCTATTAGGGTAACTTCTGTGTTCCAAAACTCAAGACTCGTCAAACTCAGTTTTGTGGACTCTCTACGCAAACCGTGAGTATACATGACCCTCTTTTCATTTTCACACTTTTGGGTTCATGTCACACCCCAACCGATGGCGGAATCATCAGAGTGAGACGAAATAGATTGTTCATCACACATAACACTATTTTGCGACAATAATTAATTCAAAACCGATTTTCATTAATAAACATAAATTGTCAATACAACGAAAGAAGTACAAGTACAACATGGAAACGACAAAATACAACAACATTAACATAACAAAACATATTCAAATCTAGTATCTTGAGTGTGTTTCTAGTCATCCCTACTAGATTCATCATGGCATCAACATCAATTTGTAACATGTTTAAAATAAAGGTTCAATGCAAAAGCATTGGCGAGTACACAAGTTTGTAATAATATAGCATAATTATGAAAGCATTTTCTCGAATCCACATGGTAATTGTATACAAGGTAAACCAGCATGCGATACTAAATGTCAAACCCAAGTGTCCACAAGAATTAAGTGTCCCTCGCCACAAAAGTAACGAGACTAGTTTATGAATAAAAGACTTAACAAGACCCCGACGGGCGACGTGCTACTCCTATAGCGCTATATATGTTAAGTTCGGGGTAGCTAATTTAGTGATAAATAGCAAAGTATGAATCTAGCATGAACCTAAGTATAACAAGTAGCATGTATAATGGATTGAGAATATAAAGTATGTTTAAGTGTGTGTTTGTAAATTTTGTACATTAACATGTTACAACCCAAAGTGTTTAAAAAGAAATGGGTCAAATGTACTCACGGTTTTGCAAGCTTCCACTTGTTAATCCGTGAAGAGTTGTTGGTTTGGAGGGGGAACACCGAGTCCTTCTACACGAGGAAAAATAGGTGTGTGAGTATTCGGATAATAACGGAGGATTAGGATTCGGAATTTAAATATACAAAATTAAGTATAGAAGAAAATAATCATCTAGTACTTAATACTCATTTTTGACACTATAAAACCCGTATAGGCTAGAATGATTTCATGGGTTTAAATGCCCATTAGTATCATAACGAGAAACTAAGTATTTAGATGATGTAACTTAGTACCTTGACGAATAATCATTTGATTATCATCAAGGGTTCAGTAATAATATATGTGTTTTATATATTCTATATTGTGTATTGTATAACTATAGTCCAACAATTATTTCAAGGATTTCATATAAGTCATGCATGGAGGTAGGAGGATAATCCTTCCTTTAAGACCTCTTACGTAGATTCACCAATGCACAAGTTGTTACAAGAACAACAAGGATGGTCATGAATACAATGAAAATGAAAATGAAATGAACTAACTACTCAAGGGACAAATCATCAAGTAAGGTGGTGGATTGAAGTTAGGAAGCCAAGGCTTCCAAATAATCACACACATCCAACACAAGTCTTGTTTCAAGAATAAGCTTGGTGGATACAACACTTGTGGGTTAAAACCCTTTCGAAACAGAAAGTTTGGAGTGATAAAACATCTCCAATTTTGTATGAAACAACCTTGTTTAAGCTCACTAATCATAGGTTAGATTAGAAGCATAAGAACATAGGTTTGTTAAAGAAAAACACAAGTTTAAAGAATGTTTTATAAAGTTTTCTTTCAAAACAGAAAGTTGGACCTCAAAAATGGTGATGTTCCACCTTGGTTTTCCATGGAAAACCTGTGGAAATACTCCTAGAGGTGTTCCATACTTTGTTGAGGAAGAAGAAGTGAAGAAAGATAGAAGAAAGGTGAGATTTGACTCACTTTTGCACTTAGATGTTTCTGCCTTGAAACTGACTTTCTCAGCTGATTTAGAGTGATTTTAGAGTGAGAATGATGTGTTTGCAAAGTGGAAGAAGTGTGGAATTGAGGTGTGTTATATAGGTGAGGTTTAGGGTTAGTGGTTAAGTGTATTTAATGAGAAAACACACCAAACTAACACATATTTGCCCAATACACGAGCTGGAAACAATAATCTATGGATTGGGGTCTCTGGCGGGGCGCGAGAGAGAAGAGGTGGGCCGGTCGCGGGGCACGAGCCACCCACCCGGGGTATTTGTTTGACTTTTGGCAACTTTAGTCCCTTAAGTTTCAAGCTTAACATGTTTTAAGGTGTTTTAAGTATAAAAGGCATATTATAAGATGGTTTTATGTAACTTTAACATAAGAATAATCATGAATAAGCATTGTAATGATTAATGATTAATGATTTATAAACATGGGTGAAAGCATATAAGTTAAGAAGAGATACGAACATTGTATCATATGTATAATGAATTCAAACGTATGAACATGTATAAATATGTAAAGCATGAATTGTAAGAAATAACAAAATTATTTATGATCCAAGTCTCGGAGTTTACAACGATACAACGAAAATACGATTACAAGGAATACAAGATTCCAAAAATAGAAATACAAGACATGCTTTCTAATTAAGGAAAGTTACAAAAAGCAGGGCGTTACGGTTCAATATATGTTACCATATTAATATTCACAGAAACACACTAATGAAAATACATTATTTATACAAACGAATCTGATATACATGCTTCATATGTTTATACTCTAGGAACATATGCATGCTAGAAGCCATTCTTGCATCATACCTTATCATTAACTTCGTACAAGCCTACCTAAACATGTATAGCACTATAGGAGTAGCACACCACCCAATGAAGGGTCATTGTTACGTATCCAATCGTAAACGGTCTTGTCGCTTTGGTGACAAGATTACGCTAATGGAATCTTTGGGTTGACAAGTATGTCATGCATGCTAGTTCATGTTATGTTATGCCTTAGTATACGTTTTGTCATGTGGATCTCGTTAAATTCTTTTTATACCTATGCTAGTACACTAAACTTGTATGCTCACCAATGCATTTTGTGTTGACATGTTACTTTAATATATATTGTGATCATGATGCTTTGAAAGAATCTAGTAGGATGGCTAGAAACGCACTTAGTTTAAAATTGGTTGGTTATTTAATGACTTGGAAGTTACAATATTCGGAGTACCTTTCCAGAACCAAAATGAACCAACCCCACCTCGTCTCCAACACTTACCATGTTGGGTATGCACACATCCGGTTTGTCCTCATTTGGCTACTTAGTAGATTATCTAATTTCATTTTAGTCTATATTCATGATCAACCGAAATCATTAACTAAGTTGATGATCTTGTGCTTTGGTGAATCATATAATGAAGTTTAATGGATGCGAATCATCCTACCTCCTTGCATGTCCATTTTCATGGTTCCTTACTTATTATTCATTTATGTTATTCTTTACATGTCCAATAATTAAATCCACAACTCACGAACCTCCGTTTCCCTATTAGGGTAACTTCGGTGTTCCAAAACTCAAGACTCCTCAAACTCACTTTTGAATACTCTCTACGCAAACCGTGAGTATACATGACCCTCTTTTCGTTTTCACACTTTTGGGTGCAATATATGTTACCATATTAAAATTCACACAAACACCGTAATGCAAATCATTCGTACAAACGAATCCGATAAACCTGTTTCATACGTTTATACTCTAGAAATACGTGCATGCTAGAAGCCATTCTTACACTATACCTTGTCATTAACTTCGTACAAGCCTACCTTAACATATATAGCGCTATAGGAGTAGCACACCGCCCAGTGAAGGTTCATTGTTTAGTATTCATTCGTAAACGGCCTCGCCGCTTTGGTGATGAGATTACGCTAGTGGAATCTTTAGGTTGACACGTATGTCATGCGTGCTAGTTCATGTTATGTTTATGCCTTAGTATACGTTTTGCCATGTGGATCTCAACAAATTCTTTGTATACCTATGCTAGCACACTAAACTTGTATGCTCACCAATGTATTTTGTGTTGACATGTTACTTTAATATATATTGCAGGTTTGTGATGATGATGATGATGATGCGTTGAAAGAATCTAGTAGGATGGCTAGAAACGCACTTAGTTTAATATTATGTTGTGTTGTTTAAATGTATTCCCCTTATCATGAAATGAAATTCGAATTATTTAAATATTGTCACAATTAGCAAGTTATGAAGTCTCGAACAATCTCATTTTCGTCTCACTCTAATGTTTTCGCCATCGGTTGGGGTGTGACATTAATATTCAAAGATAGTCACCCATGTCAACATTTGCATTGAAATCTATGATGTCATACTCAACCTCATCCATATTATCTAACCCTTTTATAAACTCACTATCATCTGAGTCATCATCCTTAGATGAATCATCAGACTCAGCCTCACCGTCTTTATCATTCTCAGCCTCACCACCCTCAGCATTCTCAACCTCACAACCCTCTTCATTTTGTTTGTCAGCCTGTTCATTTTGTTTGTCAACCAGATTATCTTGATGATCATGTCCTTGTATAGGAAAATCATTTGTGAAATCAGCATTATCGAAATCATAGTTAAAACTGTTAGTGAATGATGCATCCTCAACCTCAGGCTGTTTACCCTTATTATTAACCTGCTTACCAGCCCCCTCATTACCCTCTACAGCTTCATTAGTTACCTTATCAGCCTCTACACTGTCCCACCGGCATTAAAGGCGGAAGTGCACAGTGTGACTTGATCGGCTTTCATTGCATATGATGTAAGTAAACAAACTATATGAAATAAAACATGCATGATGTTCATCCATTACCATAATAAATGTTACACATCATAAGTTGTTTGATCACAAGGACAACATAAGTTAATAAATATTATAAAATAACTTGTTCAAAATACAGTTTTTAAATAGCAAGGCCTTGCATCCTATGTCTTGTTCGAAGACAGGATATATGGACCAAACCCTTCCAAATGTGGATGACATCGACTTCTTGACAAACTTGAAACTTGAAACCTTCTACACCAAGATCCACTTAATTTCTTGAAATACATGTAAGTTTAAAAACATCAACAAAAGTTAGCGAGTTCATGTGTTTTAGTTGCGCATCAAATGAATCTTAAAAACATTTGAAAGTTCGAGTATCAAAATTGGTATGTAAAGCGTCAATGAACTTGTTGATCATTAATGTTTTGCAAGGAAATTAATATGTGTGCCAACATAGGAAGCACTCAACCCATAGACAATTTAGTGCCGATTACCCTCGACTGGGACACAAAAGCACTCCAAGTGGTCCCACATGGACTCGTGAGTGGGGCTCGCCCGTACCCGATAGATCTACCACTTTTGTTCCTTGGTCATCAACAGGATTAATGGGGCCTAAGTTCACGCCTATTCGCACATGATCCATCTATTCCATTCCATAGCTTAACCATACCATAGTAAACATGTATTTCCCCCCGAGGGTTA
This sequence comes from Helianthus annuus, assembly GCF_002127325.2. NCBI lineage: Eukaryota > Viridiplantae > Streptophyta > Magnoliopsida > Asterales > Asteraceae > Helianthus > Helianthus annuus. The sequence continues at coordinate 99,867,511 of NC_035448.2, read as the reverse complement.
TAAAACCGGAAATGTTTAAAAGAAAAGGGGGACATGAACTCACAAGTTTGCGTCCGTAATATGTGCTAGCAAATCGGGTATCCAAAAGCGTGTAACAACCTACAAGTGCTCTAACTCATTAGACAATTGGGTTTATGTTAAATCGTGTACACGTTGCTCATCTTGAACGTTATTGTATTTGGAACCCTTGTGTATTTTAAATATGTTGGCACTTGTTTCGTCTGTTCATTTTAATATATATATATATATAGGGGATCGCTAAAATGAAAACCACCTCTAGTTGTAAGAACCATATGAACCACTTTCTAGCCTTTAGATCAACAAGATGAATGGATGAGATTAAAAGTAAGAAAAATTAATATTAAATACATTTTGTCTTATTATATCTTTAATTTTTTAATCCAAAAGGTTAGTTTAGTAAAATAACACTTTTTTGTCTTTTTCTCTTTATTATTTTTTAATTACTTTTTTGTTTTATTATATTACTTTTAAGTTTTATTATATTACTTTTTATTTTTTTAAAAGATTTTTTTATTAAAAACAATTTTAAATTCAGATTTTTTGACAAAAACAATTAATTTTGCGCGCCGGTTTTTTACACGCCGTTTTTATGTCCGGCTTTTTTAGGCGTCGTTTTTTCACACCGTTTTTTTACGCTCGGCTTTTTCAGGCGGCGTTTTTTTAAAAGCGCCGTTTTTTACATCCCGTTTCAAGCGGCGTTTTATTTTTTCACGCCGTTTTTACGCTCGGCTTTTTCAAGCGGCGTTTTTTTTTTAAAACGGCGTTTTTTTTAAAAACGGCATTTTTAACATCTCATTTTAACGCGTTAAAATGGCCCGTTTTTAAAAGCGTCGTTTTTACATCCCGTATTTTTAAAAGCGCCGTTTTTACATCCCGTTTTTTCAGGCCATTGTTTACGCTCGGTAAAGCGGCGTTTTTTTTAAAGCGCCGTTTTTGACGTTTTACGTAAAAAAATTTTACGTTTTACGTAAAAAAATTTACGTTTTACGAAAAATTTTTACGTTTTACGTTAAACTTTTTACGTTTTACAATTTACGTTAGACTTTTTACGTTTTACGTAAAACTTTTTACATTTTACGTTTTTTTTTTGTTTTACGTTTTACGTTTTACGTTTTACGTTATTACGTTAAAAAAGTTTTCGTTTTTACGTTTACGTTAAACTTTTGACGTTTTACGTTAAAAAGTTTACGGTTTAACATTTTTTTTTACACAAACACGTTTTAGTAAAAAAAAAATTACGTTTTTACGTTTTACCTAAACTTTTTACGTTTTACGTTAAAAAGTTTACGGTTTACGTCAAAAAGTTTTTGATTTAATTTTTTTTTTACAAAAACTTTTTTTACGCAAAAACGAACGCACCCAGAAATTGCAAACTCGATGAAGCGTCTTAGATATATTGTTATCATCATCGACACCTAAAAATAAAAATAAAAAAAACGCAACAAACAAAAATCAAAAGAACGAGTGGATTCTAGAAAAAGAAAATGAAGTTTTGGCTCAGTTTCCGATAATCAGAGGCTGCAAAGTGGGGTTGCAGGTTCAAAACCCTACCCTCCGCCATCCTTGCCGCGCCATCGTCAGTTTTTTTTTTTTTTTTTTTTGCATCATCACAGCCGATTTAAACCCAGATTCAAACCCACATTCAACAAAATTAAAAACCCAGATTCAACATTCAAACCCAGATTCAAACCCATGAACATCATCGTAAAAACAAACCAGTAAGAAAAGTCAAAACCCCATAGATTTAAACCCAGATTCAAACCCAGAAAAGTCAATATCAACAGATCTAAACCAAAAAATATCAAAGAAATACCAACAACAAGAAATACCAACAGATCAATACCAACAAGGTGTGGCTGACCCACCACCACCGTCGCTGTCACAGGGTGTGGGTGACCCACCACCACCGTCGCCGTCACAGGGTGTGGCTGACCCACCACCACCGTCGCCGTCACAGGGTGTGGCTGACCCACCACCACCGCCTTCATCCACCGCCACCAACCACAACGCCACCACCACCAAACACCAGTCTCAAAGGGGGCGGCAGAGAGGAAAGGGAGGCAGAAGATGCCGCCGGAGAGCCGCCGCCACCAACCCCCAAATGTTATAAACAACCATGACCGTCGAACACCGGCTCGGATCTTGAAAACACTGGAACTCGAAACACCGGCGACATCAGACTATGGGGTTATGGTGGTGTTCTGGTTGAGGATCGGGGATGCGGCGGAGGTAAACGCGGTGGTTCGATGGTTGTTGTGGAGGAGGAGGTGTGCGGTTGATTTCTTCTCCAACATTGAGTTTCTTCATCAGATGAAGATGAAGATTTGAGTTTCTTTGAGGAGAGAGACATAGAGGAGAGAGACGAAATGATATTTAAAAAGTGATGAGACTTTAAGCAGACATAAAGAGAGAGGGTGTGAATTAAATGAAGAGAGAGCGGGTGGGATTAGACATTATGGGTAAATGACCAAACTACCCTTTTCGTTGGCAAAATATGATTGGTGGAGAGTGGTTCTCATGGTTCTTATAATTGGAGGTGGTTTTCATTTTAGCGGCTCCCTATATATATATATATATATATATATATATATATATATATATATATATATATATATATATATATATATATATATATATACACTTCTTTTGTATATATTTTGCATTCGTAATGTGTACGAATGGGCCTCGCCCTTCGTGAGTCTTCGTGCCTCGCACTAACAAGAATGGGCCTAGCCCATGTGTGTCTTTGTGCCTGGCACAAATAAGAATGGGCCTAGCCCATTTGAGTCCCCGTGTCTCACACGGTATAAGTGGGCGCACCGGCGTAAGTTCGTTATATATATTCTTCGAATATATATATATATATATATATATATATATATATATATATATATATATATATATATATATATATATATATATATATATATATATATATATAGGACAAAGATCCGTTAGGAACCACCCTTTATTGCGAGAACCGCGAGAACCTGTGTGAACACAAACAGTAATACCTAAAAAAATCTAAAAAACACCCAAATTTTTTTTTATTTTTTTACTATTTTTTATATAAAAATCGCTACTTTTAGTATCCAAAAAAAAAAATTTTTTTTTAAATTTTTTTTTTTTTTTTGCTACTAAAAGTAGCGATTTGAACATAAAAAATAGTAAAAAAATAAAAAAAAATTAGATTTTTTTTGATTTTTTAGATTTTTTAGGTTTTTTGAGAGTTTAGTTTTTAGCATTTTAGCTTGGGGGGGGGTGGGGGGATCAGGTTTTTGGGGGGTGGGGAGGGGGGTTTAGGTCTTTTTTTTTGGGGGGGGGGGGGGTGGGGGGTTTAGGTTTTTGGGGGTGGGGGTGGGGGTTAGGTTTTTTTTAGGGTTTTTTTAGGTTTTTTTTAGCTATTTTAGGTTGTGTTCACATTGGTTCTCGCGGTTCTCGTAATAAGGTGGTTCTCGCATGAACCTTACCCTATATATATATATATATATATATAGTTCAAATGAAAACCACTTTTATTGTGAAAACTCGAAAACTAACTAAAAAAAAGCCTAAAAAACACACAAAATTTTTTTTTTCAATTTTTTTTTATAAAAATCGCTAGTTTTTATATATAAAAAAAACTTTTTTTCAAAAAAAAAAAAAATTTGTGTAGTGCACATGTGTAATAATACACATGTGTAGTACACATACATATGTGCAGTATTACACATGTGCACTACACAAAAAAAAAATTTTTTTTTTTTGAAAATCTTTTTTTTATATTAAAAAACCTGCGAAATTTTGATTGCAAAAAAAAATTAAAAAAAAAAATTTTTGTATGTTTTTTTGGCTTTTTTTAATTAGTTTTCGAGTTTTCACAATAACTAGTGGTTTTCATTTGAACCTTCCCCTATATATATATATATATATATATATATATATATATATATATATATTAAGTTTAGTGAACCTCATTCACGTGTACATGTATGTTCGGTTTGCTTGCGTATATTTGTTTCACAAATATATATGTATATCTCTTCAAGATATAATTCTTAAAAATATTTATTTTAACATCGTATTTCCGTTAATGTACATGTACGGTATTCTTTGTGAGTGTACACTTCAACAAGTGTATTTGGGCACATCACTATGTACTTGCGTATTTTATACGTATATGTATACCGTATTTATACTTATATTTGTGCATTCCATCAATGACATTTATGTCGTATTTATACGTATATGCATATCGTGTATATACGTATACTTGTACATTCCATCATTGGTACTTATGTATGTATTATATACGTATTTGTATACATGTACAATTTTTGTATTTTTTGTAATATCACCAAGTGTATTTTTGTACGTATTCCATATGTATCCGTATAATTGTACAATTCTTATATTCCATATGTTACACTTAGTGGATTTTCACTTTACACTTTCCGGAATTTTGTGGTATTGAAAATATTTATTGTCGAGCCTAAAAATTATATTATTTTTAGTGTTTCTTCATAGTAACCGTATATATATATATATATATATATATATATATATATATATATATATATATATATATATATACTAGTCACTTACCCGCGCGATGCGGCGGGAGTGGCAATTTACAATAGTATAATTGTTTACCGTTAGTTTATCCGTCGTCTCATGAAATATTGTATAGTACTTAAGTTAGTTTTCTTATTCGTGATACAATGGCACTGGTTTTTCTGTTAGTTTATCGATTATTTGGTGATCTTCTATAAGAATAGTACAAAACAAGGAAGTAGATGTAATTAAAAACAAGAAGAGTTCAAAACAGTCAAGTAGCTGGACAAAACAATAAAAACACCGTGCGGGGAGTCTCTTGTATCTCTTCCTGTTTTACCAATACATCCGTTCGCTTATGACTTTCTTGTACCTTCTCCTCTACTGTACCAGATTTCAACACATAAAAAAATGTTAGACGCCTACAGGTGGTTTAAAATAGTAATTAAAAGGTAATTTCTGGAAGCAAATAAGGCACAAAATCTACTAACTTACCTTCTTTTTTATTCGGATGCGATTAATTAATCACGCAACACTTCCTGGTAGACAACATTTGATGTGTAAACTCCGCTTTGTTTGAATTCTCTTCGTACTTTGTCTTGAAATCCCTCTTGATAACGCGACATAAAGTTGTCCATGTGAAAATACAGAATCCGGAAGATAAATACCAACGTTCGGAATTGTTTGACCTTGAGCTTTATTAATCGTCATGGAAAAGCTAAGTCGAATTGGAAATTGTTTTCTTTTCAGCTTGAATGGGAACATGTCATCTTCAGAAAGGGTTAGAGGGATTCTTGGCAAAAAAACTCTTTTGCCGGCATGTTGACCGACTGCAATTTCCGCATCAATAACATTTCGCATGAAACCCTTACATATCAATCGCGTGCCATTACACAGGCCATGTGATGGATCGATATTACGTAACAATCTTATTGGGCATCCAATTTTTAAACGAAGCTTATGAGGCGGCAAACCACTAACATTTAGCGAGTTTAAGAACTCGACCGGATAGAAGTTGCGCTGATCGTCTTCAGCTTCATCAAAACTGTAATAAACTTTTTCCTCCCCTTGAAAAATTTCAATCATTTGATTATTAATCTCGTCAACACTATCATTTTTAGTGGACAATATTGCTCTAGAGATTATATAATCTGAAGAATATACATTATCTTCAATTGATAGAAAGATGGCATGGATCAATTCTTTTATAGCGTTTTCTCTGTTGTTGCACTGAATTGTCATGTCATCGGGTATGCGGATATAGTTTCCTTCGATTGGTTCTTCAGTTCCATCGCCGACTCTTAAAAGAAATTTAGAAAACCATGGATCTTTTAGCGCTCTCATATTTATGGTCAACCGCATCTTCTTAGTCAAAGACCAAAGAGGTGACATTCGTACGCTGGAGTCTACAATCTGTGCTCGAGTGCCACGTTTAATAACCGGCATCACTTGTCTGAAGTCACCTCCCATAACCATTATCTTTCCACCAAATGGGAGACTAACACCTATAATGTCTTGGAATGTACGATCGACTGCCTCTATCGCCTGTCGTTTAGCCATCGACGCTTCATCCCATATGATTATTTTGGCAGACCGAATCAGTTTAGCGGCCCCACTCTGTTTTTTGATATTGCACATTGAATTATTTTCAAGATTAAGAGGAATCTTGAATCTCGAGTGAGCCGTTCTACCTCCTGGCATATTATTAGCCGCTGCACCTGATGAAGCTGTTGCGAGAGCAATAAGACCACGTGACCGAATTTCAGTAAGCAAGGCAATGTACAAAAATGTTTTTCCAGTTCCACCTGGACCATCAATAAAGAACACGCCTGGAAGATCATTATCAACATGCATCATGATCTCATCAAACACGTTTTTTTGGTCCGGATTAAGTGAATCTTTGGCACTCAAGTGTTCAGGTTCGAAAACAATCCCATACTCTTCTTGTAACTCACGATAACCTGCATCTTGTAAGTTAACATCGTCTGTTATCTTAGGAAGGTCGAACTCATTGAAATTTTTACCCATGGATTGTACAAAGACACTAATTTCGGTAAGAACCATATTTTGAACTCGTTCTATACTTTGACAGTGTAACCGATGATCTTCAGACAGTGAATCAAAGTGGTCATTCCATAACTTTCGAATATCTCCAGGTTGGCAAAAAATCATTATGGTCGCAAATAACCTTCTAAGAGCATTGGGAAACTGAAACGTAGAGGCTTCTTCGAGACATTGTGATAGATATTCATCGTCTTCTATTAAGCCTAACTCAAGAGCTGCTTTCTGAAATGTCGCACATTGTTGACCATTAACTGTGCAAAGATGTTCAAAAGAAGTAGGCCCTCTGACATTTGACAAAAGTAGGCGTAAGTAGTACCTTTCTCCTTCAGCTGGATTAGCGGAAACGATACGACCTCTTTGTTTTTTACCGAAACGACGACTCTAACGGTGTGTGCTTCCATTCCACGTAAAGTGTTTTGGAAAATCTTTATACAAATGTACCCTTGCTGTTTCATCGTTTCTATTTATCTCAAAAAATGCTGTTAGCATGGTTCTCTTATCCCTTTCCCTATCAACAATGGGCATCAAGTCATCATCTCTAAATCTAACCATCTGATTATTTGGGAGATGAAGTTGTAAGGCTAGAACAGTAGGAAAGATTTGAGAAAGAGGGAAGGAAAAAATGCGCCACATAGCTTCTGGGGGCGATATGTAGCGTGCATCTTGAAATCTTTTTATCTCATTAATAACAACCCCTGGCTCACTTTGATCGACTTGAATAACCTGTTTGTCATGTCCTTTATAAACATATTTGAAAAGATATTTCACAGATTTTATACTTGAGCAAACTTCAACATTCATGTGGCAGTTAAACATCATCAAAAGCCTTGGGTTATATGGGACCACCCATCTATTATCAAGTGTTTGTCCTCGTAGGTCCACTTCTATCCCGGTGTCTCTCCTTCGATACAACGGATACGAATCTTCTCCTTGTGTCGTCTGTTCGTTAAATTGTCTAGGATAGTGAAAACGACAAATTTTAGGATCACCCTGCATACAAGGACTGCTTGATCGTAAATTGCCGCAAGGACCGTGAATCATGTGCTTGACAACCATCTCATGCAATCTGGGATGTGTTAGTTTGTTAGGAATTTCAGCACACACAACCTTATCATAATGGTCCGCGTTATTGATCTTGTGTTGCGGGTACATGATTAGGAGAAAATGTGCATGCGGCAAACCCCGCTTTTGAAATTCAATGACATAGACGTATGCCTTAACTTCCCTGAGGACATGTTTCTTGAAGAGTTGATCCTTAAGATCTTCTAATTTAGCCCGGAACACTCTTGAAACAAGGTCTGGACGATCTGTAGTAGTTTGACCAACATGTAAGTTATCACATATCTCAGGCCACTTAGGATTGCATGTCATTGTAAGGAATACATCAGGCTTGCCGTCATCTTGAACTAACCTCATCGCGTCTAGAAACCGACGTCGCATGTCGCGAGGCCCCCCCGATGAAAGATGCAGACAACACAATTCTTTTCCCGACTCTGTTTGCATGAACCTCAC